>NC_056072.1:39600302-39906054 GCF_016772045.2 Ovis aries | reverse complement strand
CCCATCTATTTGCCATGAAGTGATGGGACCGGATGCCATGATCTTAGTTTTCTGAATGTTGAATTTTAAGCCAACTTTTTCACTTTTCTCTTTGACTTTCACGAAGAGGCTCTTTAGTTCTTCTTTGCTTTCTGGCCTAAGGGTGGTGTCATCTATGTATCTGAGGTTATTGATAGATCTCCCGGCAATCTTGATACCAGCTTGCACTTCATCCAGCCCGGCATTTCTCATGATGTACTCTGCATATAAGTTAAATAAGCAGGGTGACAATATACAGCCTTGATATACTCCTTTCCCGATTTGGAACCAGTCTGTTGTTCCATGTCCAGTTCTAACTGTTGCTTCTTGACCTGCATACAGATTTCTCAGGAGGCAGGTCAGGTGGTCTAGTATTCCCATCTCTTGAAGAATTTTCCACAGTTTATTGTGATCCACACAGTCAAAGGCTTTGGCATAGTCAATAAAGCAGAAGTAGATGTTTTTCTGAAACTGATTTGCTTTTTCGATGATCCAGTGGATATTGGCCAATTGATCTCTGGTTTCTCTGCCTTTTCTAAATCCAGCTTGAACATCTGGAAGTGGACGGTTCATATGTTGCTGAAGCCTGGCTTGGAGAATTTTGAGCATTACTTTCCTAGTGTGTGAGATGAGTGCAATTGTGCGGTAGTTTGAGCATTCTTTGGCATTGCCTTTCTTTGGGATTGGAATGAAAACTGATCTTTTCCAGTCCTGTGGCCACTGCTGAGTTTTCCAAATTTGCTGGCATATTGAGTGCAGCACTTTCACAGCATCATCTTTCAGGATTTGAAAGAGCTAAACTGGAATTCCATCACCTCCGCTAGCTTTGTTTGTAGTGATGCACCTAAGGCCCACCAGACTTCACATTCCAGAATGTCTGGCTCTAGGTGAGTGATCACACCATCGTGGTTATCTGGGTCATGAAGATCTTTTATGTATAGTTTTTCTGTGTATTCTTGCCATCTGTTCTTGATATCTTCTGCTTCTGTTAGGTCCATACCATTTCTGTCCTTTATTGTGCCCATCTTTGCATAAAATGTTCCCTGGTATCTCTAATTTTCTTGAAGAGATCTCTAGTCTTTCCCATTCTGTTTTCCTCTATTTCTTTGCACTGATCACTGAGGAAGGCTTTCTTATCTCTCCTTGCTATTCTCTGGAACTCTGCATTCAGACAGGTATATCTTTCCTTTTCTCCTTTGCCTTTTTCATCTTTTCTTTTCTCAGCTATTTGTAAGGAGATGTCCAAGAATCTTTCCATACATTGTTTTTCTGCTTATGTTAACCAAAGATTAATTTGGGTCATTTTCAATCAAAGAACACCAGGATCAGCTAGAAAGTACATCAAAGGGAAGGTAACTAGGTGCATTGAGAAGGACAGGAACCATCTCCCTTGCCTGCCAAAAATAGTCCTTTCATAATGGCTTCATTTCTCCCTTTGATTTTTCGAGTTCATTCATTTTGAGCTTTTTATCTCCAGGAATAGGAGGACTTTTATTTTGATGCAGAGGACAGCCTCTCTTGAGGAGACACGCTGATAACACTTAGCCTTAACTGCGTCTCTTGATTTTATTTGTAAATGAGAATCCTAAGGATCTGTAAGGAAATGAGTAAAACTTAATTGAACAACATTTAGAGCTGGAATTTAAAAAAATAATAAAAAGAGTCCATAATGGTAAGAGGCCCTGGAGGATGAGATGAATGGAAAACGGTGCATCTGGGTGTCTGTTCTGCCCGCACCTAATCCTGTCCATCACGTTTTAACTACAGCTGACACCGGAGGTCAGCCGAGTATCTGATGGCCTCTAGAGTTTGTCTCCTTTATCATATCTTGTCCTCACTCACGGTTTCCTTTGCTGGCGTTATTGGACAGCAAGTGTTCCAGCCTAAATTAAAATCAATAGGAAGCAATTTCATTTGTTTTTAACTATGGAGACAAGCGCTTCCAGCAGAGTACTGTACTTCCAAGTAAAGTCCAGTTGTGTTTTGGTTTGTTTTTTTTTGCTTCTTTCTGGCTGGAGCCCAAAAGGCATTCCTTTTTCAGTGTGGGCTTTGCTAGTGTTGCCCTGCTTTGATTTAAGGCCTTGTTACCATCATCGTCTCTTTAAAACTGGGATTGTTGGCATCTGAATTACTTTTGTGTTTTATAGAGTCTTGGCAATCAAAGTGCCATTGGGTTTGTCCAGCTATTGCGTGGGAGCTTGTTAGAAATGTCAGTCTTCACCCTCACCCTAGACTAATGGAACTGGAATTTGTCTTTCAGAAAGACCTGCAGGTGACTGGGGAGCACCTTGGAGTTTAAAGACTGCTCTCTGTTTGAATGAGAATGTTATTTTCATCTACTTGGTTTTCATTTTTTTTTTTCTTTAATAGAAATGTAATAAATGTTCATCATAGAAAATAGAGGAATTCGTAAAGGCACGTAGAGAAAAAAAAATCATTTGTAACTTCAACACATTTATTTAGTTGTTGGTCTACAGCCTTTTGGTGGGTTGTTGGTGTCATTTTGTGAAAGATATTAAAACATAATAAATTCAGCATAAAGCTTAATTCTTAGAAAATGAAAGATGAAGGTCCAAGTTCTCCTTTGGTCAAGGACAGGAGATTCTTAGTGAGAAAGAGCTTCTCCCTGCTGCTGCTGGTGCTAAGTCGCATCAGTCGTGTCCGACTCTGTGTGACCCCATAGACGGCGGCCTACCAGGCTCCCCCGTCCCTGGGATTCTCCAGGCAAGAACACTGGAGTGGGTTGCCATTTCCTTCTCCAGTGCAGGAAAGTGAAAAGTGAAAGTGAAGTCGCTAAGTCGTGTCCGACTCTTAGCGACCCCATGGACTGCAGCCTAGCAGGCTCCTCTGCCCACGGGATTTTCCAGGCAAGAGTACTGGAGTGGGGTGTCATTGCCTTCTCCATCTCTCCTCCCTAACCTGTATCATTTGTTAGGGATCTGCTATGTGCCAAATACTGCTACCTGCCTGTGGGACCCATATGTGGGTAGTCAGAGAGTAAGATGACAATTAAGACACTGACTGGGCTTTTGAACCCTATCGTGCATTTTCTGGACAGTTGAGACCAAGGGAATTATTAATAAGGCTTGCTTTTTGCTTCACTTTCCTCCTTTTAATTTTTTTTTGTCTTGTTTTGCTGCTGTGGATTTTGAATTATTTGCCAGTTTAATTGCATTCATTAGGTGATAGATTCCTCTGATTGAGCAGACCTTTCCATCCGAAAATATCTAGGATTTGAAACTTAAGGTCAGGAAGGACAACTTCTCCAACGGGGGAGGGGGAAAAAAAGGGTGGTTGTCTTGGCAGCGGAAGCTTGCTAATTACACTGCCAGTTGTAGTATCTATTTATGATGGAGGCACTGGAGACCCAATTAGCAGGTCATTCTCAGGTGAGGGTTTTGGAATTGAACTCGGTGTATGAAGATGGTATGGCAACCAGTGTGCAACTTCTCAGTGCTGGGGAATTGGGGATGGTTTCAGATCCTGTTGCCTGGGATTGCCGCAGGTCACTGATAGGAAACAGAAGCTCTGCTGTTCCTTCTGTCTCTCTGAACCCACAGGTTCTAAAGTTGGGTTGTCTGCAGGGCCGCTAGTGTGAAAAAGATACTACTCTTGAGAGAGGCTGCCTTCCCGGAAAGGAACTGGCCATGTGATGAGAGGAGGCCAGGAGAGTCGTGAGAATCAACAGACTGGAATTAAAGGAACGGGACCTGCTGGGGGACAGTCCTTCGGACTGGGTTCCCATTTGTCTTGGGTGGGGTGGGGGTGGTAAGGGAAGGAGACTCCCTTCCCTGGAAGGAATCTACCGGGATTCTTTGACTAGTGTTATTAGGTAAATGGCAGGACATCAAGAGACAAGACTGGGTAACCTTTTTCTCTCCTTGTTTATTCCTTTATCATTTATGGGGCTAGGTATCCCCCAGGTAAGTCTGCTAGCTTCCACTCCTCCGCCAACAGGAGGGGTGTAGAAGGAATGAGACTGACCTGGTGGGTGCCCCGGGCACAGCGGTTGTCTCTGATGGCCTCACTGTTAGGGCTTGAGGATATTTTGACTTGTTCTTAGTCTTGTGAAGGGCTTCCCTGATAGCTTTGTTGGTAAAGAATCCGGCTGCAATGCAGGAGATCCTGATTCATTTCCTGGGTTGGGACCATCCCCTGGAGAAAGGAAAGGCTACCCACTCCAGTCTTCTGGCCTGGAGAATTCCATGGACTGTATAGTCCATGGGGTTGCAAAGAGTCGGACACGACTGAGCAACTTTCACTTCACTTCAGTCTTGTGAAGACATGAGACACCGTCTTGATTTTAGCTGACTTATAGTTGTTAGCTGATTTATAGGAGTTGGTGATGGACAGGGAAGCCTGGCGTACTGCAGTCCATGGGGTCGCAAAGAGTCAGACACGACTGAGTGACTGAACTGAACTGATAGCCGTTTTTTGTTGTTGTTTAGTCACTAAGTCATGTCCAACTCTGTGACTCCATGGACTGCAGCATGCCTCGCTTCCCTGTCCTTCACTGTCTCCCGGAGTTTGCTCCAGTTCATGTCCATTGAGTCGGTGATGCTCTCTAACCATTTCATTCTTTGACGTCTTTTTCTCCTTTTGCCTTCAGTCTTTCCCAGCATCAGAGTCTTTTCCAGTGAGTCAGCTTTTTGCATCAAATGGCCAAAGTATTTTTTTACAGTATTTAATAAGTAAAAAAAATTGCAGTATCAATGGCAAATGTCACCTTCCAAAGGCAAGTTTTTGCCTTCTATTTTGTGAAATAGAAACAACAGAAAGCAAGTAAGCATGCTCTTTATATAAGGTCTTTAGACAGAGAACTTGCTGGAATCATTTATTCTTAGTCTTTAGATTTTTAAATTTTGAAATGATTTCAGATTTCCCAAGAAGGTGCAAAAATAGTACAAGGAATTTCTGTATCCCCTCTGCCCAGAGTATCCAAACATTAAATTTACCACATGTACTTTCTCTTTATTTTCTTCTGGACAATTTGAGAGGAAATGGCAGATACATATTTATTTATATATATGTGTATATACACATACATGTATATGCATACATATGTGTCTGTGAATGCTTAGTTGTTCTGTTTTTTTTTTTTTTTCCTTCAAGTAGCCCAGTGCTGGAGACTCCTGCAACATCTAGCAGTTAACAGTCGTTTAGTTGCAAAGTTGTGTCCGACTCTATTGTAACCCCACTGACCATAGCTCATCAGGCTCCTCTGTCCATGGAATTCTCCAGGCAAGAATATTGGAGTGGGTTGCCATTTCCTCCTCTGGGGGATCTTCCCAACCAAGGGATCCAACCCGAGTCTCCTGCGTTGTCAGGCCAGTTCTTTCCTGCTGAGCTGCCAGGGAAGCTAGTTACATCTCTACAGACAGGAAAAACTTGTTACATGATGGGAGTCTCTCTACTTCGTAGGATTTCTTCTAATACAGGAGTCAGCAAACTGTAGACTGGGCCCGAATCACACCTGCTCTTTGTTTTTGCCCAAGCCAGTGTGCTAAGAATGTTATTTTACATTTTTGAACTGTTGAAAAAAATTAAAAAGATAATTTGAGACCTGAAAATACGTCATTCACATTAGAGGTTGGTAATTCATGTTTTATTGCAGCGTAACCACACTTGTGTGCTTACAAGCAGGAGCGTACTGTCTGACCTGCAGGCTTAAACTATTTCATGTGTATAATATATAAACTATGACCCATTAAAGCAAAAGTTTGCCAGCTCCTCCCATAACACCACGTTATTAACGAAACTACCACTTGCTGAATGATATGTTCTGGGTCATGAACTTAGAGCTCTGCAGGTATTAATTTAACCCTCACCACAACCCCATGAGGGAGAGGTCGCCTAAGATACCTCCTTCCAGGATATTATGTCCATCTAAAAATGAGAACCTTGGAGCTTTGAAGAGAGCAAAATTTTCCCCAGTTACATAGTGAGGTGAAGGGGCTGGGGTTTTGAAAGCAGCTGTTCTGCACCTTAGCCATTGGTGGTTCAGGCTCAGTTTGGACTTGGAGAATTTGGGTGATTACTGGGATGGGTTGGGTGTGGATGCAGGTAGCCTGGGCCACTAGACTGGTCTGTGCGGTCAGGATAGTCTTCCCCATTGCTGTGTCTTTGGCATGCTGGGCGTGGGGCAGCTGCTCGGTGTGAAAGGATGGATGAATGGATGGAGAGATGACGCCCAAACACAGTCTGGAAAGCGGAAGTGGAATACGGGGCTATGGTCAGGGTCAAGTCTTTAGACCAGCCAAGAACAGCCACTCTGCGGCGGGCTAGATGAGCGTCTCATAGCCTTAGGACATCTGAGGCAGGAAGTTGAGGAGGTAGTGAGAGATGAGGCTGGAGGCACCCAGGGTGTCAGACCTAAGGTTTCCTGCATATTCGAGTGAGTGGTGACCGAGGACAGCACAGTCCTTTGCTAATGCCTGGGTGTAGTCTCTGTTTCAAGGACTGGTTCTTTCTCAGGATGCTGACATCTTATGTTTCTGATAGAAATAATGGGCCAGGAACATGGAGCATCTACTGTTGGCTGTTGACACCCCTGTCCTTTATTTTTTTCTTAAAAAAAATTGCATATAATAACATGTTCTTTCTTAGAACATTTCAGCCAAATCTAATCTCTTGACTACTTCTTATCCTGCCTTCCCAGAGTGTGAAGCTATTTTAATAGATTTACATATAGTTATAAAAATATATGGGCTTCCCAGGTGGCGCTAGTGGTAAAGAACCCGCCTACCAGTGCAGGAGACATGAGAGACTTGGGTTTGATCCCTGGGTTGGGAAGATCCTCTGGGGGAGGGCATGGCAACCACTCCAGTATTGTTGCCTGGAGAATCCTCTGGACAGAGGAGCTTGGCGGGCTGCAGTCATTTGGGTCACACAGAGTTGGACATGACTGAAATGACTTAGCATGCAGTCACACATGCAAGAATCTGCCTGTGATCCAGGAGAACCAAGTTCAGTCCCTGGGTTGGGAAGATCCCCTGGAGAAGGGAATGACAACCCACTCCAGTTCTCTTGCCTGGAGAATTCCATGGACAGAGGAGCCTGGCAGGCTACAATCCATGGGGTCACAAAGAGTCACACACGACTGAGCAACTAACCCTTTCACACACACTTACAAATATATAGATTCTTTTTACATAAATAATATATTGTATATATCATGCTGCTGCTTTTTGGAGGGATTCAGCAATGATTTAAAAAAAATTTTTCATGGATGATGCCTGATAATTTTAACACCGTCCTGTTACTTGCAGTGTGGGATTCCATTGTTAAGAATGGGCTGCAGAGGTAATGAGGTACTTTCTTGCTGGTGGTCCCTGAAGTCACTTGACACAGAATAGGCTTTATGGATATCTCTTTGTGCACATGTGTCAGTATTGGCTTATGGTCAACACGGAGAATTGGAAGTGCTGGGTCATAGGTTCGTAGAAATGCAAGTCTTGGTAAGTTCGTCCCTCCCCCTGGTCTTGGCCACCCTAGGGTATGATTCTGTTTCTTTTTCTTTGTGGAGGTTGAGAGGGCAGGAAGATAAGCTTGCTGTGGTGTTTGCAGGCCAAGTGCCCCCTGTACTCCGTCATTGGCCTCTTGATGGGTTTTCTTCCCTCGGTTTGTTGTGTTACACAGGTGCGTTACATTTGCCTGGGCGTCCTTGCCTTCATGCCGACCTGTCTTAGCAAGAGGGGCCCAGAGGTGTCCACCTCCACGTCAGTGGTGTGGAAACTAGCTGAAGAGGCAGTTGAAAGAGGGGGAGGCCAGTGAGGGGTGTGGAGGAGCTAGAAAGAAGCTGCAGGGGACAGGTTTTGAACGCATGATCTGTTCCTCTTTAGAAATGCTGTGCCCGCTAAAGCACCAGGATACAATTGTTGGTTGGGAGTGGTATATAGGCTTTGGAAATGGGTATCAGATTTTGTTTGAATCCTTTTTTTATGTTTAACCAGCTAAGGTAGTCATCCTGCTCTGAACCCGAGTTTCTGTGAGGATCCTTGAGAATTATTCCCCGAGGGTGAGATTCCAAAAGATAATGGATGTGAAGGGCCACGCACAGTTGCCTAACATTTACTAAGTGCTAACTGTTAATTCTGTGCTCAGTCCCAGTTACAGAGCTCGGTGCTGAGGTTAGAAAGGGTCACTAAGACTTGGAACTAACGGAGCATATGCGAAGTTTTAAAAAAAATAGTGAAGGTGTTAGTCCCTTAGTTCTATCTGACTGTTTGCGACCCCATGGACTGTAGCCTGCCAGACTTCTCTGTCCATGGGATTCTCCAGGCAAGAATACTGGAGTGGGTAGCCAGTCCCTTCTCAAGGGAATCTTCCTGACCCAGATTGAACCCAGGTCTCCTTCATTGCAGGTGGATTCTTTACTGTCTGACTCACCACAGTGAGCTCAGAAGAGGCAGAGAAACTGCTTGGAGTCCTCTGTTAAGAGGCACTGGAGAGAAAAAACAAAACAAAACATGACTGAATCTTCTCTCTCTCTGCAGCTTAAACTGTGGTAAAGCCAGTGGTTTCTGCAGCATACCAGTTTCTTTTTTTTTTTTTTTAATGTGAAGCTTATACCTAACCAAAATGATTTTAAATTATTTTCTTAGTCATTGTAAGAAACACCCCTCTTGGGGGAAAGGAGATGGATCTGTCCCCTCTTGTGAACTGGGTACACAGGTTGTCTTTGAAAATCGCCTTCTCTCTGTCGGTACACCCCAATAAAGCTTCGGGGGGTGGTGGAGGAAAAGAAACCACCCTCTTACATCTTCTTGAAGTCTGATTGGTTCGCTGTAGTCCCACAGTAGATGCTGGGCAGGCAGAACCAATATAGGATAGTTATTCTAGACAGTTCTAAATCTTAAGAGCCAAAGTGGTTTGGTGGTGTTTGACCAGCACCATCAACATCACCCAGGAACTTGCTAGAAATGCAGATTCTTAACAGTCTCAGCCTCCACTCTGGATCTGTTCTTAGCACAACTGCCCAAGTGATTCCTTAGCACATGGAAAGTTTGGAGAAGACGGGCCACCTGGCCCCCATCTGTATATTCCTTCTCTGCAGCATTTCCCCACATAACCATAGGCGCCTCTGTCCCCCATCAGGACAGACACCCTTGAGATCCTAAAACTGTGTGTGTGTGCCAGGAAAGGCCCAACTGGGCTGAACTACTTTTAGGAAGCCCTGTACTTTCCTTCACTTTCCAAGGTGGCCCAATGGTAAAGAACTCATCTACCAATACAGGAGACGTAGGTTCAATCCTTGGGTTGAGAATGTTCCCTAGAGGAGGAAATGGCAACCCACAGCAGTAATCTTGCTTGGAGAATTTCATGGACAGAGAAGCCTGACAGTGTGTGGCCACAGTCCGTGAGGTCACAAATGAGTCAGACACAACTCAATGACCAAACAACAGCAATACGTTCCTCCAGCCCAGGAATCAGCATTTCCTTTGTCGACTAGATAAAAATAATTAAATTACCAAAAAAGGACAAAAGGTGGTCCTAACTGTTAAAAGAGCTGTAGTGGCATAGGTTGCAATCACTGCTTCAGACTTAAAAGTCTACTCCTTAAAGGTAAGCTGTGTAACTGTGTAACTGTATATATATATACAGTTGTCTTTCTTAGCTAAACAATGAAATGGGATTTTGAAAATTGGGGATAGATGAGTGAGGTCTTTATAATAGTCACTTGCATTTATTTAATCACTTGCATTTACTCTTCAGTTCTTGTTCTTGCTCTCTTTATTTCCTTTCAGATGGAAGCATTTTTAATGAGATAAATTGGAAAAAGGGGGTCAGGGAAATGAAAAGACAGAAAAATTCTGCTGAGCTTGGTAGCTGTTCTCAGTTCTTAAAGTGCTTGAAAAGTAATATTTTGTTGCTACTAAATCTAATTAATAGCTAGCTGGTACTCATCAAGACCTCATTTCTTTCAACCTGGAAGGCAGTTGGAAAGATACACAGATCTGAGTATTATCACAGCAAACGAAGTCTCTCTTTTTCCCTTAATGACTTAGAGCTTCGGCAGCGGATAGACAGCTGAGTTTAAAAAATAGAATGCATCTCAGGGTGTTCACTGTGGCATGTAATAAAATGAGTATTGATAGAATTACTTAAAAAAAAAAAAAAGGTTTCGAAATTGGAATCTAAACTGTGTACCAGGAGCCCTGATTCTCGACTGAGTCTCCAACCTGAATATTTGGATCAACAAGTCTTTGGGAGCCTATTCTCTGCCCAGCGCCGACTAATCAGAATGCTGTGGACCAAAATGGATTTAAACACAAAGAGAGGGTGAAAATGCTCATCCGGGAGAGGGGGGGAAGGCAGGGATTACAGTGCACAGCCCTGCATCTCTACCGGTGTGGGGTGCAGCTGTGGGCTGTTAGTGGCGAGAGCATCTCCTCCATTCTGAGCAGACCAAGTATGAATTTACTGGGTTAGCTGATGTGAGGCTGGCTCAAGTAAAGCAGCTCAGGCCCTAATGGTAGCGGTCAGACATGGGGAGTCCAGGCAGAAGGGAAGGGGCAGCAATTGCAAATGCTGCTTATTTCAAGGGCCAGAGCTGCTTCCGAGGGCTGCCTGAGCACCCTTCTTCATTCACCACCTCCCTCATCCGAATCAATTATTTCTGTTAAAGCACACCCAGGAGTGGATGATGTTTCATATTTGTCAGGTGGAGTGTTCCTCAGTTTGGCAAGTATTTGTTAAGTATCTACTTTGTGCTAGGTCCTTGGTGTAGCAGTTTAAGCCTCAGATCCACCATTTGGTTTGTCACGAGAGCACAGCCAACATCCATCAGCGCTTTGCATGCCTGTAATTTATACTATGGTAATAATCTGGCAGCCCTGCTTTCAAGCCCGACTCTTTATCAATAAAGCATGACAGAGAAATCTGCACAGTGTGTTTGGGGAAATAGCTTACAGGAAGAAACATGATGTTATAGCAAAATTGGCCTGATCCAAGCATAGCTAAGGTCTGACATGGACAGGGAATGGTTACAGTTAATTAAATTTTTTTTTGTCGTTGTTAAATCATTTTTAATCTGTTGTGGGAAAATGGACGTTTTCCTTAATCCAGATGAAAAGTGAGAAAGTCTGTCAGTTTGCAGATGTTTGTCATTTAGTTCAAACACACAGATGATAGTCTGCAGATTTTGGTTTCCATCTGGACATGCTCCGTGTGCCTGAGTGCAGAGCACAGTGGTAACTTCCCACCTCCCTGGACAGAACTGAGCAAGGCGTCGGGTATTTCCTTTGTAGCCTGAACGTGCTTTGCCATCTGTGTTACGGTGGACGTTGGGATCAGCACAGTCATTAACATGTGAAGAATTGTATTCATTGTTTTCTTACCTTTTGCCTATAGGGAGAACAGTCTGATTATACTGTTACTGCTCAAAGAAATTAACTGAGTAAAACCATGGAAACTCTATCATGTCTTTCCTTACAATTGGGAGTGTGGCCTTAAAGTCTGGGTGTTCTCCATGCTAGGTCAACAATGTTGCAGGTCCAGGAAGGGGACCAGAACCTTTGGTAAATGGATATTTCTTATTGCTACTTGAGGGAACGTGTAAGAGAATTTCATTTATAACTTGGTAGTTTGGCCCTAGACCTTGACCCTTCTACTAAATGAAGTAATATCATATTCATAAGCTATTCAGTAGAAGGCAGAGCCCCATTTATATACACATACCAGCTCTGTAGCTCTTGGTGGACCTGTATTTGAAGATTTCTGTATAGAATTAGATCTGAGTTTTAGTCTTGTATCAGTTTTATAGGTTTGGGTAGCTGGCTTATATAATGAATAAGAAGTCTAGTTAATATTCGCCTCAAGGTAAAGGTTAGAAAATTTATTTAGTACCATTATATTCTTTAGCACAATCTGAAAATTAAAATATTTTTTAAAAGAAAGCATCTTTTCTTTTAATTTATGCACCTTCAAGGCAAAACCTAGGCAGGTGGACGATTCGTTTTGAAAACAAATCTGAACACTCTTCATCCGAATTGAGTATCAGCAGGTATGGCAAAAGGTATGATTTTTAGAACAATTTTCAGTAACTCTGGCCAAGAAACATCTCAAGACAAAGTTTTCTTCAAAAGTTAGTGTGAAATGCTTGGGTTAAGGCAAAACTTCATCTCTGGTCTCTTCTTTCTTGAATTCCCCTAAAATTAATTTCAGCTTTGTTTTTTCTCTGTATGTGAAGACACTGGATACCACATTTAGCTTAAAAATAAGCGGAATCTTGAAGTTCACATTACTTGTGTGATTGTGAAACAATATACACATTCATTTCTACAAGTTACTTTTGAAAAAAACTGAACTTACCAGTGGGTTTCCAACTTTTTTTTTAAGCATAGAATGCTTCCTTCAAATCTTATTGTCCTTGTTAAAGCACAGAATGTGAAACGCATAAAATGCCTTATTTATTTGGCTCATTTGGGAGGCTGCTCATGAGACCCTTGCCATCTTAGAGTTTACAATAGGTACTGCTTTTTTTTTTTTTCTTTCTTTTTGACTGCATGGGTTTTCCTTTCTCTAGTTGTGGTGCGTGGGGGCTACTCTTCGTTGTGATATGCAGGCTTAGTTCCTCATGGCATATGAAATCTTCCCAGACCAGGGATCGAACCTGTGTCCCCTACATTGGCAGGTGGGTTCTCATCTACCACCAGGCAAGTCCCAGTATTTGTTTGTTTTTTTTTTTTTTTTTCCAGTATTTGTTTTTGATATAGGCCAGCCCTTCCCTGTGCCCCGCCCCCGCCTTTTTTTTTGACGAGGATAGTGAGGTCTGAGGTGTCCGAGACTCATTCAGATTAGTGAGTGAGTGGTAGAGGTGGGTTTGAACCTCACAGCTCTTAGTTGCTATTCCTGATTATTTCCTCTTTGACAGATAGAAAGGATGATGAACAAAAATGATAATTGGACACATACAATTTCAGAGTCTCAGCTGTTTTTCAGAATTGAATAATTTTCTCAAGGGTTTTATGCCATTTAACTCAACTTTTAGTAACTATATAAGTGATTGATGTAAATGGTATAGAACATTTAATGTCAGTTCTCACTTTTTCCCTGGTCTTTTAGTGGTATGTTATTGCCAACTGCCCACCTTGTCTAAAGCAGCCAAGTTCATTTGTTAAAAGGTTTGATTTACTCTTTTCACCATGTCAAATCTGGTATTAGGTCATTGTCTTGAATTTAGAAAACTTAACAGCCTATGTGTTGTTTGCTTATAGCATGTTTATTTAAAAGTATTAAAATGGACACATTTGCAAGGGCATTGAAGATCCTGTATGTCTTTGATAAATTTGCGAGCCATTTAATTGTTTTATTTTAGCCTTATAGTGATATTTATGTCAACATGCATAGACAGAGTGCTTTGTGTTAGTAATTAGAGTCATTCTCCTAATATGAAACTTATCCCCTTAAAGCCTTTGGAACCATTATCTTGGAATATAAAACATAAAACATTATTCTAGCATGGGAAATCCACTTAACGGGCACAGTTATTGCCATCGTTTGTTTTTCTTTACCAACTAAGATAGGCCTTTGGAACCAAGGGACATTGGCTATGGGAAGGACCACTGGCATGCAGTGAATAGAAATTTTGCACATGCTTGTTTTGAAACTAGGCTACTTCTGTTCAAGGTTGACTGGTCTCAGTGGTAACAAGCTTAAAATGAAATAATGCCTTTTTACCAACACCATCTTGATTCTTCTTGTATGGACTTCTTGAGCCAATGTAACACATAATGTAGAGCAAAACAAGGAATCGATAAAGCCATTAAGCGGCTCACTGTCTGGCCAGGAATGTTGATGAATGGGTTTTCATTTCCCCTTGGGTGTTTTTATTCACCACGGGAAGAAAAGGAGCAGGCCAGCAAAGTAGAGAAATTGAGAATGGCTTTCCTTGCGTGAGGGGCCAGTGCAGCTCGCGTCTCTGTCAGTCCCCTCGGAGACTCCTTTCTCTTACCTGTGAGCCAGGATATGGGTTGCTCGTCGTGTGCTGCCTCCTTCCTGTCCCTGACTTTAAGGTTTATCAGCGGATGATAGACTGGAGTTGTCAGACACACTCCGTAACTCGTGAATCAGTTAAATTGGTAACTCCGCTCAGAGTCATAAGACCAGGGCCCAAGAGCTTGGGTGCAATGGCCTGTCATGGGACCACGGGAGAAAATGTCAGTTCGGTTGTCGTATTCGTTTGCTTGGGCTGTAGTAAACAGTATGGACGGCTTACACAGTAGAAATGTGTTGTCTCATTGGCTCGAAGTCCAAGATCAAAGGGTGGACGGCATTGGCTCATTTTGAGGGCTGTGAGAAGAATCTGTTTCCTGCCTCTCTCCTACCTTCTGGTGGTTTGCTGGCAGTCTGACATTCCTTGGCTTGTAGGAGCATCATCCCTGACCTCTCCCTTCGTGTTCGCATAGTGGTCTCCCTGTGTGGACAGTTCCCCTTTTTTATAAGGGTGATAATTGTATTGGATTAGGGTCCACCTAATGACTTCATATTTTAAAAAAGTTAATTTCTTTATCTTTAATTATTTTTGGTTGTGCTGGGACTTTGTGTCATGGACTTGGTTGCTCCGGCATGTGAGGTGTTCCTGGACCAGGGATTGACCTGGTGTCCCCTGCATTGCAAGGTGAGTTTCTTAACCACTGGATCACCAGGGTAGCGCAATGACTTCATCTTTAATTACTTCTGTGATGACTCTGTTTCTAGCTGAGCCCATATTCTGAGGTACTGGGGAATTCGGTCCTGGGGTTGGAATGTATGAGTTTGGGGAACGCAGTTCAAGTGGTAACATGGCTGGTTTTATGTCTTTAAAATTTCAAGTCAGAGTGGTTTCAGTCAAGCCATCTACAGATTGAAAATGAGTAAGCATACACTGTATTTCATGTTTTTTTCTAGGAAAAAAAAAAAACAGGTTTCACATAACCTGTGTTCCTTACTATAGCAAACAAATATATTCATGCATATGAAGCTAGTACAGACTTCATAATGGAATAGAATTCAGTAAACCCTGTAGATGAGCAGGAACTCTCTAGAATCTTCCCATCTGTTTTTTCTGGGTATCAAAAAGCATAATAGTTTGCATGAAGACTTTGATTTATTCATGCTCAGTAGGGGGGACAAATGTTGGTGTTATGCAATACGTGTACAATATTATAACATGAAAACATGCTCTGCACTTTCTGGGTGATTTCAAGGAAATTGACAAGGATACTTCTGACTCTTGTTGAAACCTTGTACACTGACTTTTGAATGTAACCTCACTACCCTATCTGGTAATCCATGCTAATTAAGTGAAAGTTTGATCATGATGGGTGTTTTTTTGATTGGGGGTGCAAAAAATAGTCTTAAGGTCGAGTGTTTTCAAGTCTGCCATTAGCATTGGAACTTACTTTGCAAATAGGACAGGCAGCTCACTTGCCTGCATAATCCTGTTTGTGTCCCACAGTAGCCTCGTGAGGGTAGATACTGTCATGATTAAGCTGAGGCTTAAGCTGTCCAGGAGTTTCCCTGGTGGCTTAATGGTAAACAATCTGCCAGCAGTGTGGGAGATTCAGGTTCGATCCCTGGGTCAGGAAGATTGCCTGGAAAAGGAAATGGCAACCCACTCCAGTATTCTCCATGGAGAATCCCATGGACAGAGGAGCTTGGCAGGCTACTGTCTGTGGGGTCAAAGAAAGTTGGATACGACTGAGCGCCTAAGCATGCCTGCATGCTGTCCAAGATCAAGGGCCTTGGCAACAATGGTGGGATTCCAGCCAGGGGTGCAAGATGCACCAGGCTCATTGAACCCATGTCCCTCTGTGACTGTGTTAATGGGACATTCTTAGGCCTCTGTTTCAGGCCCCCCTCGCCTTTCGCCAGCCTGTGTGTGCCAGAGGGTCTGAAGCTGTATCCATCTTGCTCACTCATCAGAGCGTGTAGCTCGTAGCTGCTTTGGTGATGGATCACGGTGTTCAGAGCAGGGGAAGACCGGCTTCCTCATGGTGGCTTCAGTCAGGCATGCAGCTGTGTGGTAGAATCCTGGAGCATGCTCGGCTGGGGCTCGCGGCGGCTGCCTCACATACACGGGCTTCTGATTTTCTCTGTGGGTCGAACTAAATAGTCCATTGTTCATCAAGGAGAGGGGAAATTGATTTCGAATTACTCCTGTATTGGTTAAAACCCAAACTGCCATGAATGCTTTATGGGATCAGGGAGAAGATAGGCCCTGGGTTTTAGCGGCACTAAAACCTGCTTAATTAACCGAACACTGTGTATTACCATCCGACAGCAAGTGTGACTACTCTTCTGCAGAAGGGCTTGAATTAGAAGACCGAACTTCCGAGGGCCAGGAGTGGCTGAGGCCTGTGCGGGCGGAGGATTGATGCTTTGTGTGCTTCCCTTCTGCTCTGTGCCTCCTAGGCCTGGCGTCAGGAAGCTGCTTCTGCAACCTGGGGAGAACTGGTGCTGAAGGTCTCGGGAACTTTGTGAGCTCGTTATTAAACACAGTCTTATAAAGCAAAACATTATGTGAAATTTACAACCAAAGCATATTTACGAAGTAAAAAATACTGCTCAATTCATTATTTCAGTTTAAAATTGTATTTATTTATATTTTTTATTTTTGGCCGGGTTGGGTTGCTGTGAGGGTTTTTCCTCCAGCTGTGGAGGGCAGGGGCTACTCTAGCTGCGGTGCATGGGCTTCTCATTGCCATGTCTTCTCTTGTTGTGGAGCGTAGGCTCTAGGACACGAGGGCTTCAGTCGTTGAGGCTGCTGGGCTCTAGAGCACAGGCTCAGTAGTTGTGGTGCAGGGGCTGAGTTTTCCTGTGGCACGCGGCATCTGCCCGGATCAGGAATCGAACCTGAGCCTCCCTCATTGGCAGGCGAATTCTTTACCGCTGAACCGCGCGCGAAGCCCCCTAAGTGTTTGAACGCGTTTTACTGTTGTCTGTGCTCTTGAGCTGCTGCCTGGTGTATCTGTAGGTAGAGATGCTGTCTGATGATTGCTGCTGTAGGTCTCTTTCCTCTTCACATTTAATGCTGCCACGTGAGCAGGGTGAAATGAGCTGTGGCGGGAATGTTTACATGATGGTCATCAGCACATGCTACAGGGAACACTATTGACACTATTGACAGCTGGAAAGGAAAGAAAATTGACACGAAGTAGCTCAAGTGGATAGAAGAACGTATTGATGCCATACTGTAAGGGTATACCAGGTTCAGGCAAGGCTGGGTTCAGGTCCTCCACCCATGTATCAGGTCTCTCTTTTCCTTTTTAAACTACCCTTTTGGGGCAGTTCTTTTGATGTTGATAAATGGCCACCTTCAATCCCCCAACATCCACAGACTTTGTTGACATAGTGCTCCATATTGCTTTTTTTTTTTTTCCCAACGACGACAACAACAAAATTTTGTCCATGCTGCTTGTCATGTGAGATCCTAGTTCCCCAGCCACTGCCCCCTACATTAGAAGCATGGAGTCTTAACTACCGGACCACCAGGGAGATCTCCTCTCTCTCTTTTTTTAAATTAATTAATTTTTTTTATTGACGGATAATTGCTTTATAGACTTTTGTTTTCTGTCAAACTCAACATGAATCAGCCATAGGTATACATGTATCCTCTCCCTTTTGAACTTCCCTCCCATCTCTCTCCCCATCCCACCCCTCTAGGTTGATACAGAGCCCCTGTTTGAGTTTCCTGAGCCATACAGCGAATTCCCTTGGGCTATTTATTTTACATATGGTAAGTAGTCATGTATGGATGTGAGAGTTGGACTGTGAAGAAAGCTGAGCGCTGAAGAATTGATGCTTTTGAACTGTGGTGTTGGAGAAGACTTTTGAGAGACCCTTGGACTGCAGGGAGATCCAACCAGTCCATTCTGAAGGAGATCAGTCCTGGGTGTTCTTTGGAAGGAATGATGCAGAAGCTGAAACTCCAGTACTTGGGCCACCTCATGCGAAGAGTTGACTCACTGGAAAAGACTCTGATGCTGGGAGGGATTGGGGGCAGGAGGAGAAGGGGACGACCCAGGATGAGATGGCTGGATGGCATCACCAACTCGATGGATGTGAGTTTGAGTGAAATCCTGGAGATGGTGATGGACAGGGAGGCCTGGCATGCTGCAGTTCATGGGGTTGCAAAGAGTCGGACACGACTGAGCGACTGAACTGAACTGAACTGAAGTTTCCATGGTACTCTTTCCATGCGTCTCACCCTCTCCTCCCCTCGCCCCATGTCCGTCAGTCTATTCTCTTTTCTTCACTGCTGCCCTGTAAGGGAATTCTTCAGCACCATTTTTCTAGATTCTGTATGTGTTAGAATACTATATTTATTTATCTTTTTCTGACTTACTTCTCTCTGTATAATAGGTTCTAGGTTCATCCGCCTCATTAGAACTGACTGAAAGGTGTTCCTTTTTATGGCTGAGTAATAATCCATTGTGTATAGATACTGCAGCTTCTTTATGCATTTGTCTGTTGATGACCATCTGTGTTGCTTCCGTGTTCTAGCTACTGTAAATAGTGCTGCAGTGAACAATGGATACATGTGTCTTTTTGAATCTTCTCCATATTTTTACAGAGAAGAAATCTTCCTGAGCCTAGATACCATGTCTTACTCTTAATTATCAAGACCTGGGTCACATTTGGCTGGACTAATAACTGGACAGGCTCAGATAATGTCCTCACCACTGTGACTGAGGTAAAAGGTAACGCCCCTACCTTAGCCTGTTGGAATGGGTTTCCCTTAGAAAAGATGGGTCTTTACCAGTGGAAGAGAGAAGGAGCATTGAACAAGTGAAAGTTCTTCTTTGGACCCTGGAGTAACAGACACATCCTGAGTGAATGCCCCTGATAAAATTTCAGGGGTCTGGGCATGGAATTCTTTATCACTCCTTCCTTAGCACCTTTGCCAGTGAAACAGAAATGGTTTGGACAGCTGCCTGTGAAATACAAGCTTTGAGTAACGGGCAGTCCCTGGTAGATTTTTATTTTTGTGTAAATCCTCCATCTACTTGACATGGGCCTCCTTTAAAGACTTATAAACACTGTCCTGAGAAAATGCCACATGAATTCAGAAGTCGGATCAAGCTATGTTCTTTGGGATTCATTAAAGCTGAAATGCCTGGGGCCAAATCCTAGCCAGATGGATCAAACGTTGCACCAAATCTGAGGCTGTACAGAGTGAGGCACACTGACATGCTTGTTTTATAGGACTTTTCTTTGCCATGAAAGGGCAGCTCCACAAACTCTTCAAATCTTACATGACTTTGTTTTCAGGGGGTCTGAGAATGTAGCTGGACATTTTTGATTAGGAACTTCTCTCTCATGCTTCTCCTCAGAATTAAATTCCCCGAGAGTCAGCCTGTCAGTTCAGTCGCTCAGTTGTTTCCAACTCTTTGCAACCCCATGGACTGCAGCACACCAGGCTTCCCTGTCCATCACCAACTCCCAGAGCTTGCTCAAACTCATGTCCATTGAGTTGGTGATGCCATCCAACCATCTCATCCTCTGTCGTCCCATTCTTCTCCTACCTTCAGTCTTTGTCAGCATCAGGGTCTTTTCTGGTGAGTCAGTTCTTTGCATCAGGTGGCCAAAGTATTGGAGTGTCAGTTTCAGCATCAGTCCTTCCAGTGAATATTTAGGACTGATTTCCTTTCAGATGGACTGGTTTGATCTCCTTGCAGTCCAAGGGACTCTGAAGAGTCTTCTCCAACACCACAGTTCCAAAGCATCAATTCTTTGGTGCTCAGGTTTCTTTACAGTCCAGCTCTCAGTCAGTCAGTTAGTTCAGTCACTCAGTCATGTCTGATTCTTTGCGACCCCGTGAACCGCAGGATGTCCAGCTCTCATATCCATATATATCAGCCTAGAGGCGGACATTATTCCCCTTGATGAAGTCACATTTGAGGAGGGCCAACCTGGAAAGGAAGGGAAGAAGCTGGATTCTTGCTGATGTCTTTGAGCTGCTGAATCTACCTGAGGCCTGCCCTTCCAGTGGACTTTATATGACATAATAAATTCTTCATTGTTAAATCAGTGCTGGTCAGGCTGAGAAGTTGACCAGGGAGAGGGCCTTAGTCCATTTGTAGACCCAGTGAACTGATGGTGATAAAGTAGGGCTCTAAGCACCCCCACCATCTTCCATGATGCTGGGCTGCGCTGTCAGTGATGGAGGGTTAGGTGCTAAAAGAATGTCTTATACCTTTACTGTGATCCCTTGTTATTGGTTGCCTGGCTCTGTCTAGTGTTATCGAAATGATACTGCATTCTTTTGTTGAGAAGGATGAACTCTATGGGGAAGGGGGGCTTTGTCAGTTACACCCACCAGGGGGGAAGGAGGTTCAGAGTGAGAAGTGGGGAGCAACACTGTATGTTGGCCATGTGGTCAGATTCAGCCTGAACACGTTACTGAGGTCTTTGGCCTCTGTAGAGGGTTTCATATAGATTAATATAATGAAACTATGACCTTTTCCACTTATGACAATTATTCTTGAGGTTTATAAGCCTTCATGATGGAAAGAGCCTCACTCTTTATGAACCCATGGACTATAGTCCATGTTCTTCAGGCAACAATATTGGAGTGGGTTGCCATTTCCTTCTCCAGGGGATCTTCCTGACCCAAGCATCAAACCTGGGTGTCCTGAATTGCAGGCAGATTCTTTACTGTCTGAGCCACTGCTGCCTCTATACCCAAGGAATGACTGAGTTGTGTTTAATGTAATCTAGAAAGTTTCAGGCTCTTGGAACAGTGCAAAACAGAAAGAGGTCCCTATCTGACCTTTACTGTGAAGGAAAATTGGCTGGAAGCGTCCCCACCATCTCTAAACAGTTCAGATGTTTCTTGTTCCTTTTTCAAATAAATAACATTGCATTTTATTTATTTATTTTTAAAAATACTTATTCATTTATTTGGCTGCACCACGTCCTTGTTGCCGCATGCAAAACCTGGGCTCCCTGCATTGGGAATTCAGAGTCTTAGCCACTGGATTACCAGGAAAGTCCCTAACACTGTGTTTTAGAGAAAATGTTTTCTTATTTTTATCAGTTTATGTAGGTTATTCTCACAGTCTATTTCTAATTAGTTAAAAACTAAAGATAGTCCTTATCCTCGTAATAAAACAGGTACGCCTGGTTATGCGCCGTGGATTTTCACATTTAAATGTTTTGTTCTGACCTGATGTGGAACTGCAGTGAGGTGTCCACTCCCATCTGTACTACCTGGTTTTGAATTCCGGTTCTGCCACCTGCTGGCTGTGGGAGCTTCGCAAATTGCTTAATTTCTTTTTGCCTCAGTTTCCTGATCCGTAAAATAAACGCAATTATAGTGCTGACCTTGTAGGGGTGTGCAGATTAACAGTTTAATACCTGAGCCCATTTAAAGTGCTTGGACCAGTGCCTGGGACACTGTCAGTGCTCTGTGTATTTGGTACTAGCCATCATCACAATGATGATAATAAAATCTGCAAGACTGCTGCTACTGGCTCATCAGGTTTCGTTAAGAGATTTTGAAAGACCTGAATCACTTGGTAGATGTAGTGTCGCTGTTTCTTAGATTACGAGTGATTTATCGCTGGATATAAAACATTGCCCTGGGAAACAAGCATGGGAGAAAGAGTCCCCATAGGGCAGGGATGCTGGTCCACAGCCAGCAGTCCTCATAGCAGATGGATAAAGAGATTATGTACTGTGTTTGCCTAGATGGATTTGGCTGTACTCAGGGTGATGGTAAGTACAGGAACTGATTGTTACTTAAGAGCTCAACACTAAAGCATGCAGCATTTAATAAAACAAACATTTGTCTGTTAAATGGCTGTTCCTTTCAAAGGTAGCTCATTCTCTCATTTTATTCACTTAAATGTTACTTATTCTCTTACCTTCTCATTCATTTTCTCTGGATGGCAAAAGCAGTATGAGTTTTTGAACAGAAATCCTAGTCACCTTGTAATAGTTAAAACGTATGGGGTTGAGAGCTGACAAAACCTGGGTTCCAGGTCTAAAGACACATATTCTGCCATGATCTTGTGAGGACATTAGACAGCCTCTCCTGGGCTCAGTCTCCTCATCTGTAAAATGGGGATAACCTGTCCTCAGAACCTTGATGTGCTCGTCAAATGGAATCCTGTATGTAAAGAGACTAGCACAGTGCCTTCCTTGTTAATTTTTTTTTTTGAGCAAATAATTTTTATTTAATTTTTTTTCCCCAAATACACTGAAGAATCATTCAATGCTGCAGGCATTTGATGGCAATCCTGGGCTACAAGTCTGCCCATTCCTTTTTAACTGGTCCTGTGATGGCAGAACCGGTCATCTCACCTTTATTGTTTACTACGACCTCTGCGTTATCTTCAAAATAAAGGACCACACCGTCTGTCTTTTCTCTAGTCTGACCTCTGTTGTCACATTACCACTGCTGGATGTACCTTCTTTCTGAGCTCTGGTTTGCCTTTCTTGAGCGTGACCATCACCATGTCACCCACACCAGCAGCAGGAAGTCTGTTCAGTGTCCCTTGATCCCCTTCACAGAGATAATACACAGATTCTGGCTTCTGTGTTGTCAGCACAATTGATCATGGCCCCAGCCGGAAGACAGAAAAGTGTTGGTTGCTCAGTTGTGTCCGACTCTTTGTGACACCATGGATGATAGCCCTCCAGGCTCCTCTGTCCATGAGATTTTCCAGGCAAGAATACTGGAGTGGGTAGCCATTCCCTTCTCCAGGAGATCTTCCTGACCCAGAGGTCAAACCCAGGTCTCCTACATTGCAGGAAATTCTTTACCTGCAATGACAAACACTGGTCCACTGTCTCCTTTCTCACTGTCTTCAAGCTAAGAATTATTATATTTTTTTAATGGTTAGGAAAAAGTCAAAAGAATAATATCTTGTAACACAGGACAGGTTTACGTAGTTAAAATTTCAGTGTCTGTAAATAACATCTCATTGGAACCCTGTCATGCCTGATCACTGATGTATCTTCCCTGGTTACTTTCAAGCTACACAGGAATGAGTAGGTACAGTTGCGATGCGCAGCCTAGAGAGTAAAAAATCTCTACGTGGCTCGAGTTTGCAGATGCCTGCCGTCTGAGCCACCAGGAAAGCCCCGAGGAAATTGGGAATTTTGCACCAGAGGACTCACCATCTCCTTGCTTTGACGTCTTGAATGCCAGCAAGGGACAGAAAGTTTCCTTATCATTTAAAAATTTTATCTTTTCTGCCGCTTTATTTCAAACCACTGTCTTGTTACCCAATCAGCAAACTTGAAAGCTTTTCTGGTCATTTTATGTACACTATGCCATATTTTGCTAAGTCTTTTGAGAAGGGAGCCTAGTTAGTGGGTAAAGAGCAGTTTTTCTTTCATATTTTTCTAGTTTGAAGCTGTTTTCCTCAAATCTGTGGGTGAATTACGGCAGGCATCCATAAACTCTGTCAAGAGCCAGGTAGAGGTTTTTGACTTTCTAGGTAGCGCAACGCAACTGTATCCACTCATTTCCTTTGTAGCTTGAAAGTAACCAGGGAAGATACGGATACGTCAGTGATGAGGCATGACAGGGTTCCAATGAGATGTTATTTACAAACACTGAAGTTTGAATTCTGTAAACTTTTCCTGTGTTACAAGATGTTATTCTTTTGACTTTAACCATTAAAAAAATATAAAAACCATTCTTAGCTTGAAGACTATGAGAAAGGAGACAGTGAATCAGTGTTTGTTGACTCTAGCATTAAAGTTTTGATAAATCATTTTATAATGTATGCAGTGATGAGGGCTCTAGAGCTTGTCTGGCCAGCGTCTTGGAATCTGAAGCATCTTTCAGTAACATTCATGGCGATTCTGCAGTTTGATCACTATTTTCTCCGATGGCCTTGGTCCAGAGTGAGGTGCCCGCCTGCTTCTGGTTCAGGGTACATGTGGCCTATTTCCAGTTAGGAAAGTTAGTGCTATGAGCCTGGGTAGCTGCTGGGGATGAATTGCTTGATTGCCTGCCTGAAAAGTTGTTAACTTCTCCACTGCTTTTGAAAGGAACTTCAGCTTTACGCATTCTCCAGCCTGTTTTGTTCCTTGTTTTTTTTTTTTTTTTCCCCCTCCTGTCTTCTCCACATTAAAGGTGCATTAGTGTATTCTCAGTGCAACACTTTAGAATTCTTGGAATGGGCAGTGAGCAGTTATATCCCATAATAGCAGGATAATCAATGGAAAGAGATAGATTGCCAGGTTGTAAATGATGTGAGAGAATTTGATGATATCAGCTTTGGGGGGAATGGGATCTTATTACTTGTTCTGAATTCTCTGGTTCCTGGAATTAATTTTTTTCTTTTTCTTTTGTATCTGTAATCATTTGATGGAACAGCCTTTGCTGTGAACCAGAGAATGACAAAGAACAGGTCAGCTGTCCTGCACGCGCTCTCCTTTTCTCTCTATCTGCGCTTACCCTGTTATAATTTCAGATCTGGAATGTGGAATGCTGTTACTATAGCCATGGTCGGCACTGCAGAGTGGAATAGACTTAGGCTGTCAGAATTGAAAGAACATTTATTCCTCCATATTCAAAAGTGAAGAAAATCACACCCTTCACACTAGGACACTCAAAAAATCTAGCAGCATTCTAGCAAATGCAGTTAACCAGCAATAGAAAGCAAAGGACTTTTTTTTTTTTCCTCTCTCCCCGTTTTTAAGAGCAGTAGACTGTGTCTTTTACTTTTTGACTTAAAGCAGAGAGATAAAAAATGCTAAAGATATATATATTTTAAGGCCTAAACCAGAGGCATTTTGGAGTCTTTTCATCTAGCAAATCCAACTTCCCTCTTTAAAGCAGAGCATCAGGATTGCTTCAATATTTAGGTATTAATATTCCCTTGTGGCTCAGTCAGCTCTTTGAAAATGAATTTCTCGGCAGTGCTGTCACAATTAAGGAAGACATGCTGAGGTGAAAGGGAATTTGTGTGTTTCTTAGATTGGAAGGATGTGTTGAGTCAAATGAACATTCTTTCAAGGTTAAATTATCTATTTAAAACCCTCCCAATTACAGTGCCAGGTATAATCTTTGATGAGATTCAAGCAGAACAGATGACTTAATCTGTGGGAGAGAGATTCTCTTTGTAAGGAAGAAAGCTGTGAAATCATAATGAAGTGGACATTGTTTATGATCAGGGGAAATAGTTGCATAGATTGAGCATGGTGTAGTCTCGGTAAACCATGCGCCATTATTGGATCACTGAAGGCCTCATAATACAAAAGGTGGGATGGGTTCTTTGTCCTGTTTTTTCTTTTTTTTTTTTTCTTTTAAGAATTAGGACATGATCATTGTCAGAAAAGCACCAGCAGTATACTGTGACCTGTATGCACTCTGACCCAAGGAACCAGGATGGTATATACAGTTTTGTTTAGAAGGTGGACTCATAACCTGGCTTTCTAGAACAATTATCCAAGTCCTACTGGCTTTACCTCAAAAATAAGTCTGGCTAGAGCTCTCTGTCTCGCTATGATATTGACTTGGTCTCGGCCACCATCCTGCCTAGGAGTCAGCCTTCTAAGTGGTTGCCCTACTTTAGAAGCATCTTCTGTGACACATGATAAACCCAGATTCTCACCTTTGTTCCTGCTTTCCCTTACATCATCTTGTACTCATCCTCATTCACTCCCTCCCTCCCTTCTTCCAGTTTTGTGGCTAGGATGGTCCCAAAGTTCTGGCTCCTTCCTGTCTCTGCATCTTGGCAGTTAAGTTGCCTGGGGTTGCCTTCATGGTGTAATACTTAAGTATAGACCTTGGAGCCACACTGATAGGTTCAGATCCTGGTTGTGCTACTAACTAACCTAGATGAGTTACTGAAACCTTTGTCACAGCTTCCTCATCTTTAAGTTGGGTGTAACACTAATTCTACTTGAAATACTTAATAAAAATTCTACATAAGGTTGTTGTGAGGAACAAATGAGTTAAAATGTGGAAAGCACTTAGCCCATTGCTTTGCACTCAGTAAGACTGCATAAGAGTTAGATGATGATACCATTTTCTTGTACAGTCAGCGTCATAATTGTCTTCTCTACCCCTACGATTTTTTTTGTGTTTGGTCCTTTCATGTATATCTCAGCACAAATGTCCTTTTTGAGTGACCTTCCCTATTCACTTTCTGAAAGTGCTCATGCCTTCCATAGCCACCTTGCAGTCTACCCATTACAGTTAAAAAATTTTTTTCAACCATAGAAGAAAAGACAACCTATGGGATGGGAGAAAATATTTGCAAACAATGTAACTGTTAAGGGGTTAATTTGCAAAATATACAAACAAGTTACATAACTCAATATGAAAAAGCAAGCAGAGACTTGCCTGTTGGTGCAGTGAGTAAGAATCCGCCTGCCAGTGCAGGGGACATGGGTTCGCTCTTTGGTTCTGAATGATTCCATGTGCCACAGAGCAGCTAAGCCAGTGTGTCATGATTTCTGAGTCCACACTCTGGAGCTCCCGAGCCACAATTGCTGAAGCCCACGTGCTCTAGAGTCTGCTCTGCAACAAGACAAACCACTGCAATGAGAAGCTTGCATACCACAATGAAGAGTAGCCCTCCACTCCTTGTTCCATGTAACCAGAGAAAGCGGGAGCAACAGTGAAGACCCAGCATAGCCAAAAATAAATAAACAATTAAATAAAAAACAGAATTCTAGTTAAAAAGTGGACAGAAGATCTCAGTAGACATTTCTCCGAAGAAGGATTAAAGGTAGTCAAGAGGCAGATGAAAAGATGCTCAACATCACTAATTATTAGAGAAATGCATAGCAACGGTCAGAATGTCTACAAACACTTGTTTATAGAATTTACTGTCTAGAAACAATAAATGCTGGAGAGAGTGTGGACAAAAGGGAACTCTCCTACACTGTTGGTGGGAAAGTAAATTGGTGCAAGCACTATGGAAAACAATGTAAAAGGTCTTTTAAAAACTAAAAAGAGAGCTACCATGTGATCCAGCAATCCAATTCCTGGGCATCTATCTGTAAAAGACAAAAACTCTCATCCAAAAAGATGCATACACCCCAGTGTTCATAGCCACACGGACGACTAAGACTTGGAAGCAACCTAAATGTCCATCAACAGAAGAATGGATACAGAAGAAATGGTACATCTAAACAGTGGACTATTACTCAGCCATTAAAAGAATCAAATCTTGCCATTTGTAGCAGCGTGATGCACCCAGAGAATATCATACTGAGTGGAATGAGTCAGACAAAGACAAATACTGTGTGATAGCATTTAAATGTGGAATTGTAAAATAATACAAATGCATTTACTTACAAAATGAATGGCCTCATAGACATAGAAAACAAACTTAAGGTTACCAAAGGGAAGAGGGAGTCATGGGGGACATAGAGGATTAGTAGATAACACACTCTGTATGAAATAGATAAACAATGAGGATTTACTGTATAGCTCTGGGAACGATATTCAATATGTTATAGTAACTTCAGTTGGAAAATCTGAAACAGTGTATAAATAAGTTTGCTGTACACTTGAAACTAACACAATACTGTAAATTAATTGTGAAGTGAAGTGAAGTTGCTCAGTTGTGTCCCACTCTTTGCGACCCTGTGGACTGTAGCCTATCAGGCTCCTCTGTCCATGGGATTTTCCAGGCAAGAATGCTGGAGTGGGGTGCCATTTCCTTCTCCAGGGGATCTTCCCATCCCAGGAATCGAACCTAGGTCTCCCGCATTGCAGGCAGACGCTTTACCATCTGAGCCACCAGCAAAGTCCCCAAATTAATTATACTATAATTAAAAAAAAAGAAGGGCTTCCCTGGTAGTTCAGTGGTGAAGAGACACGGGTTCAATCTGTGATCCGGGAAGATCCCACGTGCTGTGCAGCAACTTAGCCTGTGAGTTACAGCTATTGAGCCTGTGCTCTCCAGAGCCCAGAAGCTGCAACTACTGAAGCCTGAGTGCCTAGAGCCTTTGCTCTGCAACAAGGGAAGGCACCGCAGTGAGAAGCCCACAGACCACAACTAGAGCGTAGCCCCTGTTCTCCACAACTAGAGAGTAGCCCCCACTCGCTAAAACTAGAGAAAAGGCCTCGCAGCAATGAAGACCTAGCATAGCCAAAAATAAATAAATACAAAATTAAAAAAAAAACAAATTGCAACGAATAAACCAGTTTGAATTTATTGCCAACCTCGTGCCCTGTCATCTCTGAATACTTGTATATATTTCCTAGATACAGGGATACTCTCTTGTAGTGCCACACTATGTCGATCACCACTGAGAAATTAACTTTGATACAGCATTGTCATTTAAATATCGGGCCTCATTCAAATGTGCCCAGATTCTCCCAATTAATAACAGAGCCATTTGAGATCATGTGCCAGCGTCCTTTATTTCTGGAAGATTCCTCAGGCTTTCTTGGACTTTCATGATCACTGTTTTGAAGTTAACAAACCACTAGTTCTGTAGACTGTCCATCAATTTGGGTTTATCTGAGGACTCTTCACCAGTAAATTTGGTTTTATGTGTCAGGGCAGAAATACCACTGAAGTAATGCTGTGTTCCTTTCATCCAATCTTAATCAGGTGGCATGTGATTTCCTTATGTCCCTTTGCTGGTGATGTTGATAAAGACAACATCTTCCAGGCTTCTCTGTTGTAAAGTTACTCCCCCCTGCCTTTAAAGTCTTTTTTAAATTTATTACAGAATTGCTTCTGTTTTACATTTTGGTTCTTTCACTTCGAGGCATGTGGGATCTGAGTTTCCTGACCAGAGAGTGAACCCATACCTCCTGCATTGGAAGGCAAAGCCCCAGCCACTGACCACCAGAGAAGTCTCTTTCCCCCACTTGAAGGCCATTCTCTTTTTAAACTTTCATACTGTTTTTTTTATACATCAGTTGGAAATCATGAATTTCTGTTTCACTTAATGGGTTATAATCTGTTACTATCCTTATTCTGATGCTCACAATCCCCCCACATTTAGGTAGTGGGTGTTGTTCCTAGCCAGTTCCTGTGTCCTTTTGACATGTGTTGCTATCATTATTTCAGTGCTTCCTTACTTTCTGGAACAAGAAGTTCTAGGTTTCTTTTGTTTGGCCAAGGTGTTGAGGAGCCATGGAGCTCTGATTCCTTTTAGAGGAGAATGAAATTGAGAAACCAAGAACTGGGCATTATATGGAAGTTCATTGCTCCTGAAATGTTACAGTTCCCAGACCCTCTTAGTGGACACAAATAGGGATTGTATAAGTCTGTGTATGTGGGGCTTCCCCCTTAGCACTAGTGGTAAAGAACCTCCCTGCCAATGCATCAGACATAAGAGATACGGGTTTGATCCTTGGGTCAGGAAGGGCATGGCAACCCACTCCAGTATTCTTGCCTGGAGAATCCCATGGGCAGAGGAGCCTTGTGGGCTACAGTCCATAGGGTCACAAAGAGTCAGACATGACTGAAGCAATTTAGCATGCATGCACAGTAGTCTTATCCATTCACACACACATTTATATCTATGTATTACTGGGTTTTTTTATGTATTAGGAATCACAAGTTCACTACCTCCAATTCCATTTTGACACCACATGGTTCAATTTAGTTTTCTCCTTTCTGTAACTCCCCTTCTCTGGCAGTGAGAAACTCAGACTAACTTGACTATTGTTAGTTATTCAGTGACTTGCTCCCTCTGTTGGGCCACTGTTCCACACAAACATCCTTTTTAACTCTCAGATATCAATAGCCCATCCAAGTCCTTCACCCTACCACTTTCGCTCACTCCCCTCTATCCTGCAGACCCAGAAGCCGCCTTCACTATACTTGGGCAGCCCTTGTGAACAGATGGTGCTTTTATGGAAAGAAAATGGTAGCTCTATCTCCTGGCAGGGAGCAGCCCTGTGCCGAGGTACTCAGCTTGGCACATGGAGGATGTGGGCTGCGTTTCACTACTCTAAACTGACCTTTGTCTTGTACATCGAGTATCCAAGTTTATGTGGCTCTTGATGAGTCTCCTGCTGGGCTACACTGGATTGATCGATGGTGGGCTCCTAACCCACTGCTGCTATTCTCAGAGATTCGCTGCTGTGTTGAACCAAGGAGATTTGAGTATTGGAGGATGTTGGCTATTTGAGAAAGGAGTTTACTGGTAGCTGACTTCTTGCCTTTGGCCCTGGAAGACAAGAAATTGGTTGGACAGACAAAAAAGAAAGTTGATGCAAAGAGAGAACGTGGAGATGAAGGACTTTTGGAGGCTTCCTAGAGGAACTGAGTGCCTGATCTCGTTTGTGTCTGAGGCTAGCTGCATCCCTGTTTTGGTATTGAGTGACAGCCCCATGTTCTTACACTAAATTCACTCTTGAAGTTAAATTACCTCAATGCAAGTCTTACGTCGAAGCCCCAAGTTAATGGACAGAGAAGTTCTCTGAAACTGCACAGACTGGCAAAGAACCTGGATGCAGGGGTGAACCATCCAGCCCACCATGAAGAGGTCAAATTGTTCGCCAAAGGCTAACCCATTAATAAGTGGCAGAGCTAGGAATCAAATGAGGTCTGTCCAATTAGGACGTTGGCATTTAATCACTTTTGTATTGCTTCTGGATATGAAAGTCAGGGACTTGATTTGCATGTGGGTTTATCAGTGTGTGCAGGCAGTTTAAAAGGGGATTCCTCTCCTTGCTCTCTCCTGCTCTGTTGTTTGTAGGAAGTTTACTTTCAAGAAGATAGCGTTAGTCAGATACAGACCTTCTTCCAAGAACCAGATGGCCTTCATTTCTTTCTTCCTGATTAGCTATAGAAAGCTAATTGTCCAACTGAGAGAGGCTTAATTTTACAGGCTTACATGGGAGGCGTGTTTACCGATTACAGCTTTTCACCCCTCTCTTGCCTTCCTTGCCTGAGGCTCTGCTCCAGCAGGGAAACCTGAAGCTAGTGTTAACGAATTTTGGAAGTTGGATTTTTAGAAAGAATCATCGCATGCTGGATAGATATGAGAGCACTTCTCTTTAATTCTGTGTGTTAAAACCTGGCACGTGTTCTTCTGAGGGTGTCCATTCTGTATCTTCTTTCATTTGTCTCATTTTAAGTGGCTTCGACCGATGGCTGGAGTTTGTGAGGTGGTTTTCAGATAGTGTCTGCATGAATGTTCTGTAGAGAGAAGGTTGATTGTACTGGAGACCATATTAAGGAGTTTTAATATAAAAATTACACCAAATTATAAACATGCAGGGGCACATTATTATAACTAATTGCTAAGCTTACAAAGAGGCCAAGTGGTGCTTGGTAAATCTTATTATTTAGCGTGGTGGAAAAACTTTTCCATCAGTGGAAATATTATACTGAAACATTATGCCTTTTATGCAGAGTAAAGATAGTAGTGGCTGGAATGCAGGATCAGCCATGTGCTGTGTGAAAGATGACAGGCTTAGAAAAACTATTTGTATTTCTGGCAAATTGTCTTAACATAATCCTTATGCCTTTCTAGTTTAAAATATGAAAGTTAAAGTTAATACTGAAGTTAATACATTAAGAAACTGGTAAACAGTTAAGTCTCCCAAGCCTAGAATCTAGTGTGGGGCGTGTGTGTGTGTGTGCGTTGCTCACATAGGTATTGTGAATTCACATTGCATTCCCTTGTAAGGATTTGCCGTTTTTAATTAAGACTAAGACATGATGGGGTATTCTAAATGAGGCTTGATTATAATTGTAGATAGCAATTGAGCTTTTGGAAGCTGGTTTCTTTAACAGTTAAATAAAAATTGTCTTTTTTAGTGTTGGTTTGTAGAAGTTCAGCAGTGGTTGTTTGGGGAGAAAGAAGGCAACACTTTTACAAAACTCTTCATTTCCATTAAACTGAATCTCACAGTATATCCATCTTCTGTTAAGTGGGTTTGACTCTGAAAAAATTTTTCTGAGGGCTTTTCTTGAGAATTGATTAAATAAAAATTTTTGGCCCATAAAACTGTACTTTACGGGGATTTTCTGTTGTTGAATATGAAGAACTGTGACAGATATTTTCCAAGTGTTCTTCTCTGGATAGTTATTGATCCAGTGCAGTAATAAAGTGGCAGGTTTTTTTTTTTTTTTAATTTTAAGATAAAGAGAATCTTTCACTATTTGTTGACCTTTCAGTTCAGTTCAGTTCAGTTCAGTTCAGTCGCTGAATAGTGTCCGACTCTTTGCAACCCCATGAATTGCAGCACGCCAGGCCTCCCTGTCCATCACCGTCTCCCAGAGTTCACTCAAACTCACGTCCATCGAGTTGGTGATGCCATCCAGCCATCTCATCCTCTGTCGTCCCCTTCTCCTCCTGCCCCCAATCCCTCCCAGCATCAGAGTCTTTTCCAGTGAGTCAACTCTTCTCATGAGGTGGCCAAAGTACTGGAGTTTCAGCTTGAGCATCATTCCTTCCAAAGAAATCCCAGGGTTGATCTCCTTCAGAATGGACTAGTTGGATCTCCTTGCAGTAAGTACAAGGGACTCTCAAGAGTCTTCTCCAACACCACAGTTCAAAAGCATCAATTCTTTGGCCCTCAGCCTTCTTCACAGTCCAACTCTCACATCCATACATGACCACAGGAAAAACCATAGCCTTGACTAGACTGACCTTTGTTGGCAAAGTAATGTCTGCTTTTGACTGTGCTATCTAGGTTGGTCATAACTTTCCTTCCAAGGAGTAAGCGTCTTTTAATTTCATGGCTGCAGTCATCATCTGCAGTGATTTTGGAGCCCCCCAAAATAAAGTCTGACACTGTTTCTACTGTTTCCCCATCTATTTCCCATGAAGTGATGGGACCAGATGCCATGATCTTCGTTTTCTGAATGTTGAGTTTTAAGCCAGCCTTTTCACTCTCCACTTTCACTTTCATCAAGAGGCTTTTTAGTTCCTCTTCACTTTCTGCCATAAGGGTGGTGTTATCTGCATATCTGAGGTTATTGATATTTTTTCCCGGCAATCTTGATTCCAGCTTGTGCTTCTTCCAGCCCAGCGTTTCTCATGAGATACTCTGCATAGAAGTTAAATAAGCAGGGTGACAATATACAGCCTTGACGTACTCCTTTTCCTATTTGGAACCAGTCTGTTGTTCCATGTCCAGTTCTAACTGTTGCTTCCTGACCTGCATATAGGTTTCTCAAGAGGCAGGTCAGGTGGTCTGTATTCCCATCTCTTTCAGAATTTTCCACAGTTTATTGTGATCCACACAGTCAAAGGCTTTGGCATAGTCAATAAAGCAAAAGTAGATGTTTTTCTGGAACTCTCTTGCTTTTCCATGATCCAGCGGATGTTGGCAATTTGATCTCTGTTTCCTCTGCCTTTTCTAAAACAAGCTTGAACATCTGGAAGTTCACGGTTCACATAATGCTGAAGCCTGGCTTGGAGAATTTTGAGCATTACTTTACTAGCGTGTGAGATGAGTGCAGTTGTGCGGCAGTTTGAGCATTCTTTGGCATTTCCTTTCTTTGGGATTGGATTGAAAACTGCCCTTTTCCAGTCCTGTGGCCACTGCTGAGTTTTCCAAATGTGCTGGCATATTGAGTGCAGCACTTTCACAGCATCATCTTTCAGGATTTGAAATAGCTCCACTGGAATTCTATCACCTCCACTAGCTTTGTTTGTAGTGATGCTTTTTAAGGCCCACTTGACTTCACATTCCAGGATGTCTGGCTCTCGCTGACCTTTACTGATAAAAATTAGCTTAAGCTTCTTCTATTTGGTAGGCAAACTTGACATTGTTCAGTGTCCCAGAAAGGTTTTATAGTTGTGATAGACATTGCTTGAGTATGTAGTGGATTTTCATTTCTGGTTCCCAGTGTAACCAGGCATTCACAGTTTTGTACCCCCCCCACCCTCCACCTTTTTCAAGGGGACGTTTGGTAATGCCTGGAAACGTTTTCAGTTGTCAGAACTGGGAGGTAGTGATACTGTCTTTTGCTTGGTTGAGGCTCAGGAGCTGCTAAAGGTCCTGCAGTGTACAGGCCGGCCTCCCACAGGGAAGAATTATCTGGTGTAAAATGTTAGTAATGAGCACTAAGCAGAAAACTTATCCTGCCTTTGTTCCCCACTGTCAAAATGGGTATGGATTTTCCATGGACCAGCTTTCCTGGTGGCTCAGATGGTAAAGAAGTTGGCTTCAACCAATGCAGGTGACCCCGGTTCAGTCCCTGGTTTGGCAGGATCCCCTGGAGAAGGGAATGTCAACTCACTCCAGTATTCTTGGCTGGAGAATCCCATGGACAGAGGAGCCTGGGGGGCTGCAGTCCACGGGGTCACAAAGAGTTGGACACGACTGAGACACTCACACACACACTCCATCTTAACCTCCCAGTGCGGTGCCCGTGGGTAGTGCGGTAAAGTAAAGATGAATTGTTAAGAAATAGTATTTTCTGGAAGAATTCAGCGAGGAAGTTGATGGGAGTGATGAACCAGGTATGTGTGGCTTGGAGACAGCCAGAGTTTGTGTAACCAGCCTTGGGGGCAGTGGATTGCTTTTGTCTCCTCTTGGAAGTCTCCCTATATTAAAGTAGATGTCACCCTTAAGTATTAACTTATACATGGTAGATTCATCAAAAGTTGATGATGAAAACATCCTAATAAACAACATTACACAACTGTGTTCCTCCTTCACAATGAATTCTGCCTAATGAAGATTGGCTGTGTACAGCCACCACTGCTTAATTTTGTTACATGTTGTGTACACAGCTCAGAAAATTAAGAGACCAGAGAACTAGTCTTGAGCAGAATAATAACAAGACTTTCTTGAATGGCGGCACTTTTGATGTGTTTTTTTTCCTACCCCTGACATACGTGACTGGAGGAATAAGTGAGGACGATGTCATGGGACTTATAAACAGCTGATAACAACAGGCTTCATTTACATTTTGTAGCTTGCCTAGCCCCCCCCCTGCTCCTTCAAGCACATGTGTAGGGAATTGAAATTGCAGTTTGCCTATTATGTGTTGGCAGTAATCTTTCCAAAAAAATTTTATGTTTCAAAATTAGGCAGCCAACAGCAGTAGCCAGTGATATATGGAGCTATTGATGTGAATTGAGTTTGCAGAGGGAAAATGGGATTTGGTTGCAGTATGAACTCGTAATGAGGGGGCCGCACAGATCTGTAATGGTCAGCCATTGCTTGTGCCCAGAATCAGCTAGGAATCAAATACCTTTCAAAGGAAGACTGAAATAAAACTTGAGTTCTCTCTCTGTCTCTCTTTTTAAAACTAGCTAATGGAGTGGTTCCGAAGTGATGTCACTTAGTTTGGCTCTTGAGGGCACAGGAAGTTAAGAAATTACCCTTTTAATAATAAGCATGTGGACCAGTGGTCTTCAGTGATCTCCTTCATTGTCTTGTAAGAAAAAAAAATTGGACCCTTGCCCTCATTATATGCATATTCATTTTTCTCATTTATGTATATGTGTTGTTGCACTAAAACATTATATAAGTTACAAAATGTGAAACACTATAACACATGAAGTAAAAACATTTATGGGAAAAGGTTGCATTTTTCTTATCCCCGAGGAATCATCTTACGTACCCCTGGGTGGCTGGCGCTGGAAACGAGAAGCGCTGGTATCGCCTTAGGTGGCATTTTCAGTACTGGAGAAGATTGGGCTGCCTTCCTTCCATATTGCAGGCGTCTCGTTAAAATAAGTGACTTAATCTTGAAACTTTACTGTGATTGTGTGGTGTGAACTGCAGATGAAATTGGATTAATATTAAAGATTCAGAAGTGGTTCGCCTCCCCAGTTGCAAAGTGTGGAACAGAAATAGCTAAAGCTGACCTCATGTTTTATCTGAATTTTGTGCCTTAGAAGTTTACCTCCTGATTTATCTCAGTTATTTTCCTTTTTTTTTCCTTTTGGTCCCTACCTCCCTAACTTCTTTCCTTTCTTTCCACCCCCCCCCCTTTTTTTTTTTGGTGCTAGGGGAAACTGGGACACAGTAATTCCAAATATATTTCTTCTCCGAGAATCAATTAGATTTTGTAGGTTAAGAGTAGAGGGTTTGGGACTTCACGGGTGATCCAGTGGTTAAGACTGTGCACTCCACTGCACAGGACGTGGGTTCAACCCCTGGTCAGGGAACTAAGATCCTGGATGCTGTGGATGCGGACAAAAAAAAAAAAAAAGAAATAGGAGATTTCAAGTTAAATAATTACAGCCAATGAATAGTGGATGTAAGAATTAATAGATTTACCCCTTAGTGAAAACTATGTTGCTTCGATGATTTTGGTGGGCAGGCTGGTAAATTCCTCTGATTCTCTGTTTCTTTATCTGTGAAGTGGGGATCACGGCTAACTCCTGTAGTTTTTTGTAGTGTTAAGTGAGGTGTGTGTGAAATAGCCAGCACAGGGCCTGGCATTAAGTAAATGCCCATTTATTTATGGTGTAATTATTCTCAGCAGTTCCTATTCTTTTGGACTTCTTGGAAGTATTTCTCGAACGTCTTCACTCACTCTGACTAACACTGATTTCCCCGACCTCTATCTGAGCTGTTAGACACCAAAATGACTAGTGCTACAGTGTAGCCGGGCACAGTTATCACATCATTCACGGAGGTGTTCTTTTCCTTTCCTTCTCCCCAGGTAAATTCAGTTTCTGGAGGGTGGAGACTAAGTCTTCACTTCACCTTTTCTTGCCTCCCTCCCCAGCACCAGGCTGAGTGAGTGATCTAGGAACTAGGAACTGTTAATTGTGAGGTGAAAAGGCATGTGTGGAGTCAAGAGACCTTGCTTTTGTTTTTATCAGAAGACCTGCTTTGGAATTAGAGAAAGTGAATGAGTTGTGGGGAGCCGAAAGAAGGATTTTGGAAAGGAGATTTTGCTAATTGCAATTAGTGCTGAGCAGAAGTTGGTACACTTCTGTAGTTCCTGTTGTCAATCACTTTGGATGATAAATTTTTTTTTTTTGCTATTATTTTTAAGTGACAGATTGCAGTACATATTTTAGGACCTGCCACCCATTTTGATGTGGAAGATTATGTTGTTAGAATTTTAGACAGTGCAGGTAAAGACCTCATTTTACTAAATAACAGGGACTTGAGAATCTTGTAAATTGCTTTCCTCTTGCCACGGAAAGTGTTTTTCTCTGATTTATTATGCAAATTATGGCAAACCCTAGAACTGAGCAAAGTAAAAACTTTTCATGTCTTTTAGACTCTGTTTTCTGGTTTTGTTTGTTCTGTGACAGTCTTACCTTCATAGGCAAGAAGTATAAACTGTGTGGACTACTGAACAAAGATAAAGGACAGTATATTTTGGTTATGTCCACTTAGCAACCAGCCTCTTAATGAATCAGATTAAGTGCCTCAGTCACTTCCTCTTTTACAAGTTGTCTTTAGGAAGGCGCATTTGTACCCTACGTGGAAGGTGCATTTTTACCCTATGTACAATAAAACCAAATTAGCATTTTGCTACTTTTACGAAAAGTGGTAATATTGTTCCCCTGTTAAAGAATTTCAGGCATCACCCCCCTGAAGCTGAGGAAGAGGCTAATTTTCCATGATGTATCTTAATATCAGGGAAATATCTCACATACATATCAAACTGATAGAAGGAGGTTTTCCTGATTGCCAGTAATGGGATGGATTCTGAAGGACTTAGTCAAAATTTGGCTTTGGAAGGGCACTACGGGTGTATTCTCAGGATGAAGGAAAAATGCAATCACTGACTTGGGAACAGCTGGAACCAGGACAGGGAGCTGATAACCAATGGGTCTTGGAAAGAATCGGCCCCTCCTGTGTCTTGTTTTTAGGGAAGATGCTCTGCTCAAGATTAAGATCCATTTCTCGGAGAGGTTCTGGTTCCCTTGGCTGGGCAGGACAGAATGCCTGCATGGATATTGCAGAGGAAAATTAGGGGATCATGGCAAATAGAAGGGGAAAAAGTAGAAACAATGATGGATTTTATTTTCTTGGGTTCCAAAATCACTGTGGACGGTGCCTGCAGCCATGAAATTATTAGGAAAATTAATAGAAGATAGTTACTCTTTGAAAGGAAAGCTATGACAAACGTAGACAAGCATATTAAAAAGCAGAGACATCACTTTGCTGGCAAAGGTCCATATAATACAGGCTATAGTTTATCCAGTGATCATGTATGGATATGAGAGTTGGATCATAAACAAGGCTGAGTGTTGAACAATTGATGCTTTTGAATTGTGGTGCTGGAGAAGACTCTTGAAGAGTCCCTTGGACTGTAAGGAGATCCAACCAGTCCATCCTAAAGGAAATCAGTCCTGAATATTCGTTGGAAGGACTGATGCTGAAGCTGAAACTCCAGTATTTTGGTCATCTGATGCAAAGAGCTGACTCATTGGGAAAGACCCTGATGTTGGGAAAGCTTGAGGGCAGGAGGAGAAGGGGGCAACAGAGGATGAGAAAGTTAGATAGCATCACTGACTCAATGGACATGAATCTGAGCAGGAGATAGTGAAGGACAGGGGAGCCTGGTGTACTGAACTCCGTGGGGTTGCAAAGAGTCAGACACGTTGAGCTACTGAACAACAGCCTGGACAAGTGAGTGGAAAGGACCATGAGGTTAACTACAGCCTGAGATGTCTTTCTCTTAAGGTTATCCTCACCGTGGCTCCGGTCAGAGTGGATTGATTACCTTTGCATCTAGCGTCAGGCTAAAGAATGTAGTTCCTGAGTAATGTTATCTAACATTGGGGAAGAAAACCTCTTTGAGTTAGCAGAGATTGACAAGGAAAGTGGATGGGATGCCTATAAATGCAAGCCTTCTATGATTGGAAAGGTGCAGTTAAAGAAGATGTGAAGAAAACTTCCAGTTACTGTTTGTAGAAGCCAAGAAGCCAAGTAAAGGACTACCTGCGAAAAGCTTCACCTGTTTGAGGATTATAAATATTACTTGACTAAACAAACATCCAAGGGATTAGTAGCCGGCAGGGTAGGTGTATTCCTAGATTTTACTGCCAAGCACTGAATGAAGCCTCTAGTATCGGGTAGGCCAAAAGTTAACTTGGGTTTTTCCGTAATGCGCGAGCAAACTTTTTTGCCAACCCGGTATTTATGCAGAAAACACTGATGTTTGAGGGCACATCTGAGGGACTCTTGGCCCTACGGCTTTCTTGGATACTCAGGAGTTCTCACTTTACCCAGAAACTCAAAAGGAGAGGTCGCTGTGCTCAGGAGCCACTTCTGGGATCCTCAAGTGACTCTTAACTCTTTCTCAGTTAGGACTACCCTTTCATAAGGTTTTGGGTTTTTGGAGAGTTGCGGTATAGCATGGTGGTTCCAGGGATGGTGCCACTTAATGCTTGTGAACTTGGGCAAATTTCTAAGCTGCTAGGGCCTCTGATAGATTTGCTTAATCAAGATTCATTCTCTCCTTCCTTCTGATGGAATCTTTGTACCATTGGGGAATGCAGCAGACCTAATAAGAACCCTTCATTTCTTACCTTCCCCTGCCAGTAAGGATGGTTGAATTACAAGTGGAAGTTATTTTTTGGGGTTTCCAGGAAAGTTGTTCTGAAGGGATTCATTCATTTGGGAAGTGTGTGCTTTTTGATATTTCATAGTTTGCATTCCTAATGTGAAATACAGATGTGATAGCTTGGAGCTGCAGCATCCGTTTTAAGACCATGAGGGAAAGGCCAAGGGAATTGCAGAGACTGAGATATCTTTCCCTGCAGGCCCCTACCTCCAGACTTGTTATATGAAATGACTCTAGTGGGTCTCTGATAGTAGCATCAGAATATAGTTCCTGCCTACTACACTGTGAGAATGTAAATTGGTGCAGACGCTATGGAAAACTGTATGGAGGTTCCTCCAAAACTAAAAAATAAGAGTAGCTGTATGATCCTGCAGTGCTTTCTGGGCATATATCCAGCGAAAGCTGTATTTTGAAAAGATACATGCACCCCAGTGTTCATTGCAGCACTATTTACATAGCCGAGACATGTAAACAACCTTAATGTCCATTAACATAACAACATGGTACATGTATACAAAGGAATACTATTCAACCATAAAAAGAATGAAATAATGCCATTTGCAGCAATATCTGTGGACCTAGAGATTACCATACTAAGTCAGAAAGAGAAAGACAAATAGCATATGATATCACTTACATGTAGCATCTAAGATACGACACAAATGAGCTTATCTATGAAATAGAAACAGAGTCACAGTTCTCCTTGACTAGGAGATGGCTGTCTTCTCTCTGTATGCATGTCTGTGTACAGATACCCCCCTTTTTTTTTATATAGACACCAGTCATAATGGATTAGGGCACTCTAAAGAACTCATTGTAACTTGATCACCTCTATAAAGATGCTGTCTCCAAATAAGGTCATTTTGTTAGGGACTGAGGATATATCCAGTATATCCTTTGTAGGGTGGGCATAATTCAGCTTATAACAGTACATGTGTAACGTGTTACCAGTGAGGTTTACAGTTTCTCACCCTTTTTCTGATAACAAAAACTCTTCAGCAAAAAAAATCAGATGTTATTTATGAGAAATTAACCCCAAGTGTCCTTTTTTTGCTAATGACTTTAACTTACTTATTTCTAGATCCTGGAATCAGCAAGGGCTTCCAAATTCATTGTCGGTTTTGGGCAGTCGTTTGTTCTTTGGAGAAGGACATGGCACCCCACTCCAGTACTCTTGCCTGGAGAATCCCATGGACAGAGGAGCTTGGTGGGCTACACTCCACGGGTCGCAAAGAATCGGACACGACTGAGCGACTTCACTTTCACTTGTTTGTTCTTACAACTTTCCTGGATTTGGGTGTTCTCTTGGGTAGGTTGCAAGCTCATTACTGAGAAATACAGTAGTCTACTGTGCATCAGTCCAGAGATTTTGGAATTCCTTAGAATATTTAATTTTTAAATGTTTTCTTTCTTTATGTGGCTACACTGTGTCTTTGGTGCTGTGTGCAAGCTTTCTCTAGTTAGAGCCAGGAGGGGCTACTCTTTAGTTGCTGTGCCTGGGCTTCTCATTGTGGTGGCTTCTCTTGTTGCTGAGCTTGGGCTTCAGTAGCTGTGGTGCATGGGCTTAGTTGCCCCGTAGCGTGTGGGATCTTCCCTGACTGGGAATTGAACCCATGTCCCCCTGCACTGGATTCTCAACCACTGGACCACCAGGCAAGTCCTAGAATAGAGTATTGATGGGGCTACAGTCATACACGTGGGCTGTTAGCGCTCTCGGTGAATTCATGTGACTGAGATGTCCCAGAGTGTCACCTACTGTGTTTCAAAGTCTTGATGCCTCAGGCTACAGCATCTGTAACAATGCCCATGAACAACTCAGATTATGGTGAGTTCAGCAACAGAGGACCTGTTTAAATCCCATTTTGAGCATAATTATTTAAAAATGCTGACATTTCCACCACTGGAGAATTTCCTCAACTCTCTTTAAATCTGGAAGTAAGTTAAGCTAGTGTTCTCACAGCTGCTTTCTTTTCCTTTGCAAATATTTTAAGCATTTACCTCTGGAGTGAAGCAGAGTACTTTATGCGTTACATAAATAATTTTCCTGTCCCAACAGGGTTTTTCTTTGAAGCTCACTTTTAGGTGACTTTACGTGTTTGGAGAGGGTTGTCTTCAAATAAAAGGCATAACTGAGCACAGCTGAATAGGAATCTAGAGTGGGATTCAAATATAAGGTAAAATTGATGACATCCATTATTGTTTTATAGATGTTACTTTTACGGTGGCCTAGTTCTTCCTAAGGGCCTCCCAGGTGACTCAATGGTAAAGAGTCCACCTGCCAGTGCAGGAGACGCAGGTTTGATCCCTGGGTCTGGAAGGTCCCCTGGAGAAGGAAATGGCAACCCACTCTAGTATTCCTGCCTGGGAGATCCCATCAACAAAGGAGCCTGGTGGACTACAGTCCATGCGGCTGCAAAGAGTTGGACACATCTTAGCAACTAAACCGCAAGAGCAAAGTTCTCAATAAAGCCTTTTTAAAAAACGCAAAGTGCATTTTTCAATACTCTAATTGTCCATCCTGACAGCAGCCCCAAAGAAGGGCTGCTCTTGTCCCCTTCCTTACCATTTACAGTAGACGTTGCTTATTTCTTGAAAATCTATTTTTGCCTTCTGATTTGCCATTAAAAAGGGATTTTGTAACCTGAATTCCATTTTTAAAAATTTAACATAAAGTGTTACATTTTCCGTATTGGCAGATTGTGGAATAGGTAGGTGACTTGAATGTGGTCTTTTTTTCATTCGGTGTTACTGTTCAAAATCTATGTGTGCAAGGAACTGGGAAGGGTTTACGTGTGAGCAGGAAGGTGATGATACTGGGGTTAGTTCTTGGCATCCCCCCAGTTACCAAGCTTCTCATACTAGGGAGCTCAGCCCGGGGAGGAAGACCGCCCCTCTTCAACTGATGTGCTATGTTTTGCTGCTGGGTGCCAATGTTCCAGCAATGTGAGGAGTAAAGACTTGGTGGAGGGGAGGAAGTCAGATTGACGAGACATTAAATTGTCAGTTTAATTTATATGATCCATCTCACCACTTACGATGTATTTTTGGAAAAAAAAAGAGTAAATGGAATCAGATCAAGCTTCTCCATCAGATGCTGAAGATAGAGCATGATGTAAAAGGGCAGACCTGGCATGCCATCAGCAAAACTCAGAATGAGGGAAATTTTATACTTTAAACCACCCACCTTCGTTCAGCAGATTCTGGGTTGGCCAAAAAGTTCGTTCTGGTTCTCCTGTAAGGTGTTAAAAAAAAAACCTGAACAACCCTTTTATCTAATTCAATATATTGAACAGTTTAGAGAGAACCTTTGGATTAAAAGAGCTTAAAGGGACGTAGCAACCAAATGCAGTCTGTGAACTTTGGAAGTTAGATCCTGACATGATCAAATCAATGTTAAACTTTTTCTTTTTTTGTTTTTTTTAAGATGGGGAAATTTGAATTAGATATTATCCTTATCATTTAGTGATAGATACTGAATTAGTTATGGGGGAAATTATGATATCTGGTACTTTGGCCACCTCATGCGAGGAGTTGACTCATTGGAAAAGACTCTGATGCTGGGAGGGATTGGGGGCAGGAGGAGAAGGGGACGACCGAGGATGAGATGGCTGGATGGCATCACCGACTCGGTGGACGTGAGTCTGAGTGAACTCCGGGAGATGGTGATGGACAGGGAGGCCTGGCGTGCTGCGATTCATGGGGTCGCAAAGAGTCGGACACGACTGAGCGACTGAACTGAACTGAACTGATGATGTCTGGAATTTGCTTCAAGTTTATCCACTTGGAGCAGGGAGTGGATCGAGGTAACAAGAAATAGGATTTTCAATATATGATAATTGTTGAAGGTAGGAGATAGGTATGTGGGGACTCTAATATTTTTGAATGTTTGAAATTTTCATAGCAAATAATTGAATCGTATGAATGACCTACCTGTCTTCTATTCTTCATGATGGCTGTTGACTTGATAAGACCTACTTCTTTTTAAGTTTTCTTGGGATAATGAATATTTTAATATATAACCTTTTCCCTCAAAGTAATCCAGATATAAATATGGTCACTAACTGCGGCAGCCCAGCCTCCAAAAATTGTCAGGTTTTGCTTAATGACCCATTTTCCTTCATTTGAACTCAGCCCTGTGGAATAACAGGAATGTTTTATTCATCAGACTTCACTTTTTATAAATTTTCAGATGGCTTGGTAGGAATTAGCAGGTGTTTAATTATCAATGGGAGGATTCTTTATTTGCTGAATGCAGTGGAAGGTCATTAAAAGAAGTTTGAAATATGGAAGAATCAAATGGGAGAACTTGGTGGGGGTAGGGGCTGAATAAATGTTCTCTTGCGTCCTGGGTTTATTAAGGTCAAATGAGGTGCGGCTTAATGTTTTGCAGCTTCATTGTAAACTGAGCCAAAAGGAAAGTTTTTCTGCCCTTTGGTCCAGCATTCCTGTGTGAAGAGAACAACAGCTGCCATGGAACACTGCCAAAGTTTTTTTTTCCCCCTCGTGTCATACCTTAGACCTTACGTTAAGATGGTTGAGATAAGCTGGGATTTATGTACAGATTTATTCCCTCTCTCAGTGTTGAGGCATTATTTCCATTTTTCCATTTTCTTTCATGCTAAGTGGTTTTTTTTTTGTCGTTGTTGTTGTTGCTCTTTTGTGTGTGTGTGAAGTACCCGCTGTGTAATCAGCTCTGGGCTAGGCACTGAAGAACAAAACAAACTGAAGTTAGAGTTTTTTGCTCTTTTGTCTTAAGTTGGTTGTAAACTGTCTTTTGCGCCTTCTCATCTCTCCCCATTGCCATCGCCCCCATTCTCTTGTCTTTGTTACTTTTCTCTTTTTCTGGCAACATTGCCCCTTCAGTTTGTAATGACTAAGTTTGTAATCCCTTATCTCAGTTTGTAATCCCCAAGGTGATGCTCAATTATTTGGATCTGGGATAAAGGCGTGATTAAGTTGAAGCAGTTTAGAGTTGGGTGGGGAGCTAACATGTATGCGCTCTGACCCTGTAGCAGGTACTGTCCAAAGAAATACCTCCTTTGTGCCATCCCCAAATCCTGCAAGGTTAAGAATCACTTGTTTTACAAGGAAGGAGAGGAAGCCTGAGTGACTTGACCAGTCCTCATGACTCCTGAGTATCTCTGTTGGTTAGTGTGGCCTTGTCCGTGCAAAACGGTGCTTTTAACCAACTCACCGTGTACATTTCCCAGGGTGAAGGTGATGAGGGCAGTTTTTCAGTGAAACCTCAGCCTTTCGTTTTCTCTATGATGTTCCTTCGTATTGATTCCGTATGAGAAGTTGAACGGCAGGGAGAGGGGTCAGGCTTCTGTGCTTTCACTTTGGACACCTGCATGAATTTCAGGTTGGCCTAAATTTGATGTTTAACTGAAATACCTTCTGGACAGAACAGGGGCACAGGAAGGACAGACAGACACCGGTGACTTGGTTACTGTAAAATAGATGGGCTAGCTGCTTGTTTGCAGCACTGCTTTGTCTCAACCAGAGAGTTGAAAGGGTCTCCATAATGAGATCTTTGTGAACATAGATGCTTATGAGCCTTAGGCATCGCAGAATAGCAGTATCTTCTTTTCAAAGAATTTTTAAAAATTATGCACTTTTAAGTTTCTTGGCTGCACCATGTAGCATGTGGGGCCTTAATTCACCAGCCAGGGATCGAATCCATGTCTCCTGCATTCGAAGCACTGAATTTTAACCACTGGACCACCGGGAAAGTCCAACAGTATCTTCTTAAGGCTTGCAACTGGTGATAAATTTTGTGGTCTCTGGTAAGAAGGAGATAAAAAGAGTAAAGCTTCCTGGAGATTGTTTTGAAGGCCTGGGGTGTTGTGAAGTGTAGTAAACAAATTCTAGTTGATCTAGAAGCTTTCTACATTAACCAGTGTTGTGAGTGTGCCATCTTCAACTTTGGGCTCCTTTTGCCTTCAAGACCTCTTCTGTCAGGCTGGTGAGGAGCATCGTGCCAGGAACGAAGCCTGGTGTTGGAGCAGAACGTTTGGAAACAGTTAGATGGAGACCAGCAATTTCAAGTAATGGACACTAAATCATCAAATTGGAGAAGTTACTCTAGCTGGGATGCTGTGCCCGAAGATGCCAAGCACAGGCTGATGACGGAGACGGGCACTTAAGTAGTGTTTCTTGGCCACGGGGCAGCAGGAATTGGTCAGCTGGATGTGTGCTTTAAATGGATGGTGTTATTAAGGAAATAAAATGATGGGGAGAGAACTGGAGGCTTGCTTTCTGGACTTTACTCCAAATCTGTTCGATGGAGTTGTTGGCTGGAGCAGATTTTGAGAAAGTACTCATTTAGATAAAGAGGTTGTCATGCTCCTAGTCTGAAAGAGTTTACTTGAGCTAAGTCACTTAATATGAACAGATTCCACTGTGCTGGTAGTCCACGTTCCTATATGAATTAAAAAGCCACAGAGAAATAAAACTAACCTCTCTTCAGTGTTTTAGGTATTAACCTGCAGGATGTCTCTTTAGGACTATAGTATTCCATGCTTTCCTATGGTAGTGACTTTTTTCCCCAAGTCAAAGATTCTTTGTCTTGTCATCCACCCCCAGTCACAAAAAGAAGTTACTGTCTTGATTTTTTTTTTGGAGAGTTCTTTGCGGGGGGGTTGGTGGGGGGGAGAGTCTTTTAAAAGACCGATTCAGCGGAAGAAATTTTCCAACTCAGTTGACATTTTTTGCAATGTGTTTGTAGTTTGTCATGGTTGAAAATATGTATCCTGTCAAGTTTCTTCAACAACAAGGGTAGAAAGAAATATAGTGTGCTTTCCCCAAAGTGCTCTAGTAATTGTCCACTACTCAAGAAATGTATCTTTAACGTGAGAAGAGGACATCTTGCCATTTGTGATGACATAGATGGGCGGACCTTGAGTGCATTATGCCAAGGGAGATAAGTCAAGCAGAAAGGACAAGGACTGTGTGATATCTACCTGTATGTGGAATCTAAAAAAGCCCAAGTTAAAAAAACAAAGATATCTGTCTAAAGGGAATTCCCTGGTGGTCTAGTGGTCGGGTTCTGTGCTTTCGCCGCTGTGACCCAGGTTCAATCCCTGGAGAGGGAATTGATATCCTGAAAGCCATGTGGTCAAAAAAAAAAAAATCAGTAAAAACTCAAATTCTTTATCTCAGTTAGTAATCCCCTAAAGCAATAGTCTTGTGATATGGAGAAGGAAATGGCAACCCACTCCAGTGTTCTTGCTTGGGAAATCCCACGGACTGAGGAGCCTGGCGTGGGCTACAGTGTGAAAAAGAGACACAACTAAGCGACTAAGCATGCGTACATAGAAGTACCTGTATCTCAACTTACATGCAAGAAACCTAACTCACAGAAATGAAGCAAGTTGCTTGTGGACACAGAAGTACTAATTATACTCAGGTGTTAAGAACCAAGGACACAGAAACTGTTTGTGTCAGTTCTTTCTCTGACTGAAATCTCCAACCACTGTGTTATCCTCCTGTTTGATAGATTCTGGCTTCCTTGTATTGTCTGGTTTCTAGACATTCCCCAGTGTTTCCTTTAGACTGGCTAAGTACTTGACTGTGAAATAAGTTATGAACATCAGATCAGGGACTTTAGCGAAGATTTAAAACATCAGCTGCCACAAACTTTTTGCCTCTTTATAGTCTAAATTCAAATCTAATGATTCTAGTTTTCTCTATCTAGAATGCTTGTTTCACTTGTTTCTTTTGGAAATTTGTTAAAAGTTTTAATTGAAGCATAGCCTCCTCTGTGGATTCTTTTATGCTACCCTAAGATAAACAAGTTCTTATCCCCCATTGCGCATGACTTCACTGAAACATAATTGTTCTAACAATTATTTTCCTGAAGTTTGTAAGTTCTGTGGAGTGTGAGAGGCCCTTTTTAATTTGCATAGCACTGTGGTTCTCAAACTTCAATATGCATCAGAATTATCCGGGATTCTTTAAACACAGATTGCTCACTCCCCCCATTCTCCCCACTCCTCTCCCGCACCCCCGAGATTCTAACTCTGTAGGTCCCAGGTGGGATGGTGTTTCTCATATCACTGTTGTTGTCTCTAGGCTGGTCTGGAATTTGAGAACTGCTCACCTACCAGCAGATACATAAAACCGTGTGAGATGAACACCTGGCTGTAGTGGATATTTATTCCTCATGTTGCCAATAACTTTTCAGTATGAAAAGGATGAGCTATTAATAGTATTGATCAGGCATGAAACTGATTCCTGCCCAGCGAGAAGGGACCTCAGGAGAGACTGTGGACGTTCACTGAGTTTCATCTTCATCTCCAGTCTTCCTGCCCCGCTCTTTCCAACTGAATAGAAAGTGTCCGACTCCTTGCAACCCAATGGACTGTAGCCCATCAGAGTCCTCTGTCCATGGGATTTCCCAGGCAAAAACACTGGAATCGGTTGCCATTTTCTTCTCCAGGGGATCTTCCTGACCCAGAGGTCGAACCTGTGTCTCTTGTGTCTTCTGCATTGACAGGCAGATTCTTTACCACTAGCTCTACCTGGAAAGCCCAAGAAAGCAGAAAGATAGACTCCTAACTTAGAAAAGAGGAGCTTCAGCTTTCTGTGTCTTCTGCTTTGTGTCTGTAGGTACTTTGATGCGTCTGTCTGTTTGCAAAATTTTGGTGGGGTGGATATCACTCAATAGGAACTGGATTTTAAACATTTTTTGGAAATCAGTAGATTTAAAATAATTGTGCCTACATGAAATCAAGTTAATTATTTGGTGTTTTTCAATAAAATAACTTACATTTTGTATTATTAAAAAAATAAGTATAAAAACCAAACTCATAAAAACAGAAGAACAGTGGTTACCAGGAGATGAAGGTGGGGGGATAAGACAGATGTTTAAGTATACAAGCTTACAATAAGTAATAAATAAGCCCTAGGGATCTAATGTACTCTAGTGACTATAGACAGTATTTTGCTTAATCAACAAACTTGCCAAGATACTAGAACTTAATTATTCCTAAGATACTAGAACTTAATTATTCCAGCCACTAAAGAAGAGATAATTATGTAATGTGGTAGAGGTGTTAATTAGCACTGCAATGATAGTCATATTACAACATATGTGTAACAAATTTATGTTTGTTCTACACCTTAAATTCACACAATGTTATATATCAAGTATGTTACAATAAAAAAAGATTATATCTTTAAGGTTAACTGAAATCCAAATCTTGAAACTGGGGGTAAGGCCTATTATTGTCATTGAGGAATCAGAGCTAATGGTTCTTGTTTTACTAACTTGGAATTGAACAGTTATTAAAAAAGGGTAAATGAATAGTCGCTAGCAACTTTTAGTTCTCAGATTTGTTAAGTGAGTATATTATTTTTAAAAAATTATGTTTGCTGTACAGACAGATGTTGCCAAAGTTTTCAAAGTGCCCCCTTGTAAACATTTTTGTTTGGTTGGTTGTGCTGGGTTTTAGTTTCAATATGTGAGATCTAGTTCCCTGAGCAGGGATACAACCCAGGCCTCCTGCATTGGGAGCTCAGGGTCTTAACCTCTGGACCACCAAGGAAACCCTTTGTTTTTATAAACAGATTACTATCAGAGTCTTTATTCTACTAACATGTGACGCTTATTCAATAGAGAAAAGGAATATTGTAGACATATGGAAAGGATACCCTTGGTTTTTCAGTGATATAGTTAGTGGTGGCATAGCTTTGAACAAGACATGAATCTGTCCTTGAAACGATTCATAGTCTGGTGACAAAGAAAGACAGGTAAATAATCAATTGCAATAAAATGATACAGATGCTCTGCTTGTAGTCTAGAGTAGAAGCAGTAGAAATCAGTAATAGGGAGTTATCAATTCTGCCAAAGTGAGATTTGAGTCAACAATCTGACATCTAGAAGAGGTGATAAGATACATAGATAACACTTACAATATTGAAAAAAAGGTGATATGTTAAAAGAGGTAGACGATTAAAGTGCTCTGTGTTTTTCGAGAAAGAAAGTACTTTTGTTTTAGAGTAAGGATGCTTCAGTATGATTAATGATAATTTTGCTGTACTGTGCAGCAAATTTCAGTTGGTACCGAACTTTCAAAGTACTGCATTAGACAAAAAGTTCATTCAGATTTTTCTGTACCATTGTATGGAAAAACCCAAATGAACTGTTTGGGCAATCCAATATATCATCAGCTAGCTCCACAGAAAATCTGGGAGGCAGTTGAGATATATTAGATATTGGCCCAGAGAGGTAGGGTGACATACCGAGGGGTCACACAGCAGGTGATTACACAAGCCTGTGTTTGAGTTTAGCATTTCTGACCTTTATTCCACAAAGAACCAGAGTTAGCACATCATGACTTCCATTGTTCTCCTCTCCCCTCCTTGCCCAGCGCTTCAGCGGATGAAGCTTTCACTCTGGATCTTGGCCTGTAAGGCTCCATATGATGTGCTCCTATTTTCTACTAGGACTAGCCTCGGACAAGTTCCCGAGGCCCTCCCCCTGCCCCTTCCCACCCCGACCCTGTGTTCTGGCTGTTTCAGGAACATACCAGGCTTGTTTCCACCACTGCGTTCTTTTTTATTTATTTATTTTTGGCTGTGCTGGGTCTTCTTGCTGCTAGGGCTTTTTTCTGCTTGCGACACGCAGGGGCAACTTTCTAATTGCATTGGGGCGGGCTTCTCATTGTGGAGCACGGACTCTAGGGTGGGGGGCTTCAGTTCTTGTGTCTCGTAGGCTCAGGAGTTTTTACTCCAGGGCTCTAAGCAGTTGTGGTGCACGGGCTTAGTTGCTCTGCAGCGTGTGGAATCTTCCGGGACCAGGGATGGAACCGACATCTCTTGCATTGTAAGGCAGATCCTTTACCACTGAGCCACTAGGGAAGCCCCACCCCAGCATTCTTACACATGATTTTCTAGTTGCTTTGAAAACCAACTACAACTGCCTTCTTGCTTTGGTTTGTTGTTAAAAAACCTCAGGGAGACTTCCTTGACCTCTGCATTTTAAAGCTCCCCCCAGCTTCTCATCAGCCTCCCTTTCTGTTTTCTGAGCTACTTTTGTGACACTTAGCACTATCAGAAGTTTCAGTTTTCTGTTCATCTGTTGAATGTCTTGTATTCCCAACTGGAATGTAAATTTCACAAAGTAGGGTGGCAGATATTTTTTTGTTTTGTTTTGTTTACTGATGTTTCCCTTGTGGCTGGGATATAGGAAATACTTGGTAAGTGTTTACTGAATAAACAAGTCTTTCACTGCTTAAGGTATGATTGGAATAGTTTTCCAAGAGCCAGAAATGAATAGCACTGAAGTGACTTTATAATTTTCTGGTTATAGATTGGAAATCTGGAGTTTAATCAGGATAAGTTAGATGTGAAACACAAACTTTTAATTTTCGATTGTTCATTACTAATGTATAGAACTGTGATTGATTTTTGCATATTCATCTTGTATCCTCCCACCTTGTGGAACAGTTAGCTCTGCTAGGTTTTTTTTGGTGGATTCCTTAGAATTTTCTGTATGCAGGATCATGACACCTGCAAACAGATAGTTTTGCTTCTTCCTTTCAAGTCTTGAAGCCTTTTTGTTTCTTTCTCTTGCCTAATTGCCCTGCTTAACACCTCCGTTGCAGAAGTGAATCACAGTGGCCCCTGGAATAGAAGTGGTGTGGGAGCAGACACTCTTACCTTGTTAGCACTGGTGGAAAAGCCCACAGTTTTTGGAATATGATGTTCTCCGTGGGTTTTCCATAGACTTCCTGTATCAGTTTGAGGACGTTCCCTTTTATTCCTCTTTTTGCCAAGTGCTTTTATTATGGAAGGGTGTTGGATTTTGTCCTATGATTTTTCTGCAGAGAATTAAACTTTCAGACTACAGCACTTCTTTTTAAAGCACCGCTTGTAAGATGCTTTCTTGACCCCCACTCAGCAGAGGTTTAGGAGTTTTCCACGTTTCCTCCCGTGAGCGCCCTGTCTGGAACATCGTTTGTCACGGGCTGCACTGTCTGAGAATGATGCCTTGTGTTGCCCTCTGGGAGCAGTGCTAGTGATGAGATGTTTCCCTATATGTCTGGGAAACAAACTGCTGGACTGTGATGCCATATCCGATGTGCACACGCTGCCACGTTTGTTTCGCAGGTGTGATACTGTCAAAGCGCTGTTGAGTGAGTGGATTCCGAGCTGTTGATATAGTTCAGACCTTGGCAGTTCTCTAATCTCCTTGAAGCTTTAGTGTTTGATTGTATTCGTTTGCCCTGCAAATAGTCAACGGTGTAAGTGATCTCAGAGAGAGAATATATCTAAAGCCTGTATTTATAATAGACAAGGTTCGACGGAGAGTGCAGACCTTGTAAAACACACAGATGGACTTCCTGAACGAGTAATAAAGACAACTTCTACTTGATAGAGCCTGTCAAACAGCCATATTACAGGCGTGATTGGGTTGCATGAGACTTCAATTCGTGATGGTAAAATAACATCCAGGAAAGTGAGTTGGTGAAAAAAAACGAGCTGTCAAGCCTGAGCAAGAAGGAAAAAGGAGGATATCTGTATAACTGTGTCATGTTAATTTAGTAAGATCAATAGTTTGACATTAGTATTTTTGTTGGGAACATTCTACTGTCCAATATGATACTGTGTCTTCATTGCAGTATTAAGAAAGCACTAATATTTTTTAGAACTTTTGGATATATATTGGAAAAATATGTATATGTTGGGATCTCTGTTTAGGAGAGGGTCCCATCCCTTTTAATTAGTGAATGCTATTGGGTGGTGTTTTTATTTTAGTTAGAAATTGTTATGTAGTTGATGTGGTGGTACTAAAAATATTGAGAGGTTATGGTGATGGCTCATAAGGTTAAAGTTAAGTGAGATGCTCTGGGAAAAGCCTCATCATCATGTTGTTGGTTTTTACCAACTGTCCAGTCTTGATTTATGTTTTTATTGACTCCATTTTTTTCCCCCATGGAAGATATAGTTTCAGCTTGAATCCATTCTTTTAAAAATCAACTTAAAAAAATTTTATATTTTAATTGAAGAAAATCTATTTTATAAAACAAAAAACTGAGTTTTGAGCTGATTGCTTCAGTAAGGTCATACTGTTAAATGGTGGAGTATGGGTGTGATTCCAGGCAGCTCCCTCGTGGCCCAGTGATAAAGAACCCATTTACCAGTGCAGGAGATGCAAGAGACTTGGGTTTGACTCCTGGGTCAAGAAGATTCCTGGAGAAGGAAATGGCAGCCCACTGCAGTGTTCTAAAATCCCATGGACAGAGGAACCTGGAGGGCTGCGTACAGTCCAGGGGGTATCAAAGAGTCAGACGTGACTGAGGGCATGCACACACACACACACACACACACACACACACACACACACACACACACACACACACACAGCTTACCTCCACATTTAGTACTTAAAACAATTGTTTTTGTTGAAATATAGTTGATTTACAATGTTGTGTTAGTTACAGATATACAGCAAAATAACTCAGTTATACATATATAAATATATTTTTAACATTCTCTTTTATTAGAGCTTTTTACAAGATAATGAGTATGGTTCCCTGTGTCATACAGTAGGTTGTTGTTAGTTACCTGTTTTATATATAATAGTGTATGTATTTTAATCTCAAACTCCTCATTTATCTTCTTCCCCTTCCCCTTTGGTAACCATAAGTTTGTTTTCTATATGTGTGGCTCTTATTTCTTTTTTGTAAATAAGTTCATTTGTATCATTTTATCAGTTTTTTCAATTCCACATAAAGGCAAAATCATACTATTTGTCTCTCTGCCTAACTTAGTTAATCAATACGATAATCTCGAGGTCCATCCTTGTTGCCGCAAGTGGTATTCATTTTTTACAGCTGTATATGATATCCCTCTGTGTGTGTGTGTATGCGCGCCCACGTCTTCCTTATCCTTTCATCCACGTGCAAAACTAAACTGAAAATGGATGAAACATTCAAATGTAAAACTGGACGCTATAAAACTCCTGCATGTTTTGTACTTAAACATTCTTAATTCAGTGTCTAATTCTGCAATCACGTAGGTGTCATCCATGACAAATATTAGAATTTTAGTATTGTAGAGACAGTTTCTTCCGGCTTTCAGCCCGCAGTTGAAATAAATACCTTTGGCTGTAGTCGGACTGAAATGTCCAGTAGTCCCTGCTTAAATTCTTTCAGTGCTGAACTCACTACAGCATGTCGGTGATCTTTTTCACTGTTGTGTAAGCTCTTTCTTACTCTGAGCCAATCTGAGGGTCAAGTTAGCTTCCTTAACAATTATAATCTATTGCTGTCTCTAAATTTATAGGCACCTAAATACTCCAGATTTTTGTTTTTTTGGAGAGGGGTGTAGTTCAGCTATATTGACACAGAATTTATATGCCATGAAATTCACCCATCTAAACTGTTTTTCTTATATTTACACAGTTGTGTCACCGCTGTTCCTTTTTTATTTTAGTTGCTCAGTCATGTCTGACTCTTTGTGACCCCGTGGACTGTAGTCTGCCAGGCTCCTCTGTCCATGGAATTTTCCAGGCAAATGTACAGCAAAATGATTCAGGTATACATATATACATATAATCAGAGAAGGCAATGGCACCCCACTCCAGTACTCTTGCCTGGAAAATCCCATGGATGGAGGAGCCTGGTGGGCCGTAGTCCATGGGTCCCTAAGAGTTGGGCACAACTGAGCGACTTCACTTTCACTTTTCACTTTCATGCATTGGAGAAGGAAATGGCAACCCACTCCAGTGTTCTTGCCTGGAGAATCCCAGGGACGGGGGAGCCTGGTGGGCTACCGTCTGTGGGGTCGCACAGAGTCAGACACGACTGAAGTGACTTACCAGCATACATATATAAATATATGTGTATTTTTAACATTCTCTTATATTATAGTTTGTTACAAGGTAATGAGTATAGTTCCCTGTGTCATATAGTAGGTCCTTGTTACTTAGCTATTTTATATATAGTACTGTATAAAATACTACTGTAGCCATTCCATTCTCCAGGGGGTCTTCCTGACCCAGGGATGGAACCTTGGTCTCCCACATGGCTGCCCTGCCAGGGAAGCCACCACTACAAGGTTCAATTTAAGAACATTTTCATCACCCTCAAAAGAAACCTTTCTTTTCATGTTTTCTGTCATCCCATCCTCATTTTCCCTTAATCCCTCCTAGCTCTAGGCAGCTCCTGATCTATTGTATTTTTATAAATTTGCCTATTCCAGACACTTCCTAAAAATGAAATCATAAATATGTGGCCTTTTGTCCCTGACTTTTTTCACATAGTAGAACGCTTTTCAGGGTTCATCTGTCTTGTTGCATGTATCGGAACTTTATTCCTTTCTACGGACAAATAATAGTCCACTCACGAATATACCATGTTATGTTTATCCATTCATCACTTGATGGGCATTTGAGTAGTTTTCACTGTTTGGCTGTTAAGAATCATGCCGGTATTAACGTTTGTTCCAGATGCTTTTTTGACTGAACTGTTCAGTCAAAAGTCTGGTCTCTTTATGTTTCTGGACTGCATTACTTATTGATCAATCTGAATACAGTATTTTATATGGTTAAAATCTCCTATTGTTGGTTTTTAGTCAGGTTCTACTTTGCTGGATTCTTTGACATTTTGGTTCTTTGATTGATTGTGTGATCTGTTCATTTCAACCTTGTATACTGTCTGTTCTTTAAATTTCCAGCCTCTGGCTTCATCCAAATTGTAGATCAAAATACTGTTCAGTGTGGGGTGGCTTCTCAGTCACGTGACTTGTTACTGTGGAGGAGGTAACATCTCCAGCTACTGGTCTGTGTGCAAATAGGAAACAAAAAAAATTATCTAGAAGAGTATTTATTTTTTAGTGGCATTGCACAACACATAGGATCTTACTTTCCCGATCTTTATCGAACCTGGACCCCCTGCTTTGGAAGCATGGAGTCCTGACCACTGGACCACTATGGAAGTTATGGAACTGGTATTCTTTTATGCTAATATGAAGTATTTAAGGCTGTAAAAATATCCTTTTATTTTTTCCAGCACCAAGTTGTTCTGATATGACAGGGTTATCTGTGCCAATTTCTTATATAGAGTTGTTTCCTATTCCAGCTCAGATGAGAATCTGAACCCTGACTCTGGCACCATTTATTATCAGAATGACCTTGGGCAGGTTCCCTGAAGTTTACTTTGGTTTATTTTCTCATCTGGAAAGTGAGGCCAATAGGAGCACTTATTTTACAAGGTTACTGAATAAACTGCATGAAAGGATCCTTACCAGCTGTTCAGTGTGTGGGGGGCACGTTGGTAAGGGCTGTATTTCAGGGAAGAAGATGGAGGGTAGAGAACTTTCTGTGGCTGTCCCAGTGTCAGAGCTGGAGCCACACAGATTAGGCAGGTCCTGTGGCTTGGGAACCTCTTTCCCTTAGGGCTTTGGCTTCTGAAGGAAATGAAGCTGTTGGTGATTGTGGAGCACACACCTGTAGGCCTTCTGATTTCCTGGGAGTTGCTCAGATTCCAAGGCTTCCCAGGTGACTCAGTGGAAAAGAATCAGCCTGCCAATGCAGGAGACATGGGTTTGATCTGTGGGTTGGGGAGTTTCCCCTGGAGGAGGGCATGGCACCCCTCTCCAATATCTTGCCTAGAGGATCCCCATGGACAGAGGCGCCTGGCGGGCTGCAGTCCATGTGGTCACAAAGAGTTGAACATGCATGCACGCAATCCCGGTTTCCAGTGCTGTCCAGCATTTTCGTGTGTGTGTTTATCATTGTTGCCCTTGTGCTGCAAAGACGTCAGTCACATCTGAAACTCAGCTGGTCGCTATGTCCAGAAAAGTCCTGCACTAGAACACAGTCCAGGTTTGACTGAGGATCTTATCTGCTTGTGATGAGGATAAACCAGGATAGCCACTTTATCATTCAAATCTGAAGTTGTTATTTATTCACACTGGAATAATCTTGTTAAGAAAACTGTATATAATCTGTGCATTATAATTGGATTTCAGTTATCACTTGGAGCTCTGACTCAGTCTTGTGAAATTTTAAGGACATAATTTAAAGAAGACATTCCTGGTTGCCTTTTAAAACGCAGTTTCTTGTCCTGAGATTTGTGAAACCTTCAGCTGTAGTTTTGTGGTCCTAAATTACCATTTGTAGGTATTCATGTAGCCTGGTCCTTTGAGGACTTAGAAAAACCAAAAAGCCTGAGGGAAGAGAGGCATCTTTTTACTGATTCTCTTTAGATACTGTCATAGAAATGATTCTGAGTGTTTTTTTTTTTTTTTTTGGTATCGAACATTAAGATTATTTAAATTAATGTCTGTATGTAGATGATTTCTTTCTGTTCAGTGAAATGTCAAAACTGTACAGAGAGTAGTATTTCTCAGATTTATATACAGACCCCTTATCAAAGGGGGAAATACTTTGCAAGAACCCTGTGAATTTATCCAAGCCCCACAAACAGAAGATGCTTGTTTTACGGCATTGAAATGTCTTTTGACTGCCATTTATCAGAGTTCTTGCTTGGTTTGGTGTTCATAAATAGGGTTGCTTGTTTTTTCTTGATTATCGTAGAACTAAAAATCCTTGAACTTGTTTTGAAAATATCCCAGTGGTCTTTTGACCCCATTTTGAGAAACCTTGGCCCAGAGATGTGCCTTTTGATAGAAAATGAGGGATCTGATTGTTTCCGGGAGATTGCAGGCTGTACATCCATGAAACTCTGGTTATAAGATGTATTTTCTGTGATTTTGTAAACCAGAGGTTTTCAAGTTTGCAGGTAATTAAAACATAATTAAATGCATATATGTGTGTGTATAATATAAATAGGTATTTATCAATCTCAAATATCCGTCTTATCCACAACCAGCATCCATGTTTTCTTTGAGTTCAGTTCAGTCGTTCAGTCGTGTCTGACTATTTTTGACCCCATGGACTGCAGCACAACAGGCTTCCCTGTCCATCACCGACTCCCAGAGCTTGCTCAAACTCATATGCATCGAGTCGGTGATACCATCCAACCATCTCATCCTCTGTCATCCCCTTCTCCTGCCTTCAATCTTTCCCAGCTTCAGAGTCTTTTCTTTACATACCTGATGGTCCTGTTGTACCATCCTTGGATTCTTTCCTGGCCCTTTGAGCTGCCCTGTTGCTCTGTTGCTTTCTGACACAGCTCTTTCCTTCGTACTTGCCTGGTTGAACTTGTGACTTTGAGGCTAATTGAGAGGAAAGAAACGGTGACTCAGCTCTGTGACCTTGTGTATTTACCGGTGAATGAGGTAACTGTTTTAGTTTCTTAGGGCACACCTATTCTCTCACAGATCTGGAAATGTGAAGTCAAAAGTCAAGGGGGCGGCAAGGTTCTGCTCTCTCTGAAGGGTCTCGAGGACAGTCTGTTGTTGGCCTCTTTCAGCTGCTGGTGGTTGTTGCATCCCTTGACTTGTTGCTACATCTCTGTCTCTGTGATCCTCCCCTGCCTTGGCTTCACTCTTGCAAGATTACTTGTTAGGGCATTTAGGGCCCACCTGGATAATCTAGGATAAATACCTCTTCTCAAAATCCTTAATCACGTCATTTGCTAAGTAAAGTGATATTTACTCTTTGACCATGTAAGGTGACATTCCCAGGTTCTGGGCGTTACTATGTGGATTTATCTTCTTGGTGGTGGGATAGTACTATTCAGTCCACTTCTGTAAACCTGAAGCATTGGATTGTTTCTAGCTGACAAAAGCCACCACTGGTGTATATAATGAGTAAAGTGAAAGTGAAGTCGCTCAGTCGTGTCCGACTCTTTGCAACCCCATGGACTGTAGCCTACCAGGCTCCTCTGTCCATGGGATTTTCCAGGCAAGAGTACTGGAGTGGATTCCATTGCCTTCTCCAGGGAATCTTCCCGACCCAGGGATTGAACCCACGTCTCCCACATTGCAGGCGGACTCTTTACCCTCTAAGCACCAGGGAAACCCTATATAATGAGTAACCTGAAAGGATATTTTATACAGCAATATAGTCAGTATTTTATAGTAACTATCAATAGTGCAGAAACTTTAAAAATTGTGAATCACTATGCTGTATACCCGTAGCTTACATAATTTTGTACATAAACTATATTGCAATTAAAAAATAAAACAGCAAAAAAAAAAAAAAAGGATCAGTGTACATTACTGGATGCTCAGTGGAAGAATATCACTCACTCTTGAGAGCTGCCACTTTTCTTTCCATGGATCAGGGTGATGTGTTGGTTTCCTGTTGCATCATTTTCTGTTTTTTTGTTCAGTAAAAATAGCATATACCAGGCTCGAGGGTAGGCATGGGGGGATGCCCTTCCAAGCTTTCGAGATGCTATGCCTGTCTTTAATTGGACCTGTATTCCTCTGGAGATGCTCAGTGTGTTGCCTCCTACCACTTGCCAGCCTTCTAGACGTTTCTCTCACCCTGTCTTCCCTCTCAGAGTGTCCTGCCCACAGTCCACGATTGACAGCCTCATTTCCCGGTTGAGCGCTTCACGTGAACATAAAAATTCATAGCAGCCTTAAGGGAGGAAATGAAGCTGAAGCGGTTGGTGGGCAAGGGACAGCCATCACTGTCTTGTCTTTCCCCAGAATGAAAGCTACCCTCTGGAGAAATCAAGAGTTGGACGCGGGGTATATAACCTGGATGTTTCCAGCACTAAACACAGGCCCTCTCCCTAGTGTGTGAGAGAGATGCGCTCGTCGTCTTCATCCTCATTGTCATCTTCCTCATGTTCATTATTCTCTTCCTCCTGCTGAACACAGCTTGCTGAGCATGTGTTGGGGTCAGACTCTGTTCTTTTTGTACAGTTTCGTATTTAATCCTCATATGACCCTGCAAAGGGGCTACTGTTACCCCATTTAACTGAGGAGGCAGACAAGGCTTAGAGGAAAGAAGTCGCCTGTTGATGCTGCTTGTGATGTGTGTGTCTGCATTGTTCGCTTCACAGCCTGAGTTTTATCATTATACAGTCCTCCTTTTTGCTCATTTTGGATTTCAGGTTTTTAGGAAATGAATCTTAACACAGAAATAGGGCCTCCGTCTTTGGAGCTCCTTTCCTCTTCCTTCAGTGCTTTAAGAGGGAAGGTGTTTGCAGGTCAGAGAAGCTGATGGGTTGCATGGTGCCCCTTCGCTGTGGCGGGGGCCTCTGAAGAAGATAGTGTGGAGATTGTCAGGAGATCGGAGGAAAGCTCTGCCAACTTCAGCTGGAGAAGGTCCAGGCAGGTTTTCTGATTTCATGAAAATGAAGACTTATTTGCAGAGAGGACTCTGAAGCTTAGCTCTTTGGCCATCTCCTTGGAGTATCCTGTTAGCTCTGAAATACCCCTGATTCTAGTGAAATGGATAAAATTCCTGTCTCCCTTCTTCATTTCCCTACCTTTTCTCACATATGTAGAGAACACCCACCATAAAGCTTTTATTCCTGCAACTGAGATAGGACAATGAATAGAGGCAGATGGAAACCTTTGCCCCTTTTGAGTGCTTATGTGAACGTGTGTGTATGCTCAGTCCTGTCCAGCTCTTTGCGACCCCCTGGACTGTAGCCTGCCAGGTTTCTCTGTCCATGGGATTTTCCAGGCAAGAAAACTGGAGTGGGTTGCCTTGTCCTACTCCAGGGGATCTCCCTGACCCAGGGATCCAACCTGGGTCTCTTGTGTCTCCTGCATTGGCAGGCTGATTCTTTGCCACTGTGCCACTTGTGAGCTGCCTTTATGTGCATGGTACAAAATGAAAACCTCAGGAGAGCAGGAAGCCACAGCACGTGGCTATCCTGTGGAAGTCAGGTGCGTTGTGAGTGGTTGGTTAGCTAATAATTACGTATATTAATTTGACGAAGAGAGATCTTGCGAATGTTTATTCCTCTTTGCTTTCTTCTGTGCCACCCTTTTTCTTAATTTTTGAAGGAAAAGCACTGAGTTTGTTCTGACTTTCATTTAGGTAAATGTTTCCAGCTCATTTAAGGCTTACCATCGTTTCTGTTTTGACCTGCTCCAGATAGGCTTGTGGTTCTTGTTTAAAAGGATGGTACTTTAGTATTTATATAGAAACTTAATCTGGTTTAGGAGTGTCAGCAGATGCCCCCTGAAATCTGACAGTGATTAAGAAAAAAAACCCATTTCTTTGTTTGGTTTGGGAGGAGTGGAGCCCAAATCTAGAGGCATACTCCTGGGCTATTAGAATTTTGTTGCTTATGCCTCTTAGAAAAATTAAAAGCAGGAAGTAAATTCTGCCTGCTGCAAAGAGCTGGGATTTAGGATGGATGGGTCTAATGTTTTGCATTTATATTTAATGGCTCGGGCCCCTTCCTGTGGGCTGGTGTACATGTAGCTAATGAATGCTTTCTGAGGAGACCTGGTGGACAGTACGGAGGTCATGGCCAGCCTCCCCATGGAAGCCCGAGAGAGGGATCCTGTGGGCTGGCCGCGGAAGCCAAGCTAGGCCTTACCTGTGGTGGTGTTTTCATGCTCCCCACTCGCCTGTATTGTTAGTTTATAGAAATCAAAGGAGCAAGGCAGAAGCCCGTGTGCTGACCCTGAGTTATTAAGTCTGCTCCTCTGGCCATGTTTCACAGCCTTGGAGCTGCCCTGCAGCCGCAGAACCTGACCCAGTGGCGGGGTGTGCATCGTTCTTGCCTCGGGCCCGCCAGCCTCTCGATTTGTAAAGCCGTCGTTAAATTGCGTTGCGACCGTGGATTCCATTTTTCTCATGTACAGTTTGTCACTTCTCTCTGCTCTGTTGCCCTCCTGCGAGGACTTTTCTCTGCTGGCCTCTGGGGATTTTCTGTGAGGTTCGTGATGCTTGTTTCCGATTCGGGGTGTAGCCCAGGGTCCTCTGAGGGTTCTGGCAGAGCCATGGAGGAGTGGGCTGTTTCCCAGAGCTGGACTCAGCTGGGCCCATGTCGGGGAGAGGTGGCCCCCCCATCCCTCGCACACGTCTGCACTGTGCTGCCGGGCACTGCGGAGAGTGAGTTCCATGTGGACTCCATGTGTGTGCCCTAGGCTGCCCTTTGTGCTGTGTGTAACCCTGCAGGACCCGCTGAGGCCGTCCTGGGACAGGCCCTTCCCTCATCCCCTCTGCTTTAGCTCCTCTCTGAAGTTCTTAGATCATAATATCAGGCACACATTTCCTGAGCTGTTTTACAGATGCTAAAACCCCCCCACCAAATGCAAGATATAAACTATTTGATGACCTTGAGCCCCCAGACCTAGTGGAGACAAAGGGTTGATGGCGTTACTACCCCCCTGTGACACCATCCACCAATCAGAGAATTGTGCACTGGCTGATCACAACCCTGGGCCCCTCACTTTGCCTTGAAATATGCTTTCCTGAAACTCACGGGAGAGTTTAGGCTTTTTGAGTATTAGCTGTCAGATTCCTTGTCCTGGTGAAAGTGAAAGTCGCTCAGTCATGTCCAGCTCTTTGTGACCCCATGGACTATACAGTCCAAGGAATTCTCCAGGCCAGAATATTGGAGTGGGTAGCCTTTCTGTTCTCCAGGAGATCTTCCCAACCGAGGGATGAAACCCAGGTCTCCCACATTGCAGGCAGATTCTTTACCGGCTGAGCCACAAGGGAAGCCCAAGAATACTGGAGTGGGTAGCCTATCCCTTCTCCAGGGGATCTCCTGGTACGTTAGAATAAATGCTACACTTTCCTTCTCCACTACCCGGGGTCAGTAGGCTGGCTTTACCGTGCTCAGGCGAGTAGACCCAAGTGACTTAAATTCAGGTGTGTCCATCCTGACCTTTTGGGGAACCCTTTGAACTCCAGATTTGACTTGACAGTAATGAGGCTTTTGGTTGGAGCTTCTGATCGTTCTCGGTGTATTGGAAGCTTAGATATGCATGTATGTATGTATTTTAAAACTTAAGAATAGCTCCTAATATTGAGTAACCGAGTTGTGCTTGAGGGGATGTTTTTCCTATATGAAATTGTTGTAGCTAAAAACGATGAATGATTCAGTAACAAAAATTGAGGATGGCCGTTTTGCATTCTACTTAGGAACTGACGGATCGAGGCATAGAGCATCAACGTGTAATATCACGGAGAGAACAGAATATGAGCCTTTAATAGTGGAACACATTAACCTCTTCAGAAGTACTCTTGCAATGCCCTGCTCCTCCTACCATAAACAAAACACCTTGACCTGTTCAAATGTCCAACTACCAATTTCCAGGAATTAGAGAGGACTGAAAAACATGGTAAATGACACTGCAGGAATACAATAGGCAAATTCCAGACTAGCCAAGGATCTGGATTTTTTTAATGAAAAAATTGCAAGGGCAAATGAAGAGGAAAATCTGTAAAGATTTAAAAAGACATATCAATGACTCTGGATAGACCTTACTTGAATCCTAATTCAAATGAATTAACTAGTAAAAACTAGGCATTAGAAATGGGACAGTATTAGGGAGCTATCTTTAAATTATTAGGGGGTGATTCTGGTGTGTGTGTTTTCAAAAAGCCCTGTCTTTTAAATATTTTTGGATGAAATTATATAATGCAGATTTTTTAGAGAATCTTTGTTGCGTGTGCTCACTTGTGCCCAACTCTTTGTGGCCTCATGAATGGTAGCCCGCCAGGCTCCTCTGTCCATGGAATTTACCAGGCAAGAATACTGGAGTGGATTGCCAATTCCTCCTACAGGGGATCTTCCTGACCCAGGGATCAAACCCACAACTCCTGTGTCTCCTGCTTTGGTAGACAGGTTCTTTACTGCTAGTGCCAACTGGGAAGTGCATAATTCAGGTAGGTTGCAAGTAATACTCAGGAGGGAATATAGGTAGGCATTGTGGAACATGATTGGCTATGGGTTCATGGTCTGTGAGGCTGGGCCTTGAGTATATGGGGCTTCTATTTATCTCAGTGTTGGAAATTTTCCATAGTTGGAAATAAAAAGACAGATATGCTAAGATCTCTCCAAAAAAGCTTTCCCTTGTATGAAAGCCATATGTGTTCATTTTAATAAATGCAGATAAAATAATCTATCTTTGAGTTATTTGCTTTGAATATTTTTATTTGTATCTGTGTATGTGTCTAGGTTTTTCTTTTTTGGGTGAAGGTGAATACTGTTATCCTCCGTTATAACCTGCTCTTTTAAGTGAATTGTTTATTTTCTATATTGTCCTAGGCCATTAAATACTGTTTAAAAACTTTGAAAATTGACTGTCAAGAAGTCTTTAATGCTTGCATTTAATCTTTAATGATGATTTTATGGAACAATTTTTTTATTGTTAAATAAATGGTACTTATGATTTTTGTATTATAATGAATGCTGTAATTAAAATTCTTCTAACTAAAACTGAGCACATATCTTTCTTTCCTTAAACAGATTCCTTGGAAGTGCTAAGGCAATATCCATCCATCCCAGTGTTTCTGATAGCTTTTGCTTACATGCTTTGCATGTGAAGTGTTCTTAATTTTCTTCTGGATAAATTTCTTTTTCCTTCCAGAATAGTAAGCTTCTTGAATTCAGGCCCCATATTTTCAGTATCCTTGTATCTTATAAACTTGTCTAGGTGTCCGTGAATATTCACACAACTACCTTTTCCCCGGATTTTCAAAAGAAACAGTATTCTTATTGGAGCCTGGCAAGGAAGCTGCCATTTCTGTTAGTTACAATTGGCTGTGTAGCACCTATGAAATGTACTGAATATTCAATATTTTCATCCAGCTAAAAGCAATGAGCCCCAGCCTGTGCTCTCATATGTGTTCATCTGAAGGTAAAATTCCCTTTGTAAGAATGGAACTGGGCTGGAAGAAGCACAAGCTGGAATCAAGATTGCCGGGAAAAATATCAATAACCTCAGATATGCAGATGACACCACCCTTATGGCAGAAAGTGAAGAGGAGCTAAAAAGCCTCTTGATGAATGTGAAAGAGGAGAGTGAAAAAGTTGGCTTAACCTCAACATTCAGAAAACGAAGATCATGGCATCTGGTCCCATCACTTCATGGGAAATAGATGGGGATACAGTGGAAAAAGTGTCAGACTTTATTTTTTGGGGCTCCAGACTCACTGCAGATGGTGATTGCAGCCATGAAATTAAAAGACACTTACTCCTTGGAAGGAAAGTTTTGACCAACCTAGATAGCATATTCAAAAGCAGAGACATTACTTTGCCAACAAAGGTCCATCTAGTCAAGGCTATGGTTTTTCCAATAGTCATGTATGGATGTGAGAGTTGGACTGTGAAGAAAGCTGAGCGCCAAAGAATTGATGCTTTTGAACTGTGGTGTTGGAGAAGACTCTTGAGAGTTCCTTGGACTGCAAGGAGATCCAACCATTCCATTCTAAAGGAGATCAGTCCTGGTTGTTCTTTGGAAGCTGACACTCCAATACTTCGGCCACCTCATGTGAAGAGTTGACTCATTGGAAAAGACTGATGCTGGGAGGGATTGGGGGCAGGAGGAGAAGGGGACGACAGAGGATGAGATGGCTGGATGGCATCACCAACTTGATGGACCTGAGTTTGGTTGAACTCTGGAAGATGGTGATGGACAGGGAGGCCTGGCGTGCTGTGATTCATGGGGTCACAAAGAGTCGGATATGACTGAGCGACTAAACTGAACTGAACTGAAGAATGTGTATTAATTGCTCAGTCGTGTCGACTCTTTGCGACCCTATGTACTGTAGCCCACCAGGCTCCTCTGTCCATGGGATTCTCCAGGCAAGAATACTGAAGTGGGTTACCATTTCCTTCTCTAGGGGATCTTCCCAACCCAGGAATCGAACCCATTACAGGCAGATTCTTTACTTTCTGAGCCACCAGGGAAGCCCTAACTGAAGAATGGAACATTGAAAATGAAACTGCAAGATGACTCTCTGGTGCTCATATTTCATGCAGGTTTGGAAAAAGACTCACTGTTTCACATTGCTTTGCCTTGGGCGGCTTGGTTGCAGCCAGCTGCTAGGGTTGTTTAGAGACTTTGTATAAACTTTTAGTTTGTGATGAGAGTTCTGCCCTTTGCATATCTCTGTTCTGTTTTCTCCTTTTCTCACGCTGGTCTGAATGTCACGCTGGTCTGAATGTGGGCCTTGGTCATCCTGAGAAGGATGGATATGACATTGGTTTGTGTTTCCAAATTTCCCCCAAGAGCCTGTCCATTTCTCATCTCTGCAGAAGGGAACTTTAGTAACTGTAGAGTGAGATGTTTGGTTTGGACATGGGAGGGTGTTGAGAGAGGTTTTTTTTTTGTGCCTGTATACAACAGAAACATTATAGGAGGCTCATTTTATTTTTAATTTTTATTTAACAAATATTAAAAAATTGTTTTTGACTGTTCTGGTCTTAGTTGTGGCAATGGGATAGTGATCTTTGTTGCAACTTGCAGTATCTCTTAGTTAAGACATTTGAACTCTCGGGTGCGGCGTGCGCGATCTAGATCCCTGACCAGGGATTGAACCCAGGCCCTCGGCATTGGGATCATGGGGTCTTAGCCACTGGACCACCAAGGAAGTCCCATTTTAAAACATGAAAGGCAGTACTTTCAAGAGATGAAGTCACTCATTTAAAGTCACAGTACTGATGGTGAAAGCATGACCCCCAACCAAGCCTTCTGTGCAGGGAGCCCAGCAAACAGGGGGTCCTCAGGGCCCCTCCTTAGCCTTATAAACCTCTTGTTGTGGGTTCTGTCAAAAGCCTCAGAGGACAGTGGTGAACTCTAGCTTAGTGGTTAAAAGCAAAGGCCGTCGTGTACATAGAACTGAGTTTGGAAACTGGCGTGCCATGTGTAGTTCTGTGATTTTGACAAGATACATGAACCCGTGCCTCAGATTCCTCATATGTAAAATGGTGGATAAGAATTGGGCCCACCTCACAGGGTGCTTCTGAGGAGTAAATGAAATAATAAATGAAATACTGCGTGTGTTTGAAGTGATTAGAGGGATGCCTGGTATGTATTAATGGCTTTATAAATAATTATCGGTAACAGTGGCTTTCTGAGAAGCATTTAAGGCATCTGTTGTAGCACCGGGGACTGTAGTGGGCATATGCATGTTTACATGGTCAGTCTGATTGTATTTTATGATACTTTAGTTTACCTCTTCCAGATCAGCTGGGATACCGATCCTGCCTGAGTTGACCATTTACACCCTGAAGAAGAGATTAGGCTCCCAGTCCTCCCAACCCCCCACCACCCTTGTCTTTCAGGCTCTGTGAAATCAAATCCATCATGTATACAGCACCTACCCTAACAGATAATCACAATCACATGTAAATTATGTTGTGCACCTACAGAGATTCAGCAGATGTGTGAATATTTAGTTATTAATAACTAATTGGGTGCTAATCATGTGCCCTGGAGTTCTTGGAGCTGATAAAGAGGTGTCACCTACTGTGTCAAGCCTCTGCTCAGCTCTGGAAAATCATTTTTGGCAGATGTGCTGAAGTTACCTTTGGGCTTTAAGTTTTGAATGTTGTCTCCCACAACTCTTGGTTTTATCTTTTTTTGGGGTTGTGGTGTCTTCCTTTGAAATTGATGTGGCTTCCCACAAGCAGAAATTCCATGCCCCGTTTCTGAAGAGGAGGGTTGTTGATATGTGACCATAGTTTTTCATCTCTTAAGGAAAGAGAGGGACCCCATGAACTATGAGTCATCCCGGGGAAGAACGAAAAGCTACTGAAGGGAATTCAAGGACAATTCTAAAACCCAGTGGGTGTTGATGTATTTTGGGGAGATGACTATATTTGAAGGGCCTTGATCTTAGATCTTGTAAGATTTGGCTTCAGCACTGAGGATATCCATCTCATATATGCCCCACACCAACCTCATCCCGTCAGTAGTTCCACCTCCATCCCAGCTGGTAATAGTTTGGCCTTCATTAACTGGAAGTTAATGAAATCTTTCAGTTAAGAATCCTAGATGTGGAATATGATCCATGCTATCTTAAGGTTTATGGAACCATATAAAATGAAAGGATGCTGTGAATGAGATAATCTTCGATAACACCACCTTCTCCCCACCCTTTGTCTTTCTTTACTTGCAAGCATTACGGGGCCTTTTTGCCTCCTGCTTTGTACAGACAAGATAGTCGTTTGTCTTAAAGTCAATCCAGGAGAGAAGACGGTGTTGCTTTATGGTTGACAGAACCTGTTTGCTGCTAGGAAGTTGTTAGAACATTAAGTCTGCCTGGTTTGCTCTGTCTTTTAAAATTAGTTTCATAAGCACACACACTTGAAGAGACTCCTGAACTTGGATATTGCCTTTCCTGTCTACCCAACTAACAGCATTTAAAATAATCGAAGCATTTCTAGACTAAGGATAAAAAATGTAAAAGATACAAGGAAAAACTGAAAATGAAAGTACACAAATAGAAACCCAGGCTTAGCAAATATTGACAACAATTAACACCTCTTATTGGTCAAGTTGGCAGTAAACCCAGTGTTTGGGTTGAACTGCAGAAAATAATAACTACCTGGTTGGGTTGTGGTTGATGGTTTTGTCCAAACTCCGCATCCCTGTCCTCTGTTGTGTTTTTGGCTGCTTGCTCTCTGAGATCACTTTCTTGATTGGGCTTTCCCCATTCTCTGAGTTCTGGTGCAGGCATAGTCTGTGTGATGCTCAAGTTTCCAGCCTCCCTTGCAGCTAGGGTGGGGACATGTAACCTGGACTCAACCAATGACATACAGCTGTTCTGGACTTTGGATCTGTTGCTAGTTTTGCAGAGACGAAGTCACCAGTTTTGTCAGTGACTACAACGGTGGTGGCAGTGGAGGGGCCTAACTGACTTCACTGGTTTGGTTCCTGAGCTTGGTTATCTCTCTCTCACTTTTAAAAAATTTTCTTGGCACAGCATGTGGGGTCTCAGTTCTACAGGGATCAAACCTGCACCCCTTGCATTGCAGGTGTGCATTGTAACCACTGGATTGCCAGGGAAGTCCCCGGAGCTTGGTTATTGAGCCTAGGGGTTGGCTTGTGTTTGTTTGTTGTTTTCTATAAAAGGCCTCCTAGTCAATATTTCAGGCTCTGTGGGACATACAGTCTTTGTTACAGCTAATCAGTTCTGCTGTTACAGTATGAAAAGGACTGTAGACCATGTGTGGATTTGGCTGTGGTTTGCTAATCCCGAATCATGCCTGCCTAGTGATCCTGGGAGATGAGCTACCTAATGCTTTCCATAAATTCTTTTTCTTAGATTGGAGTAGATTTATTTTGCTTGCCTCTAGGATATGCATTTTTACTTCCAGATTCCTTAGGTTTAATTTACTGCGTGTAAGGGCTGTAAAATCCTACCTGCTTTACACAGACACAAATAGGACTGTCCTATCTCCAAAGAGATGGCAGCTCTTTGAGAGTAAAATATGGCTCTCTCCTTATTCTCTGCAGTACCTAATTTAAATCTTAATTGGAAGTATTCTCTTTGCTCAAAGCTCTGGAGTTACGTATCCAGAAATGCTTCCATTCAAGCATTTTCCCCTGCAAGGGTCCTGGATACACAGTAGCCAGTCTTCCCTCAATGGTGCATTCTTTGTAACTGTAGAATATCAAAACCAAGAAATGGACATTGTCACATCCACAAACCTTATTCAGACTTCACCAATTTACACGTACCCAGTTGTGTCTGTGGGGTGCGTGTGTATGTGTATGTGTGGTTCTCTGCCTTTTTTTTTTTTTTAATGGCTGCGCTGAGTCTTTTTTGCTGCTCACGGGCTTTCCCTAGTTGTGTTGAGTCAGGGCTGCTCTTCATTGCTGTGGGTGGGCTTTTCATCGCGGTCGCTTCTCTTGGTGTGGAGCATGGGCTGTAGGGGCTTGGGCTTAAGTAGTTGTAGTACTCAGGCTAAGTAGCTGTGAGGCCTGGGCTTTGTTGCTCCGTGGCATGTAGCATCTTCCTGGACCAGGGACTGAACCTGTATCCCCTGTGTTGGCAAGTGGGTTCTTAACTGCTGGACCACCAGGGAAGCCTAGTTCTTTGCATTTTTATCGTATGCATAGAGTCATGTAATCATCACTACAAGTAAGGTATAAGACTGTTCCACCATCACAAAGATTCCTTCTGTTGCCCTTTGCAACCACATGGAGCCCACCCTTGACCCCTGGCTCTCAGTTACCTGTTGTCAGTTCAGTTCAGTTTAGTTCAGTTCAGTCGCTCAGTCGTGTCCGACTCTTTGCGACCCCATGAATAGCAGCACGCCAGGCCTCCCTGTCCATCACCATCTCCCGGAGTTCACTCAGACTCGTGTCCATCGAGTCTGTGATGCTATCCAGCCATCTCATCCTCGGTCATCCCCTTCTCCTCCTGCCGCCAATCCCTCACAGCATCAGAGTCTTTTCCAATGAGTCAACTTTTTGCATGAGGTGTCCGAAGTACTGGAGCTTCAGCTTTAGCATCATTCCTTCCAAAGAAATCTCAGGGTTGATCTCCTTCAGAATGGACTGGTTGGATTTTCTTGCAGGAGTCTTCTCCAACACCACAGTTCAAGCGCATCAATTCTTTGGCACTCAGCCTTCTTCACAGTCCAACTCTCACATCCATACATGACCACAGGAAAAACCATAGCCTTGACTAGACGGACCTTATTCGGCAAAGTAATGTCTATGCTTTTGCATATACTATCTAGGTTGGTCATAATTTTTCTTCCAAGGAATAAGCATCTTTTAATTTCATGGCTGCAATCACCATTTGCAGTGATTTTGGAGCCCAAAAAATAAAGTCTGACACTGTTTCTACTGTTTCCCCATCTATTTCCCATGAAGTGATGGGACCAGATGCCATGAACTTTGTTTTCTGAATGTTGAGCTTTAAGCCAACTTTTTCACTCTCCTCTTTCACTTTCATCAAGAGGCTTTTTAGTTCCTCTTCACTTTCTGCCATAAGGGAGGTGTCATCTGCATATGTGAGGTTATTGATATTTCTCCCGGCAATCACTTCAAGCATATTGGATGGATACAGTCGTATAGTGTGTCACCGTTTGGAGCTGGCTGTTCACTCGGCAGTAATTCATCTGACTGCTAGGTTGCTGGTCCTTTTTCCCCCCCCTCAGTGATAGTCTGTGGTACAGATCGATGTAACTCAGTTTGTCCCATCATTCGTCTGTTGAAGGACATCTGGGTTTTTCTAGAATTGGAATATTGCGAACAAAGCTCCTGTAGACGTAAGTTTACAGTTCTTTGGAGTTCAACCTAGTTGTTTGTTTCTTTGAGATAAATGCCTGAGAGTGCAATTGCTAGGTCAGGTGGTAAATGCATGTTCAGTTTTATACGAAACTGCCAAACTCTTAGAAGCGTGTGATAACTTGAATGGGCAGTTTTTGAAATGTTCTCTCTTTCATTTTCCTCTCTTTCAAGCCATTATCTCAATTAATTTTCCCAAACAGTGATTGCAGTTCTCCTACATCACAGATATCATGCTAAGCACCGTAACTATACTGTCTTATTTAATCCTCATAATAACTCTCCAAAGGAGGGTTGATACCATTACTTCTCTAGAGAGGGAAACTGAATCGGTGTGTGTAATTAACCTGTTCAAGTTCATCCAGGTCATCAAGAGGCAGATCCAGCAGCTCACATTCTGTCTTGGAGTCAGTGTTGATAACTGCCTTGCTAGACTGGCTTCCTACAGTGCACTGGATGCATTGAGATGTTCCCTTGCAAAGTGTCCTGAAGCTCCTTATGGCCTTTGTGGTGCTAAGTTGCTTCAGTTGTCCCCGACTCTTTGTGGCCATATGGACTGTAGCCCGCCAGGCTCCTCTGTCCTTGGGATTCTCCAGGTACGCATACTGGAGTGGGTCGCTGTGCCCTCCTCCAGGGGATCTTCCTGCTCCAGGGGCTGGACCTGCATCTCTGGCATTGCCTCCTGTGTTGCCGGCGGGTTCTGAGGTAAGCCTCGGATGGCTTACCACTGAGCCACTGAGGAAGCCCCGTGGCCTTTTTAGGGGTCCATTATACCCTGCCCACCTACTGACACTCCCTCTCACCTATCCACGAATCCTCTGCCACTTTGGATGTATTTGCCCTTTTGCTTTTGACGTAAATGACGCCCAAGGCATTCCATTAGTTTGCAAGCGGAGGCTTAATGTTTGGCCTAACAGATCCTGCTACGTGGTCATTTGAGAAGGTCTTCACAGTGGAAGTAGTGAAGAATTACTGTTGGATGGTGTAGTCAGGTACAGTGAGAATGAAGACTTTAAGAGATTCAAATAATCCCGATACACTCCTGCAGCTTATAGGTTTGTTTCCCATGTGATCCTGTTTTGTGCCCAAGCCCTCATATCTAGTATCAGTACTTAAGCACAGAAGAGTCCCTGGCTTACCCAAGGAACCCATCTTTTCCTTGAATGCCTTCGTGTGTTTCAGACACAGTTCTAGGCTCCAAGGATCCAGCCAGAAGACACTTAGCCTGCCCCTCTCAGGGTGCACACATTCACTCCAAGAAGGAGGCATGGAAACCGAACAGTAAGAGTATCCAGGGAAAGAAGGAAATGCTCTCAATTGCTTATGGGATAGGAGACATTTTCTTCTGTAATGCACATGTTAAAATACCTAAATTCCTTTATCCTGAGAAAAAAGGCATTTCATTTTGTGCCAACAGCTAAACTCAGTTTTGTTTTGTTTTGTTTTGTTTTTTAAATTGGGATGATCCCAGGCTAATGGACCAAGGGTATGCCTGCATCTCCTCTGCGTTCTGCTGCTCAGCACACACTACTGATCACCCATTTGGCTGCCATCTGGAATACACTGCTTCCAAAGAGAGGGGGTAGAAAATATTCTCTTAGGTTCTATTACACAGTATTGGAAGAAGAATGGCATATTGTCTGACTGTTTCTCCAGAGACTCTCTTCATGTGCTCCTTGTGTATTTCAAACTCCCAAGTAGGAAGAGTTGTGGTGGCCGTGGTGAGTGAGGCTTGGATAGCGCCTCTCCACGTTAAATTCTGGTCTTTGCTGAAGCAATAGACTGTCCTTTCCTTGAAGTTCCACAGCAAGCCCACAAGCTAAGAAATGTGTGCAGGTTTAATATAGTATATATAGTGATGCTAAGGACCAGTCAGATGTGAGTTTACTACCAAAGTTTAAAAAAAAAATCTAGTGGCAACTTTGGTTTCCATTGGAACAAAAACTAGAGATTCCTTGTGCCAAAATGTAACACCAGGTTCTTTGGTTGTATCTTGACTCCTCTCAAGTAGTTTGTCCTGTTTTATAGATTAGCAAAATGACTTAACATTTTAATTTTTCTGCTCAGGATCATATGGCTGGTGACAGGGCTTGTATGAATAACTGGTGGAGCTCTGGCTTGGAGTTTGGACCTTCCTTTGTGATGTCCTTAAGCTTGTTACTTCAACCAGCAGTTGATGTTCTGGCTCATCAAAAGCAGATTATAAATAAAGATCACTGTTTACAAAAAATAGCCCCCAAATCCTAATAAACGTGACACTGGGTTTTACTCCTAAACTTAGTGAGTGGCATCTCTGGTTTCTCATGATGTCTCCTTGTTCTTGATTCTCTCTTTTCTTCTCAAAAGAAAAAAATAAAGCTTTTAAGCACCAAGGGTTACAGTGCTGCTGCTAAGTCGCTTCAGTCGTGTCCCCGACTCTGTGCGACCCCATAGACGGCAGCCCACTAGGCTCCCCCGTCCGTGGGATTCTCCGGGCAAGAACATTGGAGGGGGCTGCCATTTCCTTCTCCAATGCGTGAAAGTGAAAAGTGAAAGTGAAGTTACTCAGTCGTGTCTGACTCTTAGCGACCCTATGGACTGCAGCCTACCAGGCTGGAGTGGGTTGCCATTGCCTTCTCCGTTACAATGCCGAGCAGTTGTGTTTTTCCCAGTAGAAATGTAGTGATGCAGAGTGAAAGTATGAGGGGCAGAGCTGCATGCTGCTGTTGAGAAATGATCTTTTGATGCATCTGAGTCATAAAACCCAATCAAGACAGTTAAGAGTGGAGGCTGCATATACCATAATCCTAAAAACGTTGAATGCCAGTGAAGGATTACGGTGTTGGCCACTGCCACGTCCCCGGGAACATCAGCTGGAATGTGTAACACAAGATTTTTGTCGAAAGAGGCTAATGTTTGAAAAGTGTGGTGGAGAGTTCTGTGCAAAACTGCTGAGAAGCAGCCAGAAAAAAAAAAAAAAAAAAAAAAGGAGCTCATGAATGATTGAGCCATGGCCAGGAGAAGGGGAATTTGGCATCTAATTTAACGGGATGTGATAGGTCTCCAACTGCTAGATGCGTCTGCAGTTTTCATGAGGAACACCGTGGGACCTCAGGGTGATAACTGTGCTAGCAAGAAATTTCGTGTTTGAGCCCATGTGTTTCTAACCGGCAGTGTTCTTTGCTGTGGAATAAATGTTTCCGAGCACTAGTGTGAACATATAATCAAATTAACTAAACATCTCATCATCAAATATGCAGTCAAGTTTTATTTTAAAATTTATTAATGCCATCATTTTTTGCTGCTTTGTGTTGACTCTTGACTTGCAAATGCGCTTCTTTGTCAGATGTGTCCCTTTGCAAGGGACTTTCACCAGTGTTTGCCTTTATAGCTTGCTTTTTTAATTTACTCTGTGCTGTAAACTTAATTTTAACTACCAATAAAAGTTTTAGGAATCCTATTTACATCTGAACAATGATTCAGCAACTTGAACATATATTTTTTGCCGTGGAATTGTCTAGTAAAAAATTTATATGATTCAGCTCACTCTAATGACTTAGATGAGTTATACATTTATCTGTGTGTCTGTTTATATTTCTTTCCTAATTGCCTTATACTTTTAGGACCCTATTCATCAACCTCAATTATACAGGTGTATGTGGACAATCTCTTCCTCTCTTTTTATTTTTAAAGGAAAAACACAGTTTCTGTTTGCTTCCAGATGTGTGTGTTGGCTATAAGATAAAAATCCCAAAATATTTAGCAGACCATCTGGTGTCTTGATGTTGAGTTTTTTGATTAAGTTTTTGATTACTGATTTCTAGTCTTAACAGAGGTAATCTTACCCCCCTTTAGATTTCTACTTTAAAAAAGTTGTTTGTATTTTGTCCTGTTGTTAATCTTTTTTTTAGAACTTTCATTAACAGTTTTGGTGGTAGATAGTACAAGCCTTGTTTATGTGTTGGTGCATTTCCTAGTTGATTGGTGATCGGATGTCTGAAAAGGCCCAATGAGGCTGGAGGATTAAGCTCACGGGACATAACTTTCTCGAGGAGATGGCACCTGGTCTGTATGGGAATCGACTTTCCCTGGATTCATTGGTATGGAGCTTGAAGCTAAGCAGTTTCCATTCACCCACCTGTTGCAAGTTTGGGGGTATGTATGTTGAACTTCGTGGGGCACTTCTTAATGTCGTGGCTCTTGTGTATCTTGGACAGTGTTAAAAGCTTCGTAAACATTACCCGCTGGAAGTCATATAAGAATTAAGTGAATAGTGCTCTGATCCTCATTTTGCAAATACAGAGTGTGTTAGCTGTTGTCAGAGCCGATCTTCAAGTTCCGTGTGCCTGGCTTTGCAGTTGGAATTTTCTCTCCAGTGCAACTCCGTGTTCTCTTGGATGGGGCACGTGCTTAGCCCCAGCTCTGTGCTGTGGACAGTGGTTAAGGGGCCATAAAAGAACAGATGTTTCCCATCTCTGTCCTCGGTAAAACTTACTCTGCTGGTAATGAAGCATTTTAAGGACAGTTAATAGTAATTTTTCTTTTCCTCTTTCTTTTTAGGATAGGCCTTTAGACTCCCAATAGAAAGATTTTCATCCTTAAAGTCTCAGATGGAGTTCCTTAACCTCGGCACCGTTGTTGTTGGCTGTTGTTATTGTTTAGTCACTAAGTCATGTCTGACTCTTTGCAGCTCCATGGGCTATAGTCCGCCAGGCTTTCCTGTCCTTCACCATCTCCCGGAGTTTGCTCAAACTCATGTCCATTGAGTAAGTGATGCCATCCTACCAAGTCAGCCTCTGCCATTCTCTTCTCTTCCTGCCCTCAGTCTTTCCCAGCATCGGGGTCTTTTCTGAAGAGCCGGCTCTCTGCATCAGCACCACTGGGGTCCAGCAATTCTGTGTTGTGTGGAGCTGTCCTGCACCTTGTGGGATTTTCAGCAGCATCTCTGGCCTCTACTCAGTTGATGCCTCTAACACTTCCCCTGCCCCTCAGATGGACACCAAAAGGATCTCCAGGCACTGCCAGGTGTCTCCTGGGGACAAATGCCCCCCATTGGGGAACCACTCTTCTAAAGGAACTGCCAGCTATTTGTCACTGGGTGAAGGGTCAGAAGCCTGTTTTGGCAGCTGCAGAATCTTCCTGTCAAAGAAGGGGAGATTTAACGGCACAACCTCCACATGTCATGGAGGTAGGAATTATGTCAGCCAGCAAATTCGTATTCATGCTAGAACATTTTATAAATATGAGATAGGGGAAAGGCAATTTTTAAAAAGTACTTGTAAGTAAAACACAGAGGAACATTTAAGAAGTCATCTCACCAGCTAGAGACAGTGGTGGCTTGGCATTTTGCTCTTCATCTTGCTAGTGTTCTATCTGTACGTATTATGTCTGAGAAAGACATGGTCTCCAGACAGGCATAGAAGGGATATATTGTCCATGGTGTTTTGCTGTCTACTCTTTCACTTTATGTTGTGAACACTTCTCATTTCTTTTCAGTCTGCTTCTGCAGGAGGGTTTATAATGGATAGTACACCTTCTCAGCTATTGCTCGTCATTTTTAACAGCTGCAATAGTAATCCTCAGTTAATGGAACAATGTCTATCTTTCTGCTGGACATTTAATTTTTTTTTAGGGTTTTTTTTTCCTTGTTCCTAATAATGCTTTGCTTTATTCCCCAAGTGTTCATTTATAATGTTCTAGGTAGCAAGCATTCCTATTTTAGGTACCCAAGAGAGAACAAGTGAACAAAAACAACCTCTGCCATGAAGGTTCTTACAGTACAGCTAGTATCTGCAGCTCGCCATTGTATGTATCTTCCTTTGTTGGGGTTCACTGTGCCCTCTGCTTTCTCCTCTACCTGTCTGTCGTCTCCCACTCCGATTTCCTTTGCTCTTCTGGACAGCAGCTTTGTAGTGTAAAGGCTCAGCCTCAGTGAAAGGAAAGCTGTAGAATCTGCTTGCTTGTGAGATTAGAATTAGCCTTGACTCAGACTGCTCCCGGTTTTCTAGTGAAATCCGCATGAGTCAGAATCTACGGGAAATAGCAAGTGTATGCTTGGTTGACTGGGGGAGCTGTCAGGAAACATGTAATGCTAATTAAGGAATTTAGTCTGTTATTATTACACAGAGAGTGACTGAATGGTGTCTTTCTTGACCTGGTTTTCTTGGCTGGCCTCATGGGAAGCCCCGTGCAGCACGGGAGAGGTCTGAAGAGGGTGTGAGGTTGCATGCCTTTCCTGAGTCTTTGACCTTGGCAAATAACTTAGTCTCTTTGGGCCTCAGTTTACTCTTGTGCCTCTTAGAGTTGTTGCCGGATGTGGATCAGATGTGGGAGTTGCATTTGGAGTGGGGTCTGGGAAGTGGTGATCACTCGAGGAAATGGAGACTGGTCTTGTTCCCATTGGACAGCATTTGGTATCACCCTGTGAGTACCTGCTGTGGACATGCTGTAGAGCAGATATTTGCCATTCCTTCTTCCTTTTTTTTTTTTTAAATGGACCATTTTTTAAGTCTTTATTGAATTTTTTACAATGTTTTGGTTTTTTTTTTGGCCTTGGGGCATGTGAGATCTTACCTCACCAAACGGATTGAACCCACACCCTCTGCATTGGAAGGTGACGTCTTAACCACTGGACCACTAGGAAAGTCCCTTGACATGCATTCTCATAGCAGATCAACATAGGTGGAATTCTGTCCATTTTTGCTTCATATATTTTGAGGCTCAGTTGTTAGTGAATATACATTTGTAACATCTTTCTGGTCTGTTGACCATTCTGTCCACGTGACCTAGGGCTTGGTTGGTTTTAACGTCCAGCTTCTGACAAGGCTTCCTCTCTGCTTTCTTATCCGCTTGTCTAGATGTGAGGCAGAAGGGACCCAGGTTGCCTAGTAATCCTGCAGATGGGATGGTTAAGTCTCTGAGGCCCGGTTGGTCCTGAGTTTCACATGGCGTGTTGCTATAGTTCAGTCACTTAGTTGTGTCTGACTCTTTGTGACGCCGTGGACTGCAGCATGCCAGGCTGCCTTCTCTTTCACCATCTCCCAGAGCTTGCTCAAACTCATGTCTGTTGAGTCAGTGATGCCGTCCAACCATCTCATCCTCTGTCGTCCCCTCTCCTCCTGACTTGAATCCCTCCCACCATCAGGGTCTTTTCCAATCAGTCAGTCTTCGAATCAGGTGGCCAAAGTATTGGCGCTTCAGCATCAGTCCTTCCAATGGATATTCAGGACTGATTTCCTTTAGGATGGACTGGTTGGATCTCCTTGCAGTCCAAGGGACTTTGAAGAGTCTTCTCCAGCCCCACAGTTCAAAATCATCAATTCTTCGACGCATGGCATAGAACTGCCTTAAAGACTATTCTCTTTCTCTCCACTATTTCTCCTTATTTCATCTCTGATGCTCCTCTTACCAGCATTTCACCGCATTTGTAAGTTACATTTTTTCACGTATTTGTTGACCTGTTTATGGATCTTCCTTTATCCTGTGGATTAATATAAGATTGACAGTATCCATTTTGTTCATTTCTATACTGTGTGTTCCTGTAACAGTGCCTGATACCAAGTAGGTGCTTGAAGATGTGATTGAGTGAATGCTATTATTGAAACATCTCAGTCAAGAAGGAATGTCAGTTCAACTCAACTGTTTCTCTTCATGCATGGTGTATTCAAGTTGATATATGCTAATGCCTGGGTACACAGTTTGGTTGTTTCACTATTACTGGTGGATGCCATTTATTTCATCAAAGGGTTTCCATCAGCATCCCACTCCTGATGCAAAAGGTGAGGTGACTCAGAAGTGGTCCAAGTCTTGGGGATTAGGAAATGTAGAATTGAATTGCTTGTTTAACCTCTAGTTTATATATGAATAATTTAAGAGCTGATTGCTCCACAAAATTGGAAACCAGCAAGAATGCATTTTAAGGAACAAATCCTGTGGTAAATGGGTTTCCAGAGCAAAGAGGAGATAAACTAGTGCCAATTACTTTAATGCTGGCCATTCCCCTTTGTTGACATTATTTTTAAAAATTAACTTTTAAGAGTTTCTTCCCCAGGTTCAACCTCGTAATAGTTCACCCAGATTTTGTTTGATGAATCTATTATAATTCAAATTCTTTGTGATTTTGAAACATTAATTTTATTTTTAGATGGATTACCTGGATAGTGCTCAATATTCTTGTGTATTGAAGATATTTTCTTGTTTCTTTACCTTCTAGCCTCACAGACTTTATTTTTTTTCATCATTTTTTTTGCTTTTTGAAGCACTGTTTTTACTTATTCTCCAGATATTATTTACAACCTACTTTATACCAGGCACCCAGGGTAGAACAGTGAACCAAACAGATCCTGCCCTTGTGGTGCGTATATTCTATTTAATAGTACAAGCTCACAGCTAGATCACTGTCTGTATCTTGGGTTTGTTTTCAGAGAATTCATTATGCCCTCTTCTCCCTTGGATGTGCTCTCTCCCTTTCCTCCAGCCTTTTTAGTTTAAAATGAAATCAGTTGGGTAAAAATGAAATGAATATAGGCGCCTTTGACGCAGTTATTCACAATGGTGCATTCGGATTTTCCCTTCTTAGAGAGTGTGGTTCACAGGGCTGCTCACAGTGCTGTGCGGGTCTCCTTGTCCTTAGGCCAATAGTCAGCGGTCAGCAGTAGAGATGCCTGTGCTTTGCTTTCTGAAAAGTGGGCGGCTGAGCAGCTGGGCTTTACTTGGCTCAGCCTTTCTGCTGTTGGTCATATGAGTGTGCACTTCCACAGTGGTTGCTGTGCTGTCCCGGGCACATACACTGGGTACCCACCCTGTGCATATCTCCATGAAGAAGATGTTTGGCAAATACAAAAACTCCAGGCTCTGTAATGGGATGGAAAGAGGACCTAACTTGCAGGGGCTGTGAAAGCTGCCAGTATAGGAATGTTCTATCCTGGACCAAGTAGATTACCAATGCCTGTGTCTTCAGAGCTGGTCTTGCAGTTGGACCTTGTGAGTCCAGATGGCCCCCACAGGAAGGTGTCCCAGGGGAGTGACTACGTGAAGTCTCAGGAACAAGTACAGGGTTATAGGAAGCATTGTGCTATCCTGATCAGGAGCTTGTACTGGCCCTACAGTCAGGTAGGGTTCTGCCATTACTTATTTTCTGTGACCTTGGCAAAGCTGGAGGACACTTTGAGCTCATGTTCTATTTCTCCATCCCTCAATAGGGGTCTAAATGTCTAACTTAGCCACCCTGGTTTCTATTGCCCCCCAACCCACCCCCATCAGTCACACTTGTGATTTCAAGTTTTATTTATCATTTATAGCCAAGATAGGTGTTTCTTGTTGTTCTTATTTATTTCTCCAGCTTGGATATAAATTCTTTGAGAGTCAGGGACTTTATTCACTTTTTTTTTTTTTTCGCTGCTCTATCCCAGCACCCAGCACGTAATAGATAAAATATTTGTAGAGGAAAGGAATGTTTGCTAAAGGCTTGTGGTCATTATGCTGTGTTCCTTGGCCCGTGTTTCTTTGCTGCTTGCAAGAAAGGATCATCTTTAAGTAAGAACTCAGCCCATGTCTGTGTTTTAGACATGGATTCTGCCCATCATGTCCTTGGTGTTTAACTTCTGAGTCTGTCTTCAGACCAAGAATGTAACACTCATTCTCTTGGCCTGCTCTGGAGGGTGTCTTTGGGAGTAGTTGCTGACACTTCTCTGCATGAGTTCTGCTGTCTTTTCTCCTGCCACCGCCTCATCTCTTGTTTCTGTTTTTCTGACATTGCCCCACAGCCTGGCAGGGGCACCCTAGGACTCCTGCAGCTTCAGAGACCTGCTGATCCCTTACTTTTAAGGGTCCTGAGCTGTGACCTGATGAACATCAAAGGCAGAATGCTGGTGGGGTTTTTTTTTTTTTTCAACTCCACAGATGTCAGTTTGATTAGATGTTCTCAGGGCTTCATATAGGCATCAAAAATGTGTATTTTCTTTCATCAACAAAGGCAATGATTGTGCAAGTCCAAACAGTGCCTCTCAGTTGAGTACTTTCTAGTTCAATTTTCGATAGCTCCTGACCGACTGCATTCTGTTCTGTTGGAGAGGAAGATGGTTTGATGGTGCCGAGTAGGTTTCTTAAAGTGAAACAGGCTTCACAGATAGTTTCTCCAGGCAGTGGAGTGTAGAAGAGAGGAGAGTTAGAAAATAAGGGCCTGTGTCCTGATTTTGAGCAGTCGCATTCTCCAACTCCCCACCCTTCCTAAAAAAACCCCTCAAGCAGATAAACATTAAAAAAAAAAAAAACCCACAAAACTTTTAAGTGTTAAATTCTTCCTCTGTCTGAAGAGTGGATAAGATTCTGTATAGTTTGGCTACTCGATTTCATTTTGCATGTCCCTGGTGGTTAACAGGTACAGACTGCCTGGAACATTATGCTGAGAAGGATTCTGAAGTCATATCTGAAGTCATACCTGGATGTCATGTAAAATTTCTTAAAAAAAAAATAAAAAGGACAAAAACCAAGTTCATTTCATTGGAAGAACTGAGTTGGCTTTTTAAATAAGGATAGATGTGAGTTATAAGGGAGCATGTCGATATGGTGGAAACCATGAACAGAGTCTGAGAGAGAATGAAATTCTGGAAACATTAAGTAGATGAATGTTAACTTTCCCGACAGTTTCCTGATTGTTTCGGGGGTTTTAGGACAGGTGGAAGTTTGTGATTTCTAAAAGTACAACTGCGTTCTCAGTCGTGTCTGACTCTTTGTGACCCCATGGACTCATATCCCGCCAGACTCCTCTGTCCATGTGATTCCCCAGGCAAGAATATTGGAGTGAGTTGCCATTTCCTCCTGCGGGGATCTTCCCACCCAGGGATTGAAGCCACATTTTCTGCATTGTCAGGCAGATGCTTTACCACTGAGCCACCTGAGAAGGCCTTTTCTAAAGAGTGGAGAGGCATTGTGTTATGTTCAGTTTCTTTTCTGACTGAGGTTAGATCTCAACTCAAAGCCTACTTAATCACTCTCTAAGAGGCCTTGGCACCCCACTCCAGTACTCTTGCCTGGAAAATCCCATGGACAGAGGAACCTGGTGGGCTGCAGTCCATGGGGTCCCTAAAGAATTGAAAATGACTGAGCGACTTCACTTTGACTTTTCGCTGTCATGCATGGAGAAGGAAATGGCAACCCACCCCATTGTTCTTGCCTGGAGCATCCCAGGGCCGGGGGAGCCTGGTGGGCTGCCGTCTATGGGGTCGCACAGAGTCGGACACGACTGAAGCGACTTAGCAGCAGTAAGAGGCCTTACATACAGAGGCCTGCCATACAGCGGTGAGGAAGAGTGGTCAAAAATGTGCGCTCTGAAGCTGGACTGCCTAATGAATGTTCATGTACCTAGTGAGTGATCAAGTTATTTAACTGCCCTGTGCCTCAGTTTCCGCTTCATGAATATGGACAAAACAGGCATGCCTGCCTAGTGTTCAGTTACAACCAAGTTCAGTTAGCTTGCTAGGCTCCTCTGTCCATGGAATTCTCCAGGCAAGAATACCGGAGTGGGTTGCCATTCTCTTCTCCAGGGGATCTTTCCAACCCAGGTCTCCCGCATTCCAGGCAGATTCTTTACCGTCTGAGCCACCAGGAGAGCCCACATTCGACCTTATGTTGACAATAATGAGGATTATTGGACATAGGAAACTTAGAAGGATTCATTAAGCAGGTTTGAACATTCCCCCCCCCCCCCTTTTAAAAAAGCTAACTTGATTGCTGATACTATTCTGAAGTCTAACATTTTATTTATTTTTTGAAAGTTGGCCTTTTTTGTTTAAAGGAGTTATTTCTGGATGGAGGAGTGCAGATCTTGACTTTGGTGAATATGTTATTTCTCTCCTAGTTTTCATATGCTCTTTCTTGTGCTTGTATATGTCTTATTTATCTGGCTGCCTGAGGCGGTTCAGAATATGTAAGTATTTATGCAGCTGAATATTTCTGAGAATTATGGCATCTTTGGTGAGTAACTCTAGGCTGAGACATTTTATTATGCTATAAATATCAAACACTAGAAATTAAAAAGTAAGTTTATTTCATTTTTGTTTGTAAATCCTACCCCCTTTATTTTGCAGAAAATAAGAGACTTTGTTTGCAAATCACTTAGCTTTTATTGTCCTTTCTATAGAGTGAGTAAAAGGTAGATATCCATTTGTGCATAGATATCAGTATTCTTATGTAAAGAATTCAGTCTCAGACACTTAAAAACCCAGCACCTATGAAATAGTTCTGAAACATGACTGTGGAAAAGAGAATAATGGTTTAGGAGCAATGGTCTGTCATAAAAACCAATCTCTTTCAGTTTCTTTTCAAAACACCAATAATTTAAATTTTAATAAGTTTAGGCCTAAAGCCCCATTAAGGATGAACTTCTTTCCTTGTAATCATACACACCTCGGTGCAGCTAACTTTTAATGAGATCTACTTAGCAGACCAACCAAAAAAACCAATTCTAAACTTCTAGGTCTCAATTTCTGGTTAATAGGCTTGAGTTTTCCTGAAGCTCTAATTTATTCTCATCTTAGACAGGGTTATAAGTTTACAGTCATCTTAAAATATATCCACAAATTCTTTGATATTCCTTGTTTCAGGAGCTGACGTTAATTCTCTTCCTTTTGAGTATGGACTGGACTTAATGACACGGTTCTAAGGAAAAGAATATAGGTGATAGTACCTTTATAGATTCAGTCTCTATAAAGAGACTTGGTTTCCTCAGTCACTCACTCTGGGGGAAGCCATCTGCTCGAGCAGCCCTTAGGCTCATGTGCTGAGAAGCAGGCCTTCTGCTGAGCCATGTGAGTGTGGACGTGTGTCTTCCATTCAAAGTCAGCTACTTACACTACAGCCGGGCTGACACCTCAACTGCAACCTCATGAGAGCTCCTGAGCCAGAGCCACCCCCACCCCTGCCTCAACTAAACTGCCCTGCAATCCATGACCCGTAGAAAGGTGATAGTGTTTGTTGTTAGAAGACATTCTGTTCCGGGATAATTTGTTACACAGCAGTAGATAGCTAATACAAGTTAGTGGTTGGGCCACAAAGATAAGAACAAGCAGTCATCACTGAATCCATAAGCAGATTCCTTTCCTTAGCGTTCTCTTTAAATGGAAGCCAGCAATGGTGGGGACCCTGGGAAGGTCCTTTCTAGAGCTAGAGCTGAGATCGTTTTGGGGTCAGATTTAGTACTTTGCACGCACACTGAAGATCTCTTCCAGTTGCAGTTTTTGATGATCTCCTGTCTAAGAGACGATGGTGGCTTGACACATCTGGCTGTCAGCCTGTAGGTAAACAAGGGAAGGCAGAGCAGGTGCTCTAGATGCAGAATACAAACATTGGCTTCTGGTTTATCTTGAAATCTCCAGTTGCTCCTGAATTGATGCATTTATAGTGTTCAATCTCATTGGAAATAACTAGAATATTGACATTCCACTCAGACTTGAATTGTACTTGCCACCAAGAGCACAGTGTGTCTCTGTCATTAACTTCTGAACGTCTGGTGTCATGGAACATGGAATGGAGATAATCATGTGATTTTGCGCTGGTGATGTAATCTCTTTGAGCCTCCATCTTCTGCTCTGTGTAATGGGCATAACTAATTCCTATCTCACAAGGTTACTACAAGGTCTGGAGACCATGTGTTTAAAGCAGGTCTTGGAATGAATGGCCGACAGGAGGTGGGCATATATTTCTCAAAGTCCTCAGAATTAATTCTGGTTGTGTTGATCTGAGAATGAATGTGAAACTGTTCATGTTGCACTTTCTGCTTTGGCAGAATGAGTCTGGGTATTTTAGTTCCTTGAATTGTCAGTAATGAGCTCAGAAAGTGAATGGAAGGATTTGATTTCATATATGTATCATATTAAGTGGATTATCACCAGGCTTCCACTCTCCAAGTTCCTTTCAGTGGAGCTGATGTCACCCACCCTTCTCATTTCCAAGATTAACATGGCAGCTCTGAGTCATAGTTATCCGCAGGAAGGGACATTCCTGGGTCTCATTTATGGGACGACTGGGAGCTGAGCTTTCAATACTGATGGACCATCTCCTGTTCTTACACTCTTCAGTCCGAGAGGCTGCCCAGATAATTTTTCTTTCACTAATATTGTTTTAATCAAGTGACCTCGTAAAAATCTTGGATAGTCAGTAAAAACAGTTCTCCTTTTTTGCTGTGAATAATACGAATGATAGTTTCAGTTTCAAGGTTAAAAAAAGGAAACGTGGAAAAATAGTAGGAATTGTCTGTCTAAAGGATTATAAGAAGTTTAAGCAATTGGACATACACTATTTTTGTGTTAGTGATGTTTGTTTTGGAACTTCTGGAGAATGACTTTCTGATAATTTTTAACACTACTATTAGTATCACGCCTGTTTGAATGGGGATTGTCAGGGGGATTTGTGTTTAATGTCAGATTTTTTTTCTTAGTATCTGTATATCTTATTGAATTACAGTTGACTTACAATGTTTTGGGTACACAGCAAGGCACCCCAAATTCATTATACATATACACATTATACTATTTTTGAAATTATTTTCCATTGTTCGTCATTGCAAAATATTGACTATAGTTCCCAGTAATCCTTTGTTGCTTGTTGCATGTCTATTTTTTTAAATTAGAAATCTAGCATCCTATTCATATTAAATAAATCAAACAAGTGGAATCAAAATGTCAAATTTTTTAGTTAGAAAAAAATTGGTAAGTTTTCTAAAATATATATATTATACATACTATTCCCTGGTGGCTCATTTGGTAAAGAATCTACCTGCACTGTAGGAGACCCAGCTTCTGTCCCTGGATGGGGAGAATCCCCTGGGGAAGGGTATGGCAACCCACTGCATTATTCTTGCTTGGAGAAGCCCATGGACAGAGGAGCCTAGTGGGCTATAGTCCCTAGGGTTGCAAAGAGTTGAACACGACTGAGCGACTAAGCATACAAATGCATGTATATTATTTATACATGTGTGTACAAAAGCTTTTCTACTATTCTTGATAAAGGCCTGGGAATGCCAGATTTTGTTCTGTGTGTGTGTGTGTGTGTGTGTGTGTGTGTGTGTGGTTTTTTTTTTTTTTTGTATTGCTGGGCAGTGAGGTTAGGGGTGGAATTCTGAGGAAAGGAAATCTTGTGTAGTAGGTGGGGGTCATCTTGATTTGCGAGCTCTTACCTTTGTACTGTTTCGAACTGGAGGACCTAGAAGAGGTAAGAAATGTGGGTCCAAGAAATACATTGTCTGACCTTCCGCAATACTTGCCTTTCTCTGTGTTTTCACTGCCCTCTTCCTGGAAATGTGATTTTCAATCTACTGCAGAAAGCCAGAGAAATAGGTTTGTTTTAGCCAGTGGTTCTTTTATAAAGATGTGTGTACCTTTTCTGGAAGCTCAGTTGCAAGTTTGGTCTGAATTCTGACTTTAAAAGTATAAAGCAAAGACACTGGGTTAAAACACACAAAGACATATTTAAAGGTTTTATTTTTCTAAAAATCAAATGTACAGATGAAGCTCTTTTTACTGGGAATTTTATGTGTGAATTCAAGAAGTCCCCAGAATCACATCAAATAACATTATATTGGAAAGGATTGAAATCTGGTTCTTGAAGTCTCACTTTTCTTTGCGTTAGTGACTAATTACACAGGGAACCAGAGGCAGGTGGCTGTGTATCTTACTTGGTAAATAAAGAATGAGGTTAACCTCTCCACAATGCTGGTGAAGATTGAGTTTGAGCAGAAAATCCTATAAAAGAGAAGGAGCTGCAGAGTGTAATAAACTCGCAGGAGCTCAATAAAACCTCTGTTCGTCTTATGCTGGCTGGTCAAGATCAGGGCACCACTGCTGAGCTGTGGAAGGCTCCTTCCTTGTTCGAAGGTGATGAGTTTTCTCCCCTCCTGCTATCTGTCTGAATTACTTCTGGACCTGATGGAGATGGGGACTTTCTTTTGATAGCAGTTCAGAGACTCTGGATATCTTATTTCTCTGAAGTTAGACCTACCAGTCTTCATTTGCCAAATAATTTCCACTTCTGCGAAGAGTGTGTAGTAAACCTGCCACGGTTGTTTTCAGTTCTCTGCTGTTAGTTGCTTTGGGTCCCTGACTTCTGGAGGAGGCAGACCACCCTCACCCCTCTCTGTGCCATCTTTTCTGATGTCTGCCAGTGGGCTGAAGGGAAACCAACTTTGTAGAGTTGTTACGTAGGTGAAATGAAGTGATAAACACATTGTACTTGATAAGTGATTTCTACCATTATTGGTTTTCTCAAAGACAAAGCAGGGTTTCTCAACCTTAGCACCATCTTCTGCAGGATAATTCTTCGTTGTCGCTGAGTACCATATGTACCATGGGATGCTGAGCAGCCTCGCTGATCTCTTTCCACTAGATTCTGGTTGGAACCTCCGTCCCCCTACTTGTGATACCAAAGATGTTTCCAGACAGATTTGGTTATGATCGCCTATGACAAGGTGCTTTGGAAAGTCTGATGTCAGATTTTCCCCCTTGATCCAAAATGGTATAGAAGTTGGAATGAATGGGTGACTTTCATTTACTATTACCTCCTGTATTTAGTGAAGAAATTCTGTAATGGTAATATGTACTCATTCATTCAATTGATGATTTTATTAATACTTAAGCCAAGCTGTCTGCTACTTCCTCTTGCTTGAGTTCAACTAGCATTAATTGCTTTGGGGTGGACTTTGAAAATAATAGGAGTAATGCTCTCCTGTGACTCCAGATAGTACTAGAAAACTCAAATCCAAAGAGAATCATAAAAATCTTAAGAGTAAGTTGCAAAAGGTAACCTCATTCCCAACAAACTGAAAAAAAAGTTAGTTTTGTTTGCCATTTTAACCTCCATAAATCTGTTTAAAAAATTTGTTTCTCAGAGGGATGAAGAGAAAATTTCCAACTTCTCCTAGAAAGTCTGGCATCTTTAACATAGGCATAGTAGAAATAAAAATATATGTATTTGGTACTGATTCTGGGATAAAGATATTAGTCACATTAAAAATAATGCTTATAGTGAACTTTATGGTACTTAATATGTACCAGCTTCTATTTCTGTATTAATTCTCTTCTGTATTATTCTCTCTTCTCAGAATAATCCTATGAGGTAGGTTCGGTCTTGGTGGCATCTCTCTCTGCATTTTATGGACAAGGAAACCAAAGCCAAAAAAAAAAGTAACTTGCCCACATTTACTTCACTATTAAGTGGCAGCTTATATAACCTCATTTCTATGAATTCTAAGACTTGATTCTCAAGACCTTGGGTTGGCAGATCACAGCCAGTGGGCAGACATCTGGCCCCCTGCTTATTTTTGTTAATAGCATTTTATTAACACAGCTCTACTGTTTGTTGACTTGCTGTCTGTGGCTGTTGTCTTGCTATAGTGGCAAAGTTGAGTGGGTACGACAGAGGCCGTGTGGCCACCATCTGGGTTCTTTACAGAAAAAGTGTGCCCATTCCTGCCCAAGATCAAGACTGTTCTCACCCACTGATGTGGTCCACAAGGGTAGGAAAATGAAAGAAATCATACTTCTGTTAACTTTTAAATAGGAGTTAGCTAACATTCATCTTACACATTGAAGGTCAAAGTATTTGGTGTCATTCTTAGAGTTATGGTGGATGTCAAAGTGTTTATAGGCTGCATCTCTTCTTCAGGGCATTCCCAGCAGTTCTTTCTGGTAGAGGGGAAAGGAATACATAGAGTTAAATATGTGAAAAACGGGAGAGAGCTTGGCAAGACACATAGAGAGACACTTGTCAGTGAGTGTGTAATTAAGGCACTGCAGAAATGGGAATGGGTGTGGACAGAATTGCTTTACAAAATGGGCTTCAACTCCTTGCAAAATTTGAAAATCGCCCTCTTCAGGTTTCCATTCTTCGGGCTTTTCTGCAAGAGCTTCAGAATAGAAACTGATGGCCTTTTTTTTTTTTTTGGAAAGTAAATGGCAGCCTGAAGGGTGGATCTTTATAACACCATGGCTCAAGGTTGGGGGAGGGAGAGACAAGAAATGAGTTTCTTTTGTCAAATCAGAAATTATGCAAATTTTACAAAAAGTATTAGAGGAAATGTGTAAAGCTTTAATTGGTTTTATGGTTTTATCGCTTTCTTTAAAAGGTTACTTTGTGAGCATTACCCTCTGCTGAAAATTGTAGACACTTCCTGAAGTTTAATGAGATCTTTTAGTAAAAGCAAAACAAATGTGACTCTTCAATATTTTCAAGAGACGATATTATTTTGGGCTAAAAGTATGTTACGGGAGGCTTCATTTACCAGGAGGATTCACTCCACCACACAAGCGCTTCTTTATCTGAAATTACTATGAGCTGCAGCAATAAGGCTTTCTGCTCACACCTAATTCACGGAATACTTATTTAGTATATATTAAATCAACGGTGGCCTAATTTTTTTGGCTCCTTTATTACGCTGACTTTTACTTAATGTAGAAATGCTTTATAATTATACTTCTGTCCCTTGGTAAAACTAACACTGTGCATTGCATTCTTATTATTGACAACTCCTCAGTGCTTGTGAGTGAAGGATTCTAGCCACTCTCTTGAATTGGTTATTTGCAGTTTCTATTTATGGTTGAGGGGGGGACTCATCAAAACTGATCTTGTGTAGATCAAAACAGAAATAAAAGTGCAGAAAGGTTTGTTTCAGCAGAGATGTTTTCCTTTGCCTCCCTTCCTCTGGGATTGATGGATGGTGTTTGTAGTTCAGAGCTTGAGATGTTACGGGTCGCTCACTGAGACCCAGAATGGAGTCAGAAGGACCAGTTCCAAACAGAGTGGCGTGCTCGGGTGCTTGTCTCGTTACTGAGAGGCTGGGAGGAAAGCTCATAGTAACGACAGCACAGTGACATCTGCTGCCTGCCCGTGGCTGTCACCGTCTTCAGGAACCTCCAGTCCTGTTCTTCTCACGCCCGTTACAGCCTGACCACCACAGTTAATTGCAGTTCTGTGTCTATTTCAGATAGTCAGTCTATTAAAAAGTTTACTAAGAGACCCCAGTACCTACAGTATACTGTTGAATGTATGAGTGTTTGGACTGTTTCTTCTTTGAATCAAGGAATTTGCTGCTTATAATCAATTACATCGTATAGGTTTATCACACACAACATTTTATAGAACATGTAACTTTTTTGAGGTATGTGCCCTTCATTGCTGCAAAAATTAGACAGACTGGTACAGATTGAGAAGAGACGTGTCATGTCCTGGCATCGCAGGTGACTGGTTGGCAATGAAGAGGTGGCAGGTGGGGCTGGGAGGTCCCATGGGCCAGAAGGTGTTTAGTCTGGGAATGAGTGCAGGGGTGTGCGGCCGCTCCTGCTGGCGAAGGGGCAGCTTGATAAGGTGCTTAAAGCCTTAGTCCTGGAGTCCAGCCGACCTAGACTTCTGTCCCAAACCCAGCTCACTGGCTTGTTTGACCTTGGACAACTTTATTCAACTCCTTTCAGCATTAGTTTCTATTTCAGGCCATTTGGGCTGCTGTAACAAAAATATCATCAACCGAGTGGCTTATGAACAAGTTTATTTCTCACAGTTCCGGAGGCTAGGAAGGCCAGGTTCAAGTTGCTCTGTGGCATATGGAATCTTCCTAGACCAGGGAACAAACCGGTATCCCTTGCAGTTGCAAGGCAGATTCTTAATCACTGGACCATCAGGAAAGCCTTGGGGTCTCAGTTTTAAGGGCACTAATTTCAATCACGAGGGCTTTGCTCTCCTGGCTAAATCCTCCTCCTGGTTGTCCTACTACCATCACTCTGGGGGTTAGGATTTCAATATAAGACTTTGGGGGGGGGACACAAACACTTAGAGCATAGTCTCCTTGTCTCTTTGTTGGGGTTAAATACCTGCCTCATAAAGCATCTTGGGACAGTGTTACTAATGAAAAACTATACGGGGTCTGCTTTGCAGTAAATGCTCTCTAAATGTTAGCTTTTTAAATTTGAAGGATTGGGACTCAAGTCTGTAGGTTTGTGGCGAATCTTCAAATACTTGGGAAGACCCACAAGGGGGTTGACTTATCCTAAAATCAAGTTCTTCTTGAAATTCTTTCAGGCCAGCAAGGTGTCATGTAAGGCTGCTAAAGAATTAACTCATTCTCAGTGGTCTCAAAATGTCACCATGCCTTTCAGATATGCCAAAGTTATTCTTAAGAACACCTTGCTTGGGAGGAGTGCGTTTTGTAATATTTGTTTAAATTATTTTACAGAGCTTTGCGGACTTGTAATCTGTGTTCAAAACAGTATTATCTGCCCCCATATTGATCAGCATCACATCTTTTACTTGCTTATCTCTGCTTGCCATATGGTCAGAATCCAAAGCTAGACCTTGAGGAGACGCACTAACTCATTAACCTCTCTGACGTGAAATATAAACCTTCCTGAAGGGGACTGGCTGTGAGCGACGGAGTATTTAAAATCTCTTTCAGAGTTCCCGAGTCTGCGTGTTCCTGAGTCCCAGTCAGAGGCATTAGCCTTAGTGAAATTCTCATGCAGCAGGCACAAATTTGTGACGGGTGGGTCTGTGCTGCCAGTTAAGAATGGTTGCTTTGTTTTTTTGAGACATAATTAAGTAGAACAGCAGAGAAGACCCTCTCCTTGACGTTTTTTGTTCTCATTGTGGTTGTTGAAATCTCAGCCTTCTCTGGACTCGCCCTTAACCTGGGGGAGATATGAAGGAAAACCCTGGAAAAGTGGAAGAATTGGGCCAGGTTAAGGCCAGTTCAATTGACTCCAGCTGAGAACATGATGGTCTCCAGGCTGAAATGGGATCCTCGAGAGACTTAGATGTTCATGGGAAGCCATTTTTTTCTCAGTGGTTGACTATTGTTTGAGGTCTTAGAGTTTTCCTTCTTGTGGGATGAAAGCTTTGCAGAGAACACTATTTCTTAGAGCACCTCATGGTTTGAAGAATGAAAGTTATCAGTGTGTCTGTGTACGTCACTCAGTTGCCTCCTACTGCATACGTAAAGCAAAAGTTGTCCCTGCTTCTAAAGCCAATTCTTCCTTTCTCAAAGGAACTAAAATTTCTGTGGAGTCATGGCCTCGTCAAGGTTCTTTCTAAAACTCTGAATTTTGGGGTAAATAACCAAGAACCTGAATGATTCCATGGGATAAAAGACTAGATGTGAGACTTTTCAAAGGTGGGATCCCATTGTGATATTTCAGCCTGCTAAATGAGGGCAGTACATGATAAAAATGTTGCTATGTGGGCATGCTCAGTCATGTCAGACTCTTTGCAACCCCATGGACTGTAGCCCGCCATGCGCCTCTGTGCATGGGATTTTCCAGGAAAGAACACTAGAGCAGGTTGCCATTTCCTGCTGTAAGGGATCTTTCAAACCCAGGGACTGAACTGTCATCTCCTGTGTCTTCTACATTGACAGGTGCATTCACTGAGCCATCTGGGATAATTCAGCATTGAGTGCAAACTTGGCTTTAGGTATCAGACTGAGTAGAAAGTAAAACCTCATGAGTGATCATCTTCTTAAATGTGGAACTCTGAAATAGCACTTGACTGGATGGGAAATGTTGACTTGCGTAGAATGATCTGGATACTGATTCCTGTTACCTCCTCTTTCAGTGTTGGGTTTTACTATTACCTTATGTAGCTAAAGCCAGAATTTGTTGTTGTTGTTTCATTGCTAAGTTGCTAAGTCACGTGCAGCTCTTTTCAACTCCATGGACTGTAGTCCACCAGGCTCCTCCATGAATGGAACTTCCCAGGCAAAAATATTGACGCGGGTTGGCATTTCCTTCTCCAGAGGATCTTCCTGATCCTGGAATTGAACCCGAGTCTCCTTCATTGGCAGTAGATTCTTTACTGCTGACCTACCACGAAGTGTAAATGCATACTCTATTTTTCTTTTTTTTTAAATTAATTTTTATTAGAATGTAGTTGTTTTATGATGTTGGATTAGTTTCTGATGTACAGCAGAGTGAATCAATTATACATATACATGTACCCACTGGTTTTTAGATTCTTTTTCCATATAGGTTCATATAGTATTAAGTACAGTTCCCCTGTGCTATACAGTAGGCTCTTATTAGTTACCAATTTTATATACACTAGCGTGTATATATATGTCAGTCCCAATCCCCCAGTTCTCCCCCATCCTTTCCCCTCTGTAACTATAAATTTGTGACTCTCTTTCTGTTGTGTAAATAACATACACTATTTTTATGGAGTAGAGGTAGAAAAGAGTCCTCATTCTTCCAAAAAGTTAGATTGATGTGGTGCTGGTGTCTGTTTATTTAGCGCCTCTTTGTTGCACACCTGTTTGTTGAATTGGTTGCAAATGAATTTAAAATAATTTTATCTTGACCTTTAATTTCCTTTTTGCAGTTTCTCTGTCACCTTGTATGAAGTAGTTGGAGAAGTCCTGGAGTGTCTTTCAAACTCTGAATGGGAATGACTGTTTAGAAGCTGCCAGCTAGTGTCACTAGGTGATAATTCTCTGTGTGTGTGTCATGGTTACAGGCTGCTTTTTTTCCCCCCCTCTAAAAGAACAATTATATTCAAGAAATTTTCTGGCACATTTAAAAACAGCTGGGTGAAAGTCATTTTAAATCCCCAAATCCAACACATTAGTTCTTTTATGCATTTAATTAAGCAGAAGTTAAAATAAATGAGAACAGAAGACATTCAGTGCTGATTGTTGAATCAACAAAGCAAGAAACAGCCTAGCATTACCCTACCACAGATGTCTGTCACTCAGCACTGTTGCCCTATAAATTTGCATCAACTCTTAACATTTTTTGAATAATGATTTCTTTTCTAGTAAAAACTGGCACGTGATGTATAGGAAGCAAGGTTATTTATACAAACTTCATGTCTGCGTTTGCGTTCTTGCCTGCGTACTTGCGGTTTTTTTCCCGCTTATAATACCTTTACATTGCTGGGTCCTTTTTGGGTAGGGGAGGGGGAGACTAACCTAGAATGGTAAGGTTTGGAAGACTTAGCAGATACATAAATAAGATATATCAGTACATTTGGATTATTATTAGTGGAGACGACTGCTGAGATTGTTTCCTTTTTAGTATTAAAATATTCTTAAGGACAGGATGAGTTTGAGTTTGAGTTTATAATGTAAGTACTGTATGATTGGTTCATTTAGGAGTAGTTGATTAAAAACATACCATCTGGAAACTTAGCCCTATATTCTCCTCACCCATAGCTATCAGTGTTACCATTTGGATGACATTTACTTTTTTTTCCTAATATGTATGTACTTTTGACTTTTTAAAATACAAGATTATGCTTTATAGGCAGCCTTAAATTACCTTTTACCTCCATTTAGTAGAGTTTCACAGTTGATATGTTGATATATTGCCTTTCAAATAATTGAGGGGCACCATGAGGGTATGTCTAGTGTTTCTGCTGAAATAAGATTTAGGCTTGATTTTTCAAAAACTTTCTTCAGCTGGGTAATGGGTACATAGAGATTTATTATACTCTTATTTTGCACAAATTTTGAGTTTTCTTTAATAAAATAACTTGTGTGTGTGTGTTAGTCACAAACATCTTCCCAGGTCTACAGATGAACAGTGCCATCATTCATTCATTTGAACCACATGTGATACTGTTAACAGCATGGACCCTAATTTGTAGCATAGTTATAATGTAACCATCACTGACTTGTTAGATCACAGTTTTAGGGTCATTCTTGGAAATGGATGCAAACTTGTTTGGCCATTCTCTTAAGAATTTGTTGGTTAAAATTTTTTTTTTCATTAATCACCAAGGAATCTTAAGTTCTGATAACTATAAAGATGAGCACCAGAAATCTTTATTTAGAAAGGTTAATAAAGTTTATGTTCATTGAAAGGACTGATGCTGAGGCTGAAACTCCAATACTTTGGCCACCTCACGTGTAGAAGTTGACTCATTGGAAAAGACTCTGATACTGGGAGGGATTGGGGGCAGGAGGAGAAGGGGACGACAGAGGATGAGATGGCTGGATGGCATCACCGACTCCATGCACAAGAGTTTGGTTGAACTCTGGGAATTGGTGATGGACAGGGAGGCCTGGCGTGCTGCAATTCATGGGGTCACAAAGAGTTGGACACGACTGAGCGACTAAGCTGAACTGAACTGAACTTGTGTGTACATGGGTGATTGAGAATTCAGAGTGAGGAATATCATGTGTTCCATGAACCTCAAAGTTAATTTGGGTAAGAATATATTGTAGCGACTTTCCTGGTGGCTCAAACTGTGAAGAATCCGCCCCCAATGCAGGAGACCCTGGTTTGATCCCTGGGTCGGGAAGATCCCATAGAGGACATGGCAGTCCACTCTGGTATTCTTGCCTGGGAAATCCCATGGACAGAGGAGCCTGGCAGGCTACCGTCCATGCAGTTGCAAAGAGTCAGACATGACTGAACAACTAAGAATGGCTGGTGGGTTGGTGGGTGAGAAGTCACCTTGCAAAGGATGTGGGTTTGATTCCTGGTCAGGAAGCTAAGACCCTCCCATGCCCCAGGGCAACTAAGGTCACAAGGCACAACTAGAAAGAACCCTGCATGCCACAGCGAAGATTCCACTTGCCACAGCTAAGACCTGACTCAGCCAAAAATAAATATTATAAAAAGAATATTAATTACTACTTCATACATGAGCTTAAATATGGGATAGATTCTGTGCTATATACGGTACTTGTTCATCCAACTGAATCTTCACAGTGGGCTCAGAGGCAGTTTCTAGTCTTCGCGTTTTTCAGATGAGAAAATGAAGCTTAGAGTGGTAAAGCAACCTGCTCAGTGAAGGCAACCCTGCTAAATACAGATGTTTGAACACTATGCGTGCATGCATGCCAAGTCGGTTCAGTTGTGTCTGACTCCGTGGGACGCTGTGGACTGTAGATTGCCAGTGTCCTCTATGCATGGGATTCTCCAGGCAAGAATACTGGGCGGGTTGCCATGCCCTCCTCCTGGGGATCTTTCCGATCCAGGGCTCGAACCTGCATCCCTTATGTCTGCTGCAAGGGCAGGCAGAATCTTTATCACTAGCGCCACCTGGGAAGCATGTAGTCAACCCGTTTAGTAGTCTGAATCAAAATCTCAGTGGATCTGTGGTGAAGGTTTGGTTGATGTGTATTTACTTACTAATTATAATGTATGCAAATAGAGTGCCCTGGATGTTAGCCCTGGGATTACCTGTCTAAAAGTTTCTTTCGTATTCATGCCTCAGTTGCTAAATCTTACCCTCATTCCATTGTCATTCTCTCTTGATTTGGAATAAATCTGACTTCTAAAGTGCAGGGTCCCAGAGTGGTAAAGCGACTTGCTTGTGTGTTAGCAGTTTCCGAAAACTGGCAGCCCCCTTTGATGTGGAAGACCTAGGACAGACATCAGTTATAAACAGTGTTTATGATTACTGGGCCATGCGATGGGAGGGGAAGGGAAGTGACTGGCGGAGTTTTGAAAGGTAGCTTCTGTTCAGCAATTTCTCCGAATTAAAATTTATGAAGGCTGTTTGGGAAATTCAATACCCAGAGGTACAGACACCTTGTTTGGAAACATTGCTAGCAGTGCACAGGGCCTGAGCAGAGCCTCATGTAGGGCAAATGGGATGCTTAATCATCATTAGACATAGGGTGCAGGCCAACTGGTCCACTGGGGCTGTGGCTGGGAGTAGCTGAGTCCTCTTGAGCAGCTTCCAGTCATCGTTATGCCAAAGCCATGACCGCCCCAGAGCTGAACGAACATGGATGATACATGTAAAATACCTGTCTTTTTGAAAACCAGTAGCTGTGAAAACCATTGAAAATACCTGACAGGGTAGCCTGGTGAGTTTTTAAAAATGGATGAAGGGGTAAATAAATGTTCATGTTTGCTCCAGGGAAGAAGTCATCAATGTGTGTTAAAACGATTGCTCAGTAGTCTAGCTCTTTACAAATAAAGTTGTCTGAGCGCACAGAGTGAGAGTCAAGAAAGGGAGGAGCCAGGTGGGATTAGAATTGTCAAGTACAGCCTGATGGGATTTCCCTGCATCCTCATCTTCATTTTGAAAGAAATTATGTCCGTTGTAGCTTTCCCCTTTCTCTTTGGGTCTCTGAGCTTTCTAGCTCAAGGTATCATTCAATAAGAGGGACACCGCCGAAATAAAAAGTTCACTGACTCAGAAACCAAAGTGCATCTCCCATCTGGGCTTCCAAGTTTCTTACTTTGTCATCCCATGTTTTCAGAAAAAAATCTCCTGAGCTATTTTGCAATCCTGTTATAACCACGTGCCACCCCTAAGTTACGGATGCCTCTGAATGTCCACTCTTCAATACAAATCTCTGTATTAGATTTTTGTTTCCTTTTTCTTACTCATATACTTTTCTGGAATAGTGTCCTTCTTTTCTCCCCCTTTAATGAAGACAATCATCGCTAAGTTTAAATGACTAGGAGAAGGAGAGATATTCACAAGGACCCGATACTCACCAGGCTGAGGTGGTTGTACAGTCTGATAGAAACACTGCAAGACTGTGCCATAGTCAAATTGGATACTCTGGAAAGCTTGCTGCCTTAGGGATGGACGTGTATGAAAAGTCCCAAACGGGTACATTAATTGATTTTGATTACATGACTCCAAAGCTTGAGCGTTTCAAACTGTTTTCAAGCTAATGGCTGCCGCATTTGGTAAGGGATCCAACTGTGCATTGAGTTCATTATAAAAGGAGCTCTTGATAACTCATCAGGACGACAGGATGCGTGCTAGGTTTTTTGAGGAGTTGTTTAGTTTCAGTGGAGTTTGCATTGTTTTTCCTTAAAAGATTCTATACACTTTGCACCCCTGCCACCAGCCAAATGAGAGTGACTGTGGTTGGCACTCGAAGAACCTTTAACAGTGTGGTCGCAAAGTTTCCTCGTTCGATTCCAGCTAACCTCTGTAATCAGAGGTTCACTAGGTTTAATCGAATTCGATGGAAAGTTTAGCAAGATCCCCAGGAGAAGTAAAAATCCTTGACACGTTGCCCCCTTCATCTTGTCCCATTTTTCCTCAACTGCCCCACTACTGGAACATGTTCTCAATTTCGATTGTCCCCTCAAGCAATGTACTAATTAGACATTACAATTTCCCAGCCTCTCAATCCCAAAGCAAAACTGATGAACACAGCAAACCAAAGCATTCGGGCTAGAAAAGAACAAAGACGTGCCTGCTGTAGAGATTTGAAGCTGGAGTTAATAGTGGGAACCTGAGTAGGGTGACCATATGTCCCGATAATGCCAGCTTGTCCTGGTGTCATCATTAACAGTCTCTCTTCTTCACACTCAAAGGCATCCTGTTTTAGCTAATTACTTGGTCATCATAGGAAAGGGTGAGGGTGAGTGAATAGGCTGCCGGGGGGTGTATGGATGGGTCCTCATCTTGGGGGGCGGTGTGTGGTGGTGGCTGGCACTCTTATCGACCAGCACTGCCCTGGCTGGTTGTGTGCCCAGGGCTGCCCAGTTGAATCTCAAGAGAAGTCAGAAATCTGGATTTTTAGGCAAAGCTTTTAAAGCTTTTCAACTGTTGGCAATTATTTAGCTTTATAATTAATTTTCATTAATTAAAATTATTCAGCTTTATAAGAAACTGTGGGGCAGGCAAAATATGTGGGTGACCCATTGGCTGCTGTTGAAGAAAGTCCTCTATTTCCTTCAAAAACCGAAAGGAAAACAAAGCAAAACTCAGGAAACCACAGACACAGGTGATGAAGAGGGAAAAAAGACATGGTAGATACCAGCCTCTAATATGGGATTCATCGGTGAGCAGACTTTTCCTTTGCCTATTTCTGATCATTAGCTTCTGGTACAAAAGTGCTGGGTGGCAATGACTAGAGATGCGGGATGCTGTAGAATAATACTGGTACCCGCGTGGCTTTGGTGTCTATGTATAACCTGCTGGGTGGTGGAAATTTGTACATGGCACATGTCTGGGGCATCATGGAATGTGTTTAATGGGAAATAAGAGTGGAATAGAAATCATTATTTTTCAAATGTGGCCATGGCTTGTAGGTCATGAGTTTTTGTTTCTTTCCACAACGTGTTTTAGGTGAACAGCTTTGATTTTGTGTCCGGTTGAGTTAATCGTATATCTTTATGTTCTTAGGAAAAAAAAAAAAGTGTAGTAATGTCCCGGCATCCCTGGAGCCATTTCTGTCTTTGTGAAATAGGCGATTTAAGGTCTATCCCATCCTAAAAGCTTTTAGCCTGTGAAAAGCTTCTTTTCTTGCTTTTAAAACCTGTACTCTATGTTTAGAATAAATGGCATTCCTGGATCTGTTAAATAGGCAGTTAATAATGCCATAGAAGCTGCCCATTGTACAGCCAACCGTAAAACTTGCTCCGAGGGCAGGACATGTATTGGAATATTCTGTAATAATCAAATGCTGAAACATTACAATCAGCCGTGACCCTACAATCTGCATTCTTAATTGCAGTCTTCATTTACAGTGCAGTATTGATCTGCTTTTAGTAGTTTGTCCTGAAGGTTGACTGGATTTCGGTAATCTATTCATGTCAGCGTGCCTGCTAGGACCAGCTTTAATTCAGCTCCTTAGGGGCATCCTTGTCATAGGGATAAGTCTAGGTTTGTTTCACCTTGATGTATTTCCTAATATATGTTTTGTTCTCTGGATAGTTTTTCATTCCCCTTTTATAAAAGGTGGATTGTAAGCACTCACGCCCCGTGTAGTTTTTTTATTCACTTACGGCTGTGCTGAGTCTTCGTTGCTGCGTGAGCTTTTCTCTGCTTGTGGTGAGTGAGCGCCTCTCTCTAGTTGCGCTGCATGGGCTTCTCATTGTGGTGGCTTCTTGCGTTTCGGAGCACAGGCTCCTGGGCGGTGGGCTTCAGGGGTTGCGGCACACAAGCTCAGTAGTTACAGCTCGAGGGCCCCAGAGTGCTCAGACTTCAGTAATTGCCTTGGGCTCTAGCGGGCAAGCTCAGTAGTTTGCACTAAACCTGGTGCACAGGTTTAGTCACTCTGCAGAGTGTGGAACCTTCCCAGGATTGAAGCCCTGTCCCCTGCAGTGGCAGGTGGATTCTTGTCCCCTGTACCACCATGGAAGTCTGAGTTTGTTTTTTTAATGAGGCATAAAAGAACATAATAGGTATCAAATAAATGGTAGCTGTTTTGATTTCTCTTACCCCAGATTTAACTTTCTTTCTTTTTTAAATCTTGAGTTTTGAGTTAATGATTTTGTTGACCAGCGAGGAGAGTTAAAAAAGGATGCTGATTTCATTTTCTTGATTATTGAAATATGAGCTAGTAATGAAAATAAGCAGAACATGTTAAGAAGAGGTGGCAAGAATACACAGAAGAACTGTACAAAAAGATCTTCATGACCCAGATTCCTAGACATCTTGGAATGTGAAGTCAAGCGGGCCTTAGGAAGCATCAACCCCAATAAAGCTAGTGGAGATGATGGAATTCCAGTTGAGCTATTTCCAGTCGTAAAAGATGGTGCTGTTAAAGTGCTGAAATCAATATGCCAGCAAATTTGGAAAACTCAGCAGTGGCCACAGGACTGGAAAAGGTCAGTTTTCATTCCAATCCCAAAGAAAGGCAATGATAAAGAATATTCAACCTACCGCACAATTGCACTCTTCTCACACTCTAGCAAGTAATGCTCAAAATTCTCCAAGCCAGGCTTCAACAGTCCATAAGCTGTGAACTTCCAGATGTTCAAGCTGCATTTAGAAAAGTCAGAGGAACCAGAGATCAAATTGCCAACATTTGCTGGATACACCAAAGCCTTTGACTATATGGATCACAACAAACTTTGAAAAGTTCTTCAAGAGATGGGAATACCAGACCACTTGACCTGCTTCCTGAGAAATCTGTGTGCAGGTCAAGAAGCAACAGTTAAAACTGGATATGGAACAACAGACTGGTTCTAAATCGGGAAAGGAGTACGTCAAGACTGCATATTTGTTACCCTGCTTATTTAACTTACGTGCAGAGTACATCATGTGAAATGTCAGGCTGGATGAAGCGAAAGCTGGAATCAAGATTGCCGGGAGAAATATCAATAACCTCAGATATGCATATGTCATCACCCTTACGGCAGAAAGCAAAGTGGAACTAAGCCTCCTGATGAAAGTGAAAGAGGAGAATGAAAAAATTGGCTTAAAACTCAACATTCATAAGATCTTGGCATCCAGTCTCATCACTTCATGGCAAATAGATGGGAAAACAGTGGAAACAGTGAGAAACTTTATTTTGGGGGGCTTTTGGGCTCCAAAATCACTGCAGATGGTGACTGCAGCCATGAAATTAAAAGACACTTGCTCCTTGGAAGAAAAGCTATGACAACTTAGACAGCGTATTAAAAAGCAGAGACATTACTTTGCCAACAAAGGTCCATCTACTCAGAGCTATGGTTTTTCCAGTAGTCATGTATGGATGTGAGAGTTGGACTGTAAAGAAAGCTGAGCCCCAAAGAACTGATGCTTTTGAACTGTGGTGTTGGAGAAAGCTCTTGAGAGTCCCTTGGACTACAAGGAGATCCAACCAGTCTCTTCTAAAGGAAATTAGTCCAGAATATTCACTGGAAGGACTGATGCTGAAGGTGAAGCTCCAATCCTTTGGCTACCTGATGAGAAGAACCAACTCACTGGAAAATACCCTGATGGTGGGAAAGATTAAAGGTGGGAGGAGAAGGGGACAAAAGAGGATGAGATGGTTGGATGACATCACCAACTTGATGGATGTGAGTTTGAGCAAGCTCTGGGAGTTGATGATGGACAGGAAAGCCTGGTGTGCTGCCATCCATGGGTTCACAATGAGTTGGACATGACTGAGGGACTGAACTGAATTGAATGAAAACAAATGACATGAAATTTAAAGGATGATTGAAATTCAAATATAGACCGTGAATTAAGTTATGGCAATATTTAAATTTCCTGAATTTGATAGTTGTACTATAGTTATGTAAGAGAATGTGCCTATTCTTAAGAAATGTACTGATGTGTTCGGGGTTGAAGGGATATGATGCCTGCAGCTTGCTTTCAGATGGTTGAGGTAAAAAATGTGTATGTAGAGAATATGAAGCAGGTGCCGCTAAATGGTGACAATGATGGGTGTGGGTGAAGAATGTATAGGAGTTGTTTGTTCTATTCAAAGTAAAAATTTTTTTTTTAAACGGTGAGACGGTGAAAAAAACATATAAGTGGGACTTATTCACCAGGTAAACCTACTGGTTCAATTAAGTTCTCTTAGAGCCTCCCATCCGAAAGTGGTTTCTACAGTAAACCCTTGTTTATCTTATATGTGATAGTGTATATCTGCTAATCCCTTACTCCCAATATGTCCCCACTTTCCCCCTTTCTCAGTTGTGTCTGATTCTTTGTGACCCTGTGGACTGTAGTCCACCAGGCTCCTCTTTCCATGGGATTTCCTAGGCAAGCACACTGGAGTGGGTTGCCATGCCCTTCTCCAGCGGATCATCCCGATCCAAGTATTGAACCCGAGGCTCCTACATTGCAGGTGGATTCTTTACTTTCTGAGCTACAGAGGAAGCCCTCGCTTAGTATAATAATCTCTAGATCCATCCATGTTGCAGCAGATGGCATTGTTTCATTCTGTTTGATGGCTGAGTAGTATCCCATTGTGTTTTTATACACACACCCCTCCCCCCATCTTTTTCCACAGCACAGGCAGCTATAGTCAATATCTTATAATAACCTTAATGGAGAAGATTCTGTAAAAGAATGTATATGTATGTGTAACTGAATCAAACATTACTATTAACCAGAAAGTAACACAATATTGTAAATCAATTATACTTCAATAAGAAAAAAAAAAAGTGAGTTCCTTCCTGTTAGAGAGTTTTCTGATCTGCTTTCCTTTCCTACCCTTCAGTTCTTCACTCCCGGGTATGGTTATTTGAAAAGCGGAACTTCTTTGCCCAGTGGTTAATGTTCCTGCTGTTGCATTTCCAACTCCAAATCATAGTCTTTTGTTCCTGACATTATAATCATCACCACAAGTGGCTAATTGTGATGTCACAAACAGGGGATTATGACTCAAATGAGGAAAAAACAGCAGGGGTGGATTAATTTCTAAGCAACGAAGAAGATTCTGTTTGGTGCAAATGCCCCAGGGTAATAAAATTGAAAACCAGAAAAAGGCAAGAGGAAGACAAAGCTGAACATATGTGATCTATTAGCCAAATTGCCTTTGAGTGGAAAGCTTTTTTCCCCCTCTTCCCCTCCTTACTTAATTTTCCATGTGGTGTGAATAGCTCCTCTATGGCAGATAAATGGATTTGTTTTTAGGTCTAACGAAGCTCAAGGTGTCTTGCTGACTAATTACAGGGATGTCACACCTGGGCTGAAAAAGTGAGTCATTACGGAGCCATCGAGGTGTGTTTATTTTCTGTAAAGTGGAGTTGCTCTTTGCAGTCTGCATCGGAAAAGTCGGGCTATAAAGATGAATACAATGGCTTCAGACAGCTGGGCTGAGCATTGACAGCCTCCCCAATCTGGAAGCCCGGGCGCTTATGGCCACAGCAGAATGAGAAGGACACCCGTCGCTCAGGCTCAGGACAGTTTTCTGAATGGGTGACATGTAAATGAAGCGGTGATAACAGCTGTTGCTATGGATTGGCCTAGAATTAGTAGTCAATTCTCCGTGGAACTGTAATTTTCAGTTCCAAGTCAAGGATGTATTTTTTTCCCCTTTTAGGAAATGTGTGGTTCCCATGCTCTTTGGTTAACCAACATCCAAATTCTGCTGCAAATGACAGTTAACAGCTCCTTTATCCCTGGGGTTGTTTGGCTGTCTCAGGAGTACTCTTGAAATTTGCGGCCTTTTTAAAAACCATGGTTTCAGTAGCCAAACTAAACTGGAAATCCCTTTGAATTTTTTTTCTTCCCCCTCATCAGAGGACATCATGTTCCCTTCTCCCGTCTGTTATGGTCCGTTGTGCTCTTGGAGCCCTCTCTCCAGTTAGGACTTAACCCTCTTCTGAATTTTGGAAGCTTTCTTGAAAAACACTGAGGAAAGAGTTGAGGTTCTGGTTTGGCATCAAGTGAGCAAATAAACCCACATTTTAAAAACATGGTAAATTTAGTTACAAGAAAGACTTCCTATTTGAGTCTAGGCATTTAATAATAACCTTGCTGCACAAAGTAGGAATTATGTGATTATTATCTTGGGGCTGTGATTAGAATATGTTGTTATGTTGGTGACGTTTACAAACGTCGTAACTTCATCCGTGGTTTAGGTGAGACTGCTCCGTGGTACCAGCAGACACGGCATGACTTGGTCTTGTCCACACTGTTGTGACGTTCTCCGGGGTAGAACAGCCATCAGGAACCAGGCCTCCACTTGCCACTGTTTTCTCCTGACTTCTGGAGTGATTGGAGATGTTTTCTGGATTTTTCAGAGTAGCTCAAACAGAAAGGTTGCTTTCTGTCTTATGAGGCCATGCCATCTGCCCTGATTCTCACGTGGGTGTGCGGTTGGGGTGTGGGGGCAGGGGTGGTTTTACCTGCTGTTTCCTGATTAGCATACTGTGGTCAGCGTGCGGGGCTGTGTCTGTGTGTGTCCTTCGGGAAGGGCCGGCTGTTCTTTCAAGTGAACCTACGTTTAGTTTTGCCTTGGAGGATTTTGTTTGGAGCATTTAAGGCTCTTCAAAAATACAGTCATTTGAGTGTGGGTTTTCTGTGAGCCAGTAGTTACCCCATTCCAGAGATTTTAGGAAAAACACAGGAAACGTGTCCAAGTCCAGAGGGGCTCTCTCTGCACATGACAGGAGCTTCCAGACCTGGTTCCTATTGTGGGAAGTCTCACACCAAGTACTGCAGGAAATGAAGAGTCACAAAAGTGGTGGCCTCCCATCCGGGAGTGTTCACAGCTCCAAGTGGGAACCCAAACTAGACCATGGGAAGCCTCTGAGAACAGGTTCAAAACCAAGAGTCAGCAAATGTGGATTAGTGTAGATTGCCTGTGAGATTCCAGGGACTTGCGGGTTTCAGTTTTTTTGAGAAGGATTCCTGGAGTAGCTGGGTTTGGGTGAGTGAAAGTGAAGTCGCCCAGTCATGTCTGACTCTTTGCGATCCCATACCAGGCTCCTCCGTCCATGGGATTTTCCAGGCATGAGTACTGGAGTGGGTTGCCATTTCCTTCTCCAGAGGGTCTTCCTGATCCAAGGATCAAACCTAGGTCTCCCACATTGTAGGCAGACCCTTTACCGTCTGAGCCACCAGGGAAGTCCCAGGGTTTGGGTACCAAGTTTTTAAAGATTTTGCAGAAGACAGTGAAGATGGTCACGATCTATGTCACCAGAGGTGTGAGTTCCTTCTCTGCTATTGACTGAGCCTGAGACACAGTATTTAACTTGTCTAGTCTTCTGGAGGTGATTCTCTCTCTCTCTCTCTCTCTCTCTCCCCTCTCTCATTTTGTCTGTTTCCCTGTTTGTACTCCCTCTCGTTCTCTTTCTTGAACGCAAGAGTACCTGCCTCCCCCGTAAGGTGATTTTGATGATTACTTGGGCCATTGCCTGTGATGAGTTGGGCAGAGTGCCTGCACTTATTAATTGAGAATTTGGCAGTATCGGTGGATGCAGAAAGTGGGCAAGATTGGGAAGCTGGCATGTATAAACAGGAGTGCTCATGAAGAAGGCTGAGATTGAGAGCCCTATTTTGGAGGGTGGGTTAGCTCGGTTAGAAAGGAAGATCTGATGAGGAAGGTGAGGAGGGTTTGGTGTAGATGGAGAAGGTACCCTTGATGAACCCAACAGGGTACCCTGTTCATGTCAGTTCAGGGGTATAGACGCTGAGCTCCTGGTGCAAGGAGTTCACAGCAGGAGAGAGGGAGTTACTTTGCAACAGATAAAGGGGCAGGAAGCAAGATTGTTAGGGAGAGCCTCCGAACTCACTGCAGACCTGACACAGTGCCAGCCCTCCCCATGGGAAACTCGGGAGAAAAGCTGGCTCACTGTTTATTACATGAGTACAGCTTTGGGTGGAAATGACCAAGCCCCAGTACCCCCACCCTCTGTAGCCCCTTGTCTTGGCCCCTAAGTTGCTTGGATCTTGAAGGCATCTTGCAGCTGAGTAGCAAGTTTTTCCTTGACAGGGTTTCCAAGTGGCAGGCACCCCTTCCCAATCCTCCCTGCTCACTGTAGCTACTCTACTATCTATACTGGAGTCTCTGTTCTTAGTTTCCATCTTGTTTATCTCCTTCACAGGCTTTTATCATCAACTGTAATAAAAATTGTGTACACGTTATCTCTCCTACCAGAGTGTGGCCCCGTACCTGTCTAACTGGTTGCCGGCACACCTTATGGGCACAGAGTGAGCATTTCTGGGCAGCCGGGCATTGAATGAGGTCAGGTGTCTTACTGCCATGCTCTCTGGGCTTGGAAGGATTACTTACCTGTTGTTGGACGCAGCCATTGGGAACTCTGGCTGAGCTTCAGGGGCCATGCTTTGTGGTTGTCTCGTTTAACCCTCCCTGCATTCCAGCATGGGGAGGGACCAGCTTGTAGTTGTTTAGTAGAAGGATACATGTGTGTGTGACCACTTTATGGAGGAAGAAACTGAGTTTAGAGAACTTAGATATTCAGACTCTCCAGGGTCACTCAGCTTAGGAGTGGCAGAGATGGGACTTCAGCTCTTTGTGCCCGCGAGTACTGTGATCTGCATTGCTCTGCTATCTTGAAGCAGCTGGGATTGGGAGTTAGTGGAAGGAAGTGAAGGAAGTTTTGGTCCACACCAGTCCCCTGAACCTCTCATTGTTCTCTATGCATGCATAGCTTTTTCGGATTGACCTCTGCTGGTGAGACTGTGGGGACTTGGGTAACCTGAGTTGTCACTAGCAGGGATTTGAGATTGGTATGGTTTCTGTGAAAGCGTTAGGCTATATTCATCACCATTAAACATACACATGACCTTTTATCCAGCAACTCTGCCCCCAGGTGCTTTTCCTGCATGTGATCTTCCACAAGTGCAAAATGACTAATTCCAGGGTGATTCATTGTAGCAGTCTTTGGACTTGAAGAGGTTTAGAAACAACCCGATAGCCCATTACTAGGGGCTGTTTTAGAAAATTGTTGTTGTTTACTCTGTCAGTCATGTCTGACTTTTGCGACCCCAGGGACTAGGCCGTGAGGCTCCTCTGTCCATGGGAGATCTCAGGCAAGAATACTGGAGTGGGTTGCCATTTCCTTCTCCAGGAGATGTTCCTGATCCACAGACTGAATGCACGTCTCCTATACTGGCAGACGGATTCTTTACCGCTGTGCCACTGGGGAAGCTCGTTTTATTAAATTGTGGTAAGCTAAATAATGGCATATGTGTCGCTGTTGAAATCAGTTAAGTAGCTCTATATGAATGGATACATATGTTTATCCAAATACCCGTATCTTTATTTCCCTGCATATCTTGTTAATTGGTGCAGGGCTGGGGGATGGAGGGGGGAAGCAAGGTCCATAACAGTACCTGGATTAGGTTACTTTTCCCTAGCATCTTGGTAGTAGGTGTTGCCATGAGGGATGTATTGGAAGGAGGTGAGGGAAGAAGAGAAAGTATCCACTGTCGATTTTGACTTTGACTTTTTAAATATATGTGTGTATGATCCATTCAAAAAACTTCAATTAAGAAATCTGCCCAAACTAACTAACCCAAAATGAATTAGGTATTGACCATTAGGACTAAAAAGAAATCATATAAAGTTGATCAGTTAGACATTGACATAAAAGGAAAGCTCCCTTTATTTCCTGTTGAAGGAAAAGCATCATGGAGATTTTCACCAAATTTGGAGGAAATACTGGGAATAATTCCACTTGAAAATCTTTTTATCTGGCTTGTCTGGAATTTGCTCTGGGAGACCTTCAGTGGCACTCAAACTGGAATGTAGCCATTTGCCAGGGTGCTCACAGACCCAGATTTGCAGTGGAGGGTCATGTGCTGTCTGTGTTAGCTCTGTTCAAGATAACAATGGTTAATTCCGGGCTGGGTGGGGACCATCCAGATGTGTCTCTCAAGACCATAAATAGACTTTGGGGTGGACATTAGGGAACCTGGCCTGACCTGAGTAGAGGTGGCTTTGGGACCCTTGTAGTTTTTTTTTTTTTAAATTTTAAAATTTCTTATTGAAGTATAGTTAATTTATACATATATATGGGGGGGAGCTCATTGGAGGGACTGGTGTTGAAGCTGAAACTGCAATCCTTTGGCCATCTGTTGCGGAGAGCTGACTCATTTGAAAAGACCCTGACGTGGGAAAGATTGAGGGCAGGAGGAGAAGGGGACGACAGAGGATGAGATGGTTGGATGGCATCACCGACACAATGGACATGGGTTTGAGTGGACTCTGGGAGTTGTTGATGGACAGAGAGGTCTGGTGCGCTGTGGTCATGGGGTCGCAAAGAGTCAGACACGACTGAGTGACTGAACTGAACTGAACTGATGGGGCTTCCCTGGGAGTTCAGCTGGTAAAGAATCCTCCTGCAATGCAGGAGACCTCAGTTCAATTCCTAGGTTGGGAAGATCCCTTGGAGCAGGGCATCACAACCCACTCCAGTGTTCTTACCTGGAGAATCTCCATGGACAGAGGAGCCTGGCGGGCTACAGTCCATGGGGTTGGAAAGAGTCGGACACAACTAAATGACTGAGCACAGCACAGCGAAGCATGAAAGTGAAGTGAAGTCACTCAGTCGTGTATACATGAACATACACACACACACACACACACACACACACACTCAAATGTGTGTGCTGCAGTCCATGGGGTTACAAAGAATCAGACATGACTTAGCAGCTGAACAACAACAAAACATACACACACACACACACACACACACACACATTCTTTTAATACTCTTTTCCATTATGGCTTATTATAGAACCTTGACTATATCCTATGTGCTATACAGTAGGAGCTTCTGTGTTCCATCCTATATGTAAAAGCTTACATCTGTTAATCCCAATCTCCCGTGCTATCCCTCTCCCAGCCGCCTCCCCATTGGCATCCACCAGTCTGTACTCTGTGTGGGACCCTTTTGGAAGTTATTGGTTGATGTTACTTTTTCTCCCAAACAAAGTGACTGCAATGAAAAGAAAATGAAATCGTGAACTTTCCTATTTATACAAAAGTATGAAAAAGAATGAGAAGTTAGGAAAGCGTGAATTATTTCTTAAGTAGGACTTCACAGCTTCATTGGTCATAGAAATCTTTTTATTAACACATTAGACAAATTCTTTAGAGGCCAATTTGCATTCACTTAGAGAAACATTTGCGGGGGTGGTGTATACTATGCAGCCATACCTGCTGCTTTTCGGGAAATCAATTTGTTAAATAGCTCTCAAGCTATGACAGCTTTATGGTAGGATTATGACTTTTTTTGTTTCCATGTGTGCTCAAGGGCTAACAGAATAAGACAGTTTAATCACATGCCATTATGTTGATAGGGGTGTGGGAAGCTCAGATGAGCCTCCAGAAGTGAAATTGGGTACCTGGCTTTTGCAATCTGCTTCCTAGCAGGAGTGGTTGAAGTACAGCTCCTTGATAATTACATGGTTTGGGGATGTACCCACTGAGGCCCTTTTTCTAAGGGGGTCTGACCTTACTGAGCTGTGGCTGACATCAGCTTCTCTACCCAGAGCCCATGGAGGTGGTTGTCAGGGATCTTGTATTGCTGATGCCAGAATCTTAGCTTCTGTGTATCTGTGGGCGTGCTTAGTCACTCAGTCGTGTCCGACTCTTTCGTGACCCCATGCACTCCAAGCCAGGCTTCAGCAATACGTGAACCGTGAACTTCAGATGTTCAGGCTGGTTTTAGAAAAGGCAGAGGAACCAGAGATCAAATTTCCAACATCCACTGGATCATCGAAAAAGCAAGAGAGTTCCAGAAAAACATCTATTTCTGCTTTATTGACTATGCCAAAGCGTTTGACTGTGTGGATCACAATAAACCGTGGAAAATTCTGAAAGAGATGGGAATACCAGTCCACCTGACCTGCCTCTTGAGAAATCTGTATGCAGTTCAGGAAGCAACAGTTAGAACTGGACATGGAACAACAGACTGGTTCCAAATAGGAAAAGGAGTATGTCAAGGTTGTATATTGTCACCCTGCTTATTTAACTTATATGCAGAGTAATCCATATTTTCAGCCAGATTTGTATTATTTACTGGGGATTAGGCAAAGACCAAGATTTAGACCAATCTTGCCCTGGAAAAGAGTTACCTGACCTCAGGTCACAAAAGGGCTATGTCCTGACCAACCTAGGAAGCAGGTCCTCAAGTGGCAACCTAGACTCTCTATCCAAGAGTTTGTCATCCCAGCTGGGGATCTTTGAGGAAAGAGAGCAGGTAAAGCATGTGCTCATCTGAGGCCCCGGTTCCTTGGCCGCCTCCGTCTTTCCAGTGACTCAGAGGCTCCCAGCCGTGAAAGTGGTCTTGACCTTTGTCGGTGATTAGCCCTGCAGTGGGGAAGGCCCTTTGTGTTTGCCTCTGGCCCGGGGCTCTTTGATGGATTTGTTATTCAGTTGCTCAGTCATGTCTGACTCTTTGAGATGCTATGGATTGCAGCATGCCAGACTTCGCTGTCTTTCACCATCTCCCAGAGCTTGCTTAAACTCATGTCCATTGAGTCAGTCATGCCATCCAACCATCTCATCCTCTGTCGTCCTGTTCTCCTCCTGCCTCAGTTTTTCCCAGGATCAGGGTCTTTTCCAGTGGATCGGCCCTTTGCCTCAGGTGGCCAAAGTATTGGAGCTTCAGCCTCAGCATCATTGTTGCCATCTGATCTGGCTGCTCACTGAAAGGGATGTGGGCAACTCCAGGTCCAGCCCTCCATTCCTAGTGTTTTCCTTACCAAATGACATAGCTTATTACGTTTGCAGAATTCAGTTGTGAGTGGCCTTGTCAGCTGCTACTTTTAATTCGGTGTCCTTTTCCTTTTTCTGGGTCATAGCCTAGTAAATGGCAACATTGCCATAGCCCAGCTTTCTTTTTCTAGGTGGTTTTGTGTGAGGCTTGTCCATAGCAGAAATCTTAGGATGGGTTGACCTTGACTTTTGCCTGCAGAATTCATGAATTGTCCTACCTCGAATCTCAGCGCATCAGGGGAAATATCCTAACGTGTTTGGTGTAACCTTTCACTTTACTGGGAGGACAAAGGTTGAGGGGGTTTGGCAGTGGACCCTGCCATGGGTTAAGGAGTCCGTGTTGGTACATTAGACCTTCCTCAGCCCTGGGATCCTGAGTCCTGTTAGAGGACTTTTATTATTATAATAATCCATCACTCTGGGCTTTATGTTCTAGGAATGAAAATTATATTTACCATTAGCCTTGGGAAAATATTTTGCAATTCACATTTGAAGCTCCTGTAACAAAGATCCCTAATGCCAGCCAGAAGTGATTTGATGATTGGAATAACCTATTTGGGGGAATGATTAATATAAGTCTATCATCATCATCTATCTACCAATGATAATATAATATAACTCTATCATCATCTGTAATAAAGAGTTGAAACTCTGTATATATTCACACACGTGTGTGTACACACACACACACACACACACACACACCATGACAGTTTGTTTACTCAATCTTAGAAAAACTCTAGAAGGATTTTCAGTAAGACTGCATGCATATTTATGATAGTTTGTGGCATACATGAAGTTCACTGTGGAGGGGCCATTGGGAAAGCACCACCCAATAAATAGATAATCAGCTTCCTCTAGGGCAGCTGGAAGGGAATGAGACTCAGTGGCGATGATGGTGACTGCCCAGCTGGGAAGACTGGATCTCTGTGATGTGATGCTGACACCATAGCATCCTTGGAAATTTAGGCACCAAAGCTGAAGTGTCAAGGGCAAATGTGAATGGCAGGCATTGGTTTTCATTGTATCTCCTCCTTTCAGGGGCATTTCTGTGTCGCATCAGAGATTTTAGGCTTTCTATTTATTGACAGTGAATAATTTTCTCAAGCAATGAAGGCGAACAAGCTAGTAACAATAATCACAGTGATGACAGAATAGAAGTCTGCCTCCTTGTAGAGTGTCCTTATTCCATCATTGAATTATTTGATCAGAGAATTTGAGGATTTAACCAGCTTTTAATTATTTTTACTGGAAGGGTTTTAGGAGGATCAGTTTGTGTTCTGAGAAAAATCCTCCAGCTATGAAGTGGGGTTCGTAGAGTTAGAAATAGCGTTCTCTCAAATGCTTTGGATTGAAAGCACATCAGCAGAAGGATCATGAGCCAGGGAAGGGGCGCGCCTTCTGCTTGCGTGTTTCCTGCCTCCCTCTGGGCACTGTCCAAACCCTCCCCTGGGTTAGGAGATAAGGGAGAACTTTGCCAGGCTTTGTTCTGGCATTAGTCCCAATTGGGCAGTGGACTTCGCTTGTTGTGACAACTTGACCAACCTCTTATTGTTTGCACATGTGGTTTGGGTGGTTGCTGTTACTTTTTGTAAGTGCAGAGGTTCCTTGGTTCTTCCAGGCCACTAAAGCCAAGAAGGGAGACAGAGTGAGATGGCAGAAACCTATGAAGGGGCGGAGTCACATTCCTTTCTTAGTGTTTATTTCAGGGTAGCCCATCAACCTGTTCTGTCCAGGACAAGAGGCAATTGCTTCATCGTCCCTGTGCTTGATGGGTACGCACACCAGGTGTTTCAGGACCTTGTCGTTCTTGTTTTCCATCTCTTGGACATCTGATACATGCAAAGTGGAGGAAATGTGCAAAACAGTGGAAGGTGGGTTGAGCAAACACGAACAAAACCAGGCAGAGCCTGGGACCCCAAAACGACTCAGTGTGTCTTCACTCTTCAGGTCCATGAAATGTTGAACTGATGCTTCCTTCTCCTAATCACCACTCATAAGGCCAGCATTGTGCTGTTTATAGGTTACACGTCTCAAGAGAAAACCATGCACTCACAGTTTGGTAGTTGACTCCAATTCTCTTTGAAATGCCCTTCAAAGCATTTGACCGGAAACAAAGCTCTTTGAGTTAGAACAACCCTCTGTCGGCTTTTTAGCTTGTGTCAGGGTTTTGCTAGGAACTACGTATTTTAAAGGAAATTAATAGACAATACTCAATGCCTGGCAGTTTTAGATTTCAGCACCATCTTCGTCAAAAGCCACGTTAGTATTTTGTTTTTGTTTTTGTTTTGTAACCTCAGATGAAACTGTTTAGAGAATGATTGATTTTTGTAGAGAATTGCTGTTTTTACATTGACAAAATAAAATCACTCTATCTGTCAATATAGGAATGATTAAATAAACTATGACACAACAAAAATGTGGAATATTAGGCACTTTCAGATGATATTAGTCTGTGTATACTGACTTGGAAAAATTATTGTATTGTTGGATGACAAAAGCAACTTGTACAATTTAGAGTATAATCCTATTTGTGTTTTTGAAAGGGTTGTAAAGACCAGCCTATATATGTATATTTCTGTGGGTGTATTTGTGTATGTATTTTAAACATATACAAATTTCTGTGTATATATTTGTGTGTGTATTTGTAAACACTTAGCTGTAAACTAAACTGTGTTCTTTCAGAAACATGAAAGAGCACCGAGTAGAAGGGGACAAACGGTGTCCAGCATACTTAGTTTGGACCTATGTATTGTCCTGATGTTGCGCGGCAAGGATATATTTATTCATCATTGTTGTTGTTCAGTCAATAAATTGTGTCTGACTCTTTGCAACTCTCTGGACTACAGCATGCCAGACTCCTCTGGCCTCCACTATCTCCTGGAGTATGCTCAAATTCATGTCCATTCAGTCTGTGATGCCATCCAACCATCTCATCCTCTGCCACCTTCTTCTCCTTTTGCCTTCATTTTTTTTCCCCCAGCATATGAATCTCTTCATTGTGTCCCTTCTTCGCATCAGGTGGTCAAAGTATTGGAGCTTCAGCTTCAGCATCAGTCCTTCTAATGAATATTCAGGACTGATTTCCTTTAGGATCGACTAGTTTGATCTCTTTGCAGTCCAAAGGATTCTCAAGAGTCTTTTTTCCAACACTGCAGTTCAAAGGCTCCCTGAAAGCTCAGTGATAAAGAATCCTGTCAAACAGGAGAAGTAGATTTGATCCCAGGATCGGGAAGATCCGCTGGAGAAGGAAATGGCGGCCCACTCCAGAATTGTTGCCTGGGAAATCCCATGGACAGAGGAGGCCTGTAGGCCACAATCCATAAGGTTGCAAAGAGTTGGATGCAACTGAACAACAATATGTGTATATACTCAGTTCAGTTCAGTTGCTCAGTTGTGTCTGACTCTTTGTGACCCCGTGGACTGCAACACGCCAGGCTTCTCTGTCCATCACAAACTCCCAGAGTTTACTGAAACTCATGTCCATCGCATTGGTGATGCCATCCAACCATCTCATCCTCTGTCGTCCCCTTCTCCTCCTGCTTTCAATCTTTCCCAGCCTCAGGGTCTTTTCCAATGAGTCAGCTTTTTGCATCAGGTGGCCAAAGGATTGGAGTTTCAGCTTCAGCATCAGTCCTTCCAATAAATATTCAGGACTGATTTCCTTTAGAATGGACTGATTGGATCTCCTTGCAGTCCAAGGGATTCTCAAGAGTCTTCTCCAACACCACAGTTCAAAAGCATCAGTTCTTCAGCTCTCAGGTATCTTTATAGTCCAACTCTCACATCCACACATGACTACTGGAAAAACCATAGCTTTAACTAGACAGACCTTTGCTGGCATATGAATTCTGGAAATTATCCCAACAAGACTGATTCTGTCAGTAGTTTGTCTTTGGTTACCATTTGGGTTCCCACCAAGAACGGAGAGAACACCAAGCATTTTGGGGTAATTTTAATACCCTGAAGGGCAGGTGGGGCTTTGCTAAGAACTGGTAGGCATATTGGAATAATATTAATAAAGAGGAATAATCTTTGAAGCCTGACTCATAATGAATTTACTTGGGGGAATAGAAGTGGCATATTACTTCATGTACAGATTGAAATACTTTTTAGGTTATGAAGACTACATAAGAAAGATAAAGAATGAGCATTCCATTCTGTATTTATAGTTATTTTTCCTTTGGTACATTCCATTGCCAAACTGTGAATAATATATGATAAATAACAAATTTTCTTCTGCTCACATGTAGTATCCTCTCTTTAAGGATTTAGCTGCCCTTCAGTATATATGGTGCTACTTAATGGTTTGATACAGAGGTTTGTGTTGTACCTAAGTCACAAAATAACATTTTTAAAATTTGAAAAGATAGAGAACTGGCAGTTTGTAAGAAACAAGGAGTTGAAATCTGGGTGGTGCTAAAGATCATGCCCTACAGATTTGGACAAGTCATTGGTCAAGTTTCCCTTGTACAACTTGCGCCACATTGTTGTCATAAGGTTTCAGCTGGAGGTTTTCAGCTCTGAGGTGTGATTAAAAAAAAAATCACTTAACTGTATACAGTTGATGTAAGTATTACCTGAAGTAGTGTACAGCATAAGTACAGTTTATGACTTGTTGATAGCTGTTAACCTGCTGTTACTGTGGAAATGATCAGAAGTGAAAAATTCTTGGCAAATGTTAGCTACTTCTGTGTAAGCACATGTAAAACTTAAGAGTATGGTGTACATTTTATTCAGTATCTTCACAGTCCTTTCGTTAATCATTGTTTTTATAGCAATAGGATATGATGTGAGACTAAGAATTTTTATTAATTGATTTCTATTCCTTGGAATCAAAATGAAGAAAAGATTAACACTGAAAGAATATTAAAAATGCAATTTGCTCATTTGTTACATTAGATGATTCAGTTTTATGGAGAGGTAGGCATTGCATTAATGTCCAACTATTTAGCATGATGTATAAATGATTAATATATGAGAAATTCTGAATTTAGCACTTGTCCAAAACTTGTTAGAATAAATGATTTTTATGTTTCCATTAGGTTTTGTGATGGGAAATAATATATTTTATGTTAGAGAATATTCAAATACTCCTGCTTATTACCCATGAGATGTCCTAAAAGTTGGCAGTGTATTCCTTATCTGCTAATATATTCTGAACTCTTATGGTGAAATGCCTAGGTAACGTGTTAGAATTGAATATACATTCATTATCTGTATTGTCTGTTAGCCAGGATCCAGTAGATTAAGCAGGCATTTTCTTTCCATTAAGTGGCTGGATTAGAGTGCTAATGAACCCCAAAAGAAAGTTGATCCTTGTCCTGGAAAGGTGGGCTGAAATATCCCAAGAAAAGAGACAGATGTGTAATCTTCTGCAGAACAAAGATATTAAAAACTGTCTGTGTTGGAGTTGGTGAGGGAGAGGGGGAAGACAACAGTGAAATCTGACTCTGCTCAGGCTCCTGGATGGAGAGGAGGTAAAGGAGGCAAGCTGTTCAAAAGTAAATGCAGTTTGAATTGTGTAGGAAATGACTTGTGCTTGAAAATTCTTTCTGCTATAAGATGAATAAACTGTGAAGACCTATACATGTTTTCTCTCTCTTACAAACACACACACACACACACACACACACACACAAATAACATATGTGAGTTCATGGATGTGTTAATCACCTAGAAGGGGGAGTCCTTTCACAATGTATATGTGTATAAAATCACTATGATGTACACATTAAATATAATTTTACTTGTCAGTAATAGCTCAATAAAGCTGAAATAAAAGAACTGCTAGGTAAATATAATTTTTCATGACCCTTACACCAGCCTTTCCTGATTTGGTAGCTTGTGTTTTCTAGTCTCTTAATTTTTCATGTTCCTGACTCCAACCTTTCTTGGTTTGGTAGCCTGTGTTTTCCAGTCTCTTCCTCTCCAAACTAGATATTTGAAAGGAAGGAGAGTGATTTTCCTTCTTTCCTACTAAAGTTGAATTCTACCATACTGTTTAACCATATATTATACCTTTCAATTCAGTCCAATCACATTAATATCACTTTCAATATTTAATATAAACATTTCTTAGAATGTGTTAAAAACTGGAGAGGAGAAAAAATTAAATAGTAAGAAGATATTTATAGTTTAAGTCAACATCAATCCATTTTATACATATACACAGACATACAGACTTCTGCCTACATCTTTCTGATGACTAATTATACTCATACATTCCAACTCCACTTTTTCTGATTTCACTTTTTCTTTCCTCTTCTGATCCCGAATCGACCAGAGGGTTGTTTTTTTTTTTACTACCTTGGTGTTTGATATTTAGGAAAAAAATTAAAGCTGGTAAGGGATGATACAGGAATGGATTTTCTAAAATTCCCTTACATATTGACGCTCTAGTGAGATAACTTCTTATTGAGTGGCAAAGAACAACATGTTTGATAAAACATCAAATTAGTTAGAGTGTGGATTAAAAGTACAGTTTACCCTTGAACAATGCAGAAGTTAGGGGTACTGACCTCCTCACCTCCACTGAACATGAGCGTATAACTTTGCAGTTGGCCCTGTGTTTACACAGTTCTCTGTATCCACAACTCCTCATTAGTGGACCATCTGTAGGTCCTGTAGCACTGTAGTATTTACTATTGAACAAAATCTACGTATAAGTGGACCCATGCTGTTCAAACCCATGGTTGTTCAGGGGTCAGCTGTATTCTTACTATGTACCTTCACCGGGCCTAGAACAGTGTCAGTGGAAATAGATACTTGGTTCTGTAATCTTTGAAAAACAGTCTGTAAGCTTCCACAGAAAGTGAAAAATACACATATGTGTTTGTATTTCCCACTTGTGGGAATGGTAGGAAATACACATTCCCACTTATGGGAATTTATCCTGTGATAAATAAACTTGCAATCTGTTCCAAGATTTATGTTCATTGATAGTAAATGAAGCCATTTTGGGGATAGCATGAACCTTGAAACAGCCTGAATACACATATTTGGGGTTGTTGCTTGTGACATACTTGTATATGGTGTGTTATATGTAGACATCTTGAAGCAAAGAGGTGACTATGTACGTGTTGGTTTAGAATGATTTCTGATCTAGGTATGGAGTGAAGAAAGGTCATGTGCAGGATTGGTATGATAGTCTAACTTTTTTTTTTTCTCAGTGAAGGTGTAGGAGAGAGGAACATTCTGGTTCTCTTATGTCTCTATCTTCATCTCTTTCTGTTTCTGTCTTCCACACACACAGGGTCTTTGGAAAGATGTGAAATAAATATTGAAGAATGGGGAGGGACTCCTGCTTTTCACTGTCTACTCGTTTGAACTGTTTGGATTTCTGTTACTGTGTACTTTGGTTTTGCAAGTTTAAAGATAAAAATTCTGGGGGGAGAACAAGATGACCGAGAAGTAGGTGGACGTGGAGTACGTCTCCCTCCACGGATACATCAGGAATACACCTTCAGACACAGAAGTGCATGCAGAACACCTGCTGAGAGCAGATAGGAGGACCTGACCAGAAGAGAATATACAGAACCACGCGAAACTCAGTGGGAGGAAGGAACTAGAGGGAAAACCAGGAGTTGTTAGTAGCACTGGACCTTCCCTTGGCGGGTTGGGGAACTGAAGCAGGGGTCCAGTTCCCACATCAGGGCAGTTGTCAGAGTCAGAGGAGAAACATTTAAGGCTGAGAGTGAAGTAGCTGGTCTGTGGCAGGCTAAATGGAATGAGAATCAGACAGTCCTTGCCGCAACCATGCACACCCCAGACAGGGACCCTGGAAGGCACAGCTGCTGGGAAGCTGGAGTTTAGGGATTATGGAGCAATCCCAGGGCTAGGGTTGCTGTTGACTGAGGAGAGACAGATCCAGGGATGTGAGGGAGGAGACTGTGGTGGGAAATGCCTGTGGAGGAAAGCCAGGCAGCCATGGAAGCAAGGTGATACTACTGAGTCACGCATAGGGGGTGGGGCCTCACCGTAGCCCCTCTCTCTCCCCACATGCCAGCATTGGCAGCTGAACAGTAGAGAGGCTGGCCCATTCAATGCCTGATATACTGATCTACAGACCAGAACCCCACCCTGGGTGCTCCTTTAAGTGACTAATGCGCTCATCTATGGTGTAAGACCCCAGCCAGGGGGCCCTTCTATGTGCCTGACACTCTGAACAATAGATAAGGACCCCAGGCAAGGGTGCCCTCTAAATGCCTGAACGGGTAGAGCTACAGAGAAAGACTGGCCAAAGAGGCCTTCAGATTGCCAGCTACAAGAGGTTTGATAAAAGACTCTGATAGGGCCATAACTCCTGCGGCAGAGGCAGTGTGTGTTCCTGCACACTTGGTGCTGCCAGGGTCCCCACAAGCCAAGCAGTGGTGCCACCTTCATGCTCAACTCTCCCTGGGGCAGAGCTGCCACAGGCAAAAACGTCTTTTGTCTATGCATGCAGAGTTGCTTTGATTGTGTCTGATTCCTTGAGACCCTGTAGACTGTGGCCTGCCAGGCTTCTCTGTCAGGGAGAGGAGTTCTCCAGGCAAGAATACGGGAGCGTATTGGCCAGTACTGGTTGCCATACCCTTCTAGAGCACTATATTTTGTGCAGCCCTAGCTGCCAACTCCCCTGAGTGCCTGGTGTTGCCAGAACCCCTGCGACCCAAGCAGCTGCACCACCTCCACACCTGGCCTCACAGGAGCAAACCCTAGTCCTCCAGGGCAGCCTCAGGAGCAAACCCCAGTGGACGACTCACATGCAGAGGTGGAAGTAACACCACAATGGAAACTCAGGGGCAGTGTGACTAAGGAAGAAGATCCAAACATTCCCACCATCTGTATAAGCTAAATCCACATGATCAACTAGGCAGATTCTGTCTGTGGAATAAATAAGAGGTCATTGAGAGCTCCCACAAAAGAAAACTCACTAGTTCTGATAGCTGTGGACACTGGAGGCAAGAACATGCAGGAGTAGGGCCAGATTAGAATCTGAGCTACCCCCATAGCAGGTCTGAAGATCAGCATCGTGTTGGAGGGAATCTTAGGGAGGTGAGATGGATTGTGACTCTCAGAGAGGGAAAGGACTCTGACAGCAGTGACTCAAGAAAAACATTTATTATTCTTATGTTTTGACTTGTTCTGTAGATTCCTTTGTGTTTTTTTCTTTTCCCCCCCCCTTTCCCCCCTCTGTTGTAGTTGTTGATTTTATTGGCACTATGAAATCTAATTAAGCTTTTGAGCTTTTATTTTTTCCCTCAGTCACATTTTTTATTGTTGTTATAAACCTCTGCCTCTATGTTGGGCTTTTGCAGTTCTGGGGAGTGTTCCTTCTTCTTCTTCTTTTTTTTGAATTTTAGTTTTTAATTTTTTAAACCTATTATTACTTTTTCTACATTTATTCCTTTGTTTGCATTTTCTTCTGTTCTTTTCCCTTTGCAGCTACTCTTTATATAAATCTTCCTCTGCCTCGATTTCAGTTTGCATCTCTATTCTTTCTTTCTTTTCCTCTCAACATATTTGTTAGTTTTATTTTCATTGCTTTATTTGTTTTCCAGTTTGTGCTTTAGTCAGTTTTGTTCTGGGAGATATAATTTTTGGTTTCCTTTGTTTGCCAGGTTCATCTATTGTACTTTATTTTTGTTGGACTGTTTTGACTTTACTTAGGGATGTATATGTATATGTGTATATTCAGTCACACTTTTTATTATTATAAACCTCTGTCTCTGTGTTGGGCTTTCACAGTTCTGTGGCGTTTTCCTTTTTTTTTTTTTTTTTTTTCCTTTCTCCTTGTTTTTTTTTTTTTTTCTCTTTTTAAAATTTTAATTCTTTATACCTATCATATTTTTCTACATTTATTCCTTTCTTTGTCTTCCTACTGTTCTTTTCCCCCTTGCAGTTGATCTTTATTTTCTTTTGTTTGCAGTTAATCTTTAATGTATATATAAATCTTCATCTACCTCTAACTTTGCATATATATTCTTTCTTTCTTTTCTTTCCTTTACTTTCCTCTCAACGTATTTGTTAATTTTGTTTTCGTTGCTTTATTCCTCACTTGGCACTTTGCTTTAGTTTTGTTTTCCACTTTGTGCTTTAGTCACTTTTGTTCTTAACTGGTAAATATAATTTTCGATTTCCTTTGCTCACTGGGTCAATCTACCGTACTTTATTTTTGTTGGACTGTTTTGACTTTGCTCATGGGTGTATATGTATATATGTACGTTCCATTATTTTAATTATTATTTGCATGATTTTGTAATTACCATTTTTTGGGGGTTCATGTTTGGTTTTTGTTTTTGGATATTTGTTTTAATCTCACTTAATGCCATAACAAACCACTTGTGGAACCTTCATTCCTGACCGGAGATCAAGCCCTGAGCCTTTGGAGCCGGAGCACTGACTCTAAGACCCTTGACTACCAGAGAACTAACCCTAGGGAGTATCAGATAGTGAGAACTCACACAAAGGAAACCACTTGAATACAAGACGTGGCATCACACAACCTCCAGTAGCACCCTGTGCAGGATGCCTCATCTAAACAACAAAGAAAACAAAAATACGAACCCAGTCTTCAGCAGACAGAATCATCACCTCACTCAGTCTTGCCCATCAGAGGAAAAACAAACAAACAAAAACTCAGCACAAATCTCACCCTATAGGAAGCTTACACAAACCACGGGACCAACCTTAGGAGGGCAGAAACCAAAAAGTTTGAATTCAACCTTGATTCTTGGGAAAAGGAGACCTCAGACACAATAAGTTGAAAAAAAATAATGAAAAGGCAGAGAAATACTACACAAATGAAGGAACAAAGTAGAAACACAGAAGTCCAAATAAATGATGAGGAAACAGGCAAACTACCTGAAAAAGAATTCAGAATAATCATAATAAACATGATCAAAAACCTTGAAAACAAAATGGAGAAAATGCAAGAATCAATTAACAAAGACCTAGAAGAATTAAAGAATAAACATACAGAGACAACATAATTACTGAAATTAAAAATACTCTAGAAGGAATCAGTAGCAGAATATCTGAAGCAGAAGAACGAATCAGGGAGCTGGAAGATAAAATGGTGGAAATAACTTCTGAAGAGCAGAATAAAGTTAAAAGAGTGAAGAGACCTGCGGATAATCTCAGAGACCTCTGGGATAATATCAAACACACCAACATTCGACTGATAGGGGTTCCAGAAGAAGAAGAGAAAAGGAAAGGGTATGAGAAAAATTTTGAAGAGATTATAGTTGAAAATTTCCCCAAAGTGGAAAAGGAAATAGTCAATCAAGTCCAAGAGGCACAAAGAGTCCCATATAGGTTAAACCCAAGGAGATACCAAGACACATACTAATCAAACTAACAAAGACTAAAACACAAAGACTATTAAAAGCAGAAAGGGAGAAGCAACAAGTAACATACATGGAAACCCCATACGCTTAACAGCTGATCTTTCAGCAGAAACTCTGCAGGCCAGAAAGGAATGGCAGGATATATTTAAAGTACTGAAAAGGAAAAATCTACAACCAAGATCACTGTACCTGGCAAGGATCTCATTCAGAATTGATGGAAAAATAAAAAACTTTACAGACAAGCAAAAGTTAAGAGAATTAAGTACCACCAAATCAGCTTTACAACAAATGTTAAAGGGACTTATACAGTCAAGAAATACTAAAGAAGAAAAAAAGATCTACAAAATCAACCCCAAACAATTAAGAAAATGGCAATAGAAACATATATATCAATAATTACTTCAAATGTAAATGGATTTAATGCTCCAACCAAAAGACACAGACTGACTGCATGGATACAAAAATAAGACCCATATATATGCTGTCTACAAGAAACCCATTTCAGACCTAAAGACACATACTGACTGAGAATGAGAGAATGGAAAAATATATTCCATGCAAATGGGAAGCAAAAGACAGCTGGAGTAGCAATCCTCTTATCAGACAAAATAGACCTTAAAGTAAAGAAGATTACAAGAGATAAGGAAGGACACTACATAATGATCAAGGGATCAATCCAAGAGGAAGATATGACAATTGTAAATATCTATGCACCCAGCATAGGAGCACCTCAATACATAAGACAAACACTAACAGACATAAAAGGAGAAATTGACAGTAACACAGTAATAGTAGGAGACTTTAATACCCCACTCACACCAATGGACAGATCATCAAAACAGAAAATTAGTAAGGAAAGACAAGTTTAAATGATTAGATGAGATGGATCTCATTGATATATTCAGGACAGTCCATCCAAATGCAGAAGAATACACCTTCTTCTCAAGTGCACATGGAACATTTCTCCAGGATAGACCACATCTTGGATCACAAATAAAACCTCAGTAAATTTAAGAAAATTAAAATCGTCTCTCTTCTCTAACCACAGTGCTATGAGACTAGATATCAATTACAGGAAAAAAAACCTAAGCAACACAGACACATGGAAATTAAACAACACATTTCTAAATAACCAACAGGTTACTGAAGAAATCAAAAGGGAAATAAAAAAATTTCTAGAAACAAATGACAATGAAAACACAACAACTCAAAACCTATGGGATGCAGGAAAAGCATCTCTAAGAGGGAAGTTTATAGCAATACAACCCTACCTTAAGAAACAAGAAAAACATTGAACAGACAACCTAACTTTACACCTAAAACAACTGGAAAAAGAAGCACAGAAAACCCCCAAAGTTAGTAGAAGGAAAGAAATCATAAAGATCTGAGCAGAAATAAATAAAAAAAGAAATGAAAGAAACAATAGTAAAGATTAATTAAAGTAAAAGCTGGTTCTTTGAGAAGATAAAATTGACAAGCCTTTAGCCAGACTCATCAAGAAAAGAAAAGAGAATTACATCAACAAAATTAGAGATGAAAAAAGAATGGGTTACAACAGATGATGCAGAAATACAAAGGATTATAAGACACTATTATGAACAACTATATGGCAATAAAATGGATAACCTGGAAGAAATGAACAGATTCTTAGAAAAGTTCAATCTTCAAGACTGAAACAGGAAGAAATAGAAATTATGAACAACCCAGTTACAAGCACTGAAATTGAAGCTGTGATCAAAAGTCTCCAAAAAAACAAAATCCCAGGACGAGATGGCTTCACAGGAACATTTAGAGAAGAGCTAATACCTATCCTTCTAAAACTCTTTCAAAAAATTGCAGAGGAAGGAACACTTCCAAACTCATCTACGAGGCCACCATCACTCTGATACCAAAACCAGACAAAGACAACACACAGAAAAGAAACTACAGGCCAGTATCACTGATGAATATAGATGCAAAAATCCACAACAAAATTTTAGCAAACAGAATTCAGCAACACATCAAAAAGCTCATACACAATGATCAAGTTGGGTTTATTACAGGAATGCAAGGATTCTTCAATATATGCAAATAAATCAATGTGATACAGCTTATTAACAAATTGAAAACTAAGAACCATATGATCATCCCCATGGACCTTTGACAAAATTCCTAGATGTCCATCGACCGATGAATAGGTAAAGAAGTAGTGGTACATATACACAATGGAATATTAGCCATAAAAATGAACCAATTTGAGTCAGTGATGAAATGGATGAACTCAGAACCATTATACAGAATGAAATGAGTCAGAAAGAGAAAGATAAGTATCATATTCTAACGCACATATGTGGAATATAGAAAAATGGTACTGAAGATTTTATTTACAGGGTAGCAGTGGAGAAATAGACATAAAGAATAGACTTATTGACATGGGGAGAGGGGAGGAGATGGTGAGATGTATGGAAAGAGTAGCTTGGAAACATATTACCATATATAAGATAGATAGCCGATGGGAATTTGCTGTATGGCTTAGCAAACTCAAACGGGGGCTATATCAGTCTCGAGGGGTGGGATGGGGCAGGAGATGGGAAGGAGGTTCAAAAGAGAATGGATATATGTAAACCTATGGCTGATTCATGTTGAGGTTTGACAGAAAACAAAATTCTGTAAAGCAAATATCCTTCAATACAAAAAAAAAAAAGCCTTAAAAAAAATCCCTGCAATTGGCATGAGGCTTCCTGATGTCTTAAAACTGTTATACTTTGTGGGTTCAGTTATATCCCATGCTCTGCTGCTTAATTTAGTTTCTAGGTCTCAATTTTCTTCCCTTGAGAAGGAGTGCCTCTGACTAAAGGATTTCTTTGTTCCTTTGTCATCTCTGAAATCCTGTGCCTTGTGGGGCCTCATTTACCCTCTGCATTTGAAACATTGCTTTCATATTTCAGATTAATAATACAGTATTATAGTAAATACACACTAAATTTAAGTACACATTAATATATTCCTGGTTCAAAAACGGTAGTGAGAATGAGTGAATGAATATTATTTTGGCAAGAGAGTTGGATATAGGGATTTAAGGAAACATTTTGTGAATGTTCTGTTGCCCCATCAATGTGGTGTTGAGTTGGTTGGAATATGAGCACCGATTATTTTTGATGGAAAACATTCATTCGTTTTGGCTATGCTGGGCTTTGGTTGCTGTGTGCGGACTTTATCTAGCTGGGGCTCCTCTCTAGCTGTGGTGCTCGGGCGTATTGCGGTGGCTTCTCCTAGAGCACGGGCTCTAGGACACGTGAGCTTCAGTAGTTGTGGCTCATGGGCTCAGTCGTTGCAGCTCGCAGACTCTAGAGCACAGGCTAAGTAGTTGTGGTACACAAGTTTAGTCACTCTGCTGCCTGTGGGATCTTCCAGGACCAGGGATCGAACTGGTGCCCCCTGCATTGCCGCTGCTGCTGCTAAGTCGCTTCAGTTGTGTTCAACTCTGTGCAACCCCATAGACGGCAGCCCACCAGGTTCCCCCATCCCTGGGATTCTCCAGGCAAGAACACTGGAGTGGGTTGCCATTTCCTTCTCCACCCTGCATTGCGAGGTGGATTCTAACCACTGGACCACCAGGGAAGTTCAAACACAGAGCTTTTAAATTAAAACTTTGAGGGTCTTTAGAGGACAAGCCCCATCACATGGTTCTACTCATGTTGTAGAGTTTATAACTCCCCTAGTGCTTCTCTGGTTACGGTAAGCATTTTTTGTTATTACTGTAGAGGGCTACACATTGACATCTTACGTGCATAGCCATTAAAAAAATTCAGACCACGTGCTCTATTCTTTTTTTAGCAGTAGAAGGAAATTTTGTTAACCTTGTTAACTGTGTGCTAAGTTGCTTAAGTTGTGTCTGACTCTGCCACCCTGTGACCTGTAGGGCACCAGACTCCTCTGTCCACAGGATTTCCCAGGCAAGAATACTAGAGTTGGTTTCCATGCCCTCCTCCTGGTGATCTTCCAAATCCAAGGATCAAACCCGTGTCTCTCTCCTGCATTGGCGGGTGGGTTCTGTGACCGCTAGTGTCACCTGGGAAGCCGAACCTGGTAAGTAGTCCTTGCCAAATGTGTAGAAACAACATCTTATTCAAGGCCAATATTAAAACTTTCCCTCAGAGGTCAAGAATGGCAAAGGATTCCTATTATCATCACCACTATGACTTCCTCCTTCTCCTAACTTTGTTGTGGTGTAATTGGTATACAAAAAAAACAAAAAGCCCATGGTCATTTCTAATGTGATACTGTTCTTCGTTTTAAAGGCTTTCTCACTGATGGGTTGTGTCGACCAAGAGACGCAGATGGTTGAAAACAAAAGAAGACTTTTATTTCAGGGCATAGAAATTGCAGAGATACAGATTTGGGTAACATAAAAAAGAGTATTCTGGCGAAGAGAGTCACAAAGGCTGTTTTGTCATAAAGTCGAGGAGTTATGAAGGTATTGCCACAACTTTGTTAGAGTTGTCTGGCCATGATTGTGATGGACTTTGACGCAAGAAAGGGACTATTTGTCCTTCAGGCATAGGCTGTCAGGAGTTACTTTAGGGTAAAGGTTCCAATAATTATCTGGAGTTGTAGAACATTGAGAAAATGTTCTGGATGCCTGCGTTACACAGTAGTGTTCAAAGTGTGCATTTCCATTTAGGCTGAGATATGTGTAAATCATGCTTCCTCAGTGACCTGCTGGTTCTGTGTTAGGGAACTCTCTCAGCAGTACTGATTCTCATTTTGATTTTTCTTTCACAAATGCATGGAGCCCCTACCTTGTGTGTGTAGACTGTAGGAAGCATGACTGGCATCCTGTGCTCTCTTCAATGGAAAAATACCTGTTCCTGGCTTTTGCTGGTGTAGGGCGGTGTACAAAAAAAGAGTTATCTGTTTTTTTTTTTTCCTCCCTCAGAGAGTGTTTTGAAAAGCTAGCCTGTTTAGTGTTTTCATGCTTCACTTGTTCATGGTTGATCTTGGAGTCACACCTGGTTTTGAATACTGCCTGCTCCAGTGATACAGTCCTGTGATCTGAAAGTGCCTTCACCTCTGAGCTTTCCGTGTTTCATCTCTCTAGTGGGAGTGTGGCAATCTGCCTTCATGCCTTTGCTGGAAGGGTTGATGGGACCCATGGAAAGTGGTCGTGACACAGTGTCTGGCACATGGGATATGGGCACTTACGATTGATCAGCCATTGCCGCCGTCATTGTTACAGTCTGTGCATGGGTTGGAAAAGCATTTCCAGACATGAGACAGAATGAGAGAGGAATACAGGTTATTAGACTGGGAGATGCTCTTAGAACAGCAAGCCAGCTCAAGGGACCAACCCCTTTCGTAAACTAGTCGCTAATTTTTATAGCCTCAAGACAGGAAGGGTGGCATTAGGTGACTGGTTAGAATGCTCCAGGGTGGGTGATAGCGTGGGTATTTTACCTAATGTGGGGTCAGGGAACAGGATGGTATAGATCCAGAGGCTCACAGCAGCAGTTGTTATGGAGCTCGGTCAGTCCTAGAGATTTTTGTCCTGTGCCCGTGGTTCAGGGCTCCACACCTGTGACCTTGCAGTGCTGCTGCAGAGTCATCGTCATCGTCTTTTTCTGGAAAGGGCCAGGTAGACGGTATTTTAGGCTTTGTGTGCCTTACTATCTCAGCACAACTGCTGAACACTGATACCTCAGTGAATGGGTTACTTTGCTGACAAAGGTCCATCTAGTCAGAGCTATGGTTTTTCCAGTAGTCATGTATGGATATGAGAGTTGGACTATAAAGAAAGCTGAGCACCAAAGAATTGGTGCTTTTGAACTGTGTTGTTGGAGAAGACTCTTGAGAGTCCCTTGGACTGCATGGAGGTCAAACCAGTCAGTCTTAAAGGAAATCAGTCCTGAATATTCATTGGAAGGACTGATGCTGAAGCTGAAGCTCCAATCCTTTGGCCAACTGATGCAAAGAACTGACTCGTTGGCAAAGACCCTGATGCTGGGAAAGACTGAAGGCAGAAGGAGAAGGGGACAACAGAGGATGAGATGGTTGGATGGTATCACCAACTCAATGGACATGAGTCTGAGCAAGCTCCGGGAGTTGGTGATGGACAGGGAAGCCTGGTGTACTGCAGTCCATGGGGTTGCAAAGAGTCAGACGTGACTGAGCGACTGAGCTGAACTCATGTCCTAGTAAAATTTTATTCATTAAGAACATTTATGAAACATTTATAAAAATAGACTGGATTTGGCTCATATTTACTATGTAAACAGACGAAGCTGTTTGTCAGTAACACCTTACATACAAAAGCAGGCAGATTAAATTTGGCCCATGGGATGTGGTCTGCTGATCTTTTGTAGTAGTAGTTCTCAAACCTTTTATACTCAGGAGTCCTTTATAGACTTAAAAATTAAGGAGGACCCCTAAGAGCTTTTGTTGATGTGGGCTGTTCCTGTTGATATTTACTCTATTAACATTTTAAATTGAGCTATTTAAAAGTTATTAAGTCATGAAAATAACACCAATAAAACCATTGCATGTTGACATAATTTTCATGAAAAGCAACTATTTTCCAAAGCAAGAAATCTTACTGGGAAGAGTTTCACTGCTTTACATTTTTACAAATCTCTTTAATGTCTGACTCAATAGAAGACAGCTGGATTTCCGTTACTGCTTTTGAACTCAATCTGTTGTGATGTTCCAAGCCATATAGTTTCTGAGAAACTCACAGTCTATCTCCTGAAAGCATCTTGGGAACCTCAGGGGGCCATTTTGAGACCCCTTTGTTTCTTAAAGGATACTTTGAGAATCATTGTTCTATTGACATTGTTAAGAGGAATTAAATTAGGTATTACCTTATAAGCGCCAGCTGCTTTTACCTGTTATTTCCAAGTTCCTTTGTCATCTTATTCTGAGCTGGAAGTGAAGGCTGCAGTGTTTTCCCCTTCTTCCTGTCACAGAAAGCATATTTAAGTCATGTGGTAAGAGTTTATGAAAGCGGGCTTGCTTTATTTTCTGAAATGATTGTCACCTTAGCTTAAATTGTCTGCTGCTGCAGCACAATGGAATTTTACTACTGTAGAGAAACAAAAGCCTGCAGATAGTCTGAATTCACTGGAGTAAAAAGGAACAAAAGAGAGGAGCTTCAGAACAGGAAAAATGCCTCTGATGACAAAGAAGCCTCCAGGAATTATTTGCATAAAAGTGAAACACTTGAAAAGCTCCAAAAAATTAAGGTTAAATACAAAAGGAGATTCAACCCTAGAATGGCTGCTTTTGAAAGTACTTTTCAGGATTTTCAAGAGCAAATGTTTTAGTACTTTAATGTTGAGAACCCTTGAACTCTAGGGCAAAGACACCTGGAACTGTGGATTCTTTGGGGAAGAGAGTGTGTTTTCGTGGTCTTCTTGGGATTAATCCTTATTTAGTTAACTTGGAAAACCTTGAGAGTGTTCATATCTGTTTTGTCCGTATTCCTCTGTGCAGCCACTACCACTCAAGGGTTTCCATTTGCTTGTAAGATTTGACTTTTGAACTAATTAATAAGTTGACTCATGTGTTGCTAAAACAATTCTGTGAGATGTTAATACAATCCCTTAAATGTGAGATTTTCCTTGTAAAGGTAGAATTACTTTGTCCAGAGTAGTTTTTTTTTTCCCCCCCTTGGATGTTTGGGAATAAAACTACAAATAAGCTGAGAATGTTCAACAGTGAAGATGCTTGTAGCAATGACTAGACCGAAAAGATGATTAAAGTAGTTCTGCACAGGGCTAAAACCTGTACCTAAATTGCCTTTTCCTTATATTTAGCTTAACTTTAAGGGAAATTTATAACTAAATTGGGCTCAATGAATTCCCTGGTTGCCTAATTTTATTACACATCATAACATATTTTTGTTTGACTTACCTCATGTAGGCATTGATACTTGGGTGAGAATAACACTATGTATTCTGGAGATAGTGAATTTGACTGGCTTTGGAGGTTGAACTCTAGGGTGTCTGTTAAAAAAGGGAGGTGGGGCAATGAAACAATCCTCTGTTGTTCCAGAGTGTTCTCATTTTGGGTTTTCTCTTCTCAGTGTGGAAGGGTAAAACACCCTCATTTTCTCAGACTCGTTCAGCTGTATCACTTTCATTCTGTGTAGCCTCCCTTTCCCCATTTGTTGCATCTGTTCCTTGTATTTCCCCTGCCTCTGTGAATGCTACATGGTGTGCTTTTATACTCCACGGGAAATACATGTAAAACACGCTAACAACTCTGGTAGAAACAGCTGCACGTCCCCATTGTTAAAGCTACAGCCGCAAGCTTTGCCTCCAGCTGGGTCAAAAGGCCTTGCCATATAGGGAACACCCAGGGCAAACAGTGCAGGAGGGTAAGGCTCCTGGTGTTCTGGAAACGTGTGCAGTGGCAGATTTAGGCTGCTATCCGCCCCTTGCTATCCCTGCCCTTCTCGTTTGCCCTTCAGTCTGTTTACTGCTGGTTGCAAGTTTCCTCCTGTGTGTTGATGGCGCCCTCCGCCATCAGACCATATGGGCTTTCTCCTCTGGTGATTAATGAGTCTGCTGCTGGGCAGTGTGATCTCTGGGGACTTGTTTCCTCATGGTCTTGTCAGAACATGCAGAATAGCAGCGTGAGACTTCTCACATTTGCACCTACTGCTAACAAGGTATCTGGCAATTCCTCAGCAGCAGCACCTTGATCGTAGGGTAGGAGCTGCAGTTGGAAGAGTCTGGTCTCATTTCAAAATTTCTGGTAGGTCTTAGTTGGAAGCGGCCCTGGTGACATTTTCTTATTTATGGTGTGTCTCTAGTTGCATATAATTATCACAATAGTTTATCTATTCTGTTTTTGCTGAGTTTTGTTGTGAACCAAAAGATAGGGGTTTAAAAAAACCATAGCCATAGCCCACATTCAGTGGCTAGTTCTTACTGCTGCAGTATATTAGTGACCTGAAATAAGTGCAGAAATATCTTTAAGAATTGTTATCTATCATCATAATGATGATAGAATTCATAGCAGCCTGTGTGTGCTGAGGGATCATGGTAAGATTTCACTCATCCTTACCCTGGTCACAGTTTTACCACCCCTTGATAAGAAAGGGAACTCTAAAATGTTATCTCCATTTTTGAGACTGGGAATTTGAGGCCCCGGAAGTTAAAATCTCGCTTTCAGTATCTGAGGTAGTAAGTAATAGCTAGATTTTTTCCTTTGTCCTTTTCTTAAACAATTAAAAGTTAGTTTTGCAATTCAATTAAAACATAGGTTGACATGCAAATCAATTTATATATTTATAGGCAAATTAATGCATTTATATGCAAATATGCATTTGTAAGCAAATTGATTTATAACATGAATTATACTAATCATAATATTAATATTAGCATTATAGACAATATATTATAAATATGCACTGTGCTTAGTTGCTCAGTTGTGTCCCACTCTTTGTAACCCTGGCAGGCTCCTCTCTGTCCATGAGGATTCTCCAGGAAGAATACTGGAGTGGGTTGCCATGCCCTCCTCCAGGGGATCTTCCCAGCCCTGGGATCAAATACAGGTCTTCCGCATTGTAGGTGGATTCTTTTTATCATTTGAGCCAAGTATATAACATATAAAATAAATAAAAATATTAATTAAAGTATTTCTTGTATGTGTGCAGCACATTTGAAGTGTGTGGCTGGAGATATTCATATAGGTGAGTTACTGTTTTCACCTGAGTGATCACCTTCCAGATGAGACCATTTTCAGCTCCCCAGCCACAGCAGTCACTCCTTTTACCCCCAACAGAATACCTGCTGTTACTCACCATAGATAAGATATGATTGTTCTAGAACTGCAGACAAATGGAATCACACAGTATGTCCTCTTTGGTGTCTGCCTTCTTTTGCTCATATAGTGCCTGTGAGTCATTCATGTTGTGTGGGATACTTTGTTTTCTTGTTGTTGTCATTGTTCAGTCATGCCTGACTCTTTGTGACCCTGTGGACCGAAGCACGCCAGGCTTCCCTGTCCTTCACCTTCTCCTGAAGTTTGCTCAAACTCATATCCATTGAGTTGGTGATGCCATCCAACCATCTCATCTTCTGTCACCTCATCTCATCCTGCCCTCAGTCTTGCTCCTGAGTTTTCATTTAATATGTGCATACATCACAGTTGACCTTTCCTGCTGGTAGACCTTTGGGTTCTTTCCAGTTTTTAGGAATCAACTACAAAGAACATTCTTGTAAATGCCCATCGGTGTACATTCATAGGCAATTCCCTTGGGTTCCTACCTTTGGGAATCATATGGTGGGTGCAGAGCTTGAATTTAAACCTTGGTCCTTTATCCTCAGAGGCATGTCAATGTACCACTGCCCTTTGCTGGTGCCCATAGTTTAAAAATCTCCTGAGGTGATGGAGTTCTGGTTGTTCTGGTGAAAGCTTGGTGAACTGATCCTTGGAGATGTGAGAAGATGGTAATCTGTTGATTCCTCTCCCGTCTGCTGTTGCCACAATCTCACAAACTTGCACCAGACATAGGAATTTCTCCCCGCCAAGCAATTAATCCTGTTCTCTGCAGACACTAACTGGCTGTCCTACGATTTAATTCAGTCTGCTTGGAGATGGCATCAGATGCCACAGGATCAACGCTTAGTCCCACAAGCCAGGTCCTCCTTGCTCCACCACACACACACACAGACACACACGTATCAGATGACAGGTGGGCCCCCAGGTTACCCAGAACTTCTGTCCAACTTGGCTACAAGATGGAGCTACTCAAAACCCCTTCCTCTGATTTAATCATTTCCTGTTTGATGCTTTCGAATTGTGGTCTTGAATAAGACTCTTGAGAGTCCATTGTCCAGCAAGGAGACAAACCAGTCAATCCTAAAGAAAATCAACCCTGAATATTCACTGGAGGGACTGATGCTGAAACTCCAATACTTTGGCCACATGATGGGAAGAACCAACTCGTTGGAAAAGACCCTGATGCTGGGAAAGGTTGAAGGCAAGAGGGAAAATGGAAGACAGAGGGTGAGATGGTTTGGAGGGTATCACCGACTCAATGGACATGATGAGTTGGAGCAAACTCCGGGAGATAGTGAAGGACAGGGAAGCCTGGCGTACTGCAATCCATGGGGCTGAAAAGAGCTGGCGTGACTTAGTGACTGAACAACAACAGGAATGGCTCACAGAACTTGGGAAAAGATTTACTTACTAGATTTCTAGTTTATTACAGAGGATGTATTAAAGCTTATAAATGAAGAGTCAGGTCAAGAGATACATAGGGTGTGGAAAGGTCCCAAGAATATGAGCTTCTGTCCCTATTGAGTTTGGAGGCTTGTCACCTTCTTGGTACTTGGTTCCATCCTGGTTCACCAACCTGAAAGCTGTCTGCCTCCTCCTCTGGGGATTTTATTGAGGCTTACTAAAAAGTCGCCTCATTAACATAAGCTCCGGTGTGGTTGAAAGGGGCTGGTTATGAATAGCAAAACACTGCTTTCATCTTTATAGCTTTTATCACTTAGGAAATTCCAAGGGTTTTAGAGCTTAGTGTCAGGAACTGGGACAAAGACCAAACCTCTATTTGTTATTATAGGTCATAACATCACAGATGTTTCTTAGCAACTTGTGTTTGCCCCACTTTTACCAGACCATTAAACTGTTTATCATTTTCAGTTTTTTTTCAACCTGATGCTTTTTTTGTAAAATAAATAAGGAACACGAGAAGACGGCATCTTATCAGTATTGCTTGTTTAAAAAATGGTTTTGAAGTTTCAGTTATAATAATGTCCAACTCCACAAGATTAGAACTATGTAACTGTGTTTAACTAGACAGATGCTTTTTCTATTATGACTTTATTTTATTTAATAGTAAGCCTTGGTACTAAATGTTGAGTGATTCATATTCAGAAAGGAGAAATGATGTTTCTAAGATATTCCCTGATGCTGGCAAAGATTGAGGGGCAGAGGAGAAGGGGTCGTCAGAGGAAGAGATGGTTGGGTGCATCACTGGCTCAATGGTCAGGAGTTTGAGCAAACTCCGGGAGATGGTGAAGAACAGGGAAGCCTGGTGCACTGCAGTCCATGGGGTCACAAGGAATTGGACATGACTGAGCGATGGAACAAAGGCAACAAGACATTCCACGGACTGGGGGACTTGACATCATCTATCGTATGCCCCCTTTTTGCCAGTTGCTTGTGTGGCCTTGTGAAAGCCACTTCCACTTCCTTTTAAAGATAAGATGTATGGAATTCTTCGCTCTGAAGTATTTTTATGCATTTATTGTTGGCAGTGCTGGGTCGCTGTTCCTGCGCCAGCTTTTCTTTAGTTATGGAGGGGACAGTGAATACTCTTGGTTGCAACACATGGGCTTCTCTTTGTGGTAGCTTCTTTTATTGTGGAGCACGGGCTTAGTTGCTCTGAGGCATGTGGAATCTCTCCAATCAGGGTTCGAACCCGTGTCTCCTGCTTTGGCAGGTTAATTCTTTACCACTGACCAACCAGGGAAGCCCCGGATGTATAGAATTCTTCACCTTGCCTTGGTGGTTCAGATCCCTTCGGTAATCTGAAGGGTGACTCTCTCCTTTGAAAACCAAATACGAATTTCTGTTAAATTTCATATGAACTTGTTCATGCATATTTGCTCAGGATTTCTTGATTATAAAGGATATTTCCAATTCTAATATTAGATGGAAGTTCACCTCTCTGCATTTGAAGGAGAAATCTTTTTTTTTTTTTTTTTTTGTATCAGACTTTTTGTCTGGGGGATGCCAGTATATACTGTCATTACCAAAATGAAGATGATATTCCGTAGTCACCCAGTAACCAACGTGAACTGGATGCAATCGTTGGTCCAATGTTAAGAACATCTCTGAGGACTACTACTCCGAGGCAGCCTTGTGCTGGGGTTGTGGAAAAGTAAATAAACCGTACTCCAATCCTGTCTCTCTGAGGATTCCTATTGGAGTGGAAGGACCTGACTTGGTGAATGACTGCCTGGAGGTCAGGCAGTACCATAGCCAAGACCACAGGTTCTGGAGGTAGACACAGGTAGACCAGAATGGCATCTGTGATTTCCACGGGCCAGTCATTTAACCCTCTCTATGCCTCAGTTTGTTAATCTGTTAAAGAGTATAACAACTCTACCCACCCATAAGGATGGTTGAGGCTTTACACGAATCCGTGCCGGGGGACCCACCCATAGTTGTGTGACACTCTGGACCATATCGTTGTTTTGGAGCCACTGTCCTGCATGGTTTAGGATGATTCGCAGCATCGTTGGCCTCTCCTCACTAGGTTCCTTCATGTGTAGCAATCAGAAATGTCTTTAGGCATTGTCAGCTTTCCTGTGGGGGGAGTGCTTCTCCTCAATCCTTCGAGGACCACTGGTCTTCCCTTATAGGCTTCCCAGATGGCTTAGCAGAAAAGAGTCCACCTGTAATAGAGGAGATGCGGGTTCGATCCCTGGGTTGGGAAGATCCCCTGGAGAAGGAAATGGCAACCCACTCCAATATTTTTGCCTGGGAGATCCTATGGACACAGGAGACTAGCAGGCTACAGCCCTTGGGGGTCACAAAGGCTTAGTGTTTAAACAACTTAGTGATTAAACAACAACAACACAAAGTGTTCTGTTAAATTCCGTTTTCTAAATACGTTGGAGAAATTATTAGTGACACTTCCTTTAAAGGAAAAACTCCTTTGAATAAGTCATAATTCCTTCCCTAATGCCCTCTTGATGGGAAATGAAAACAAAATGCTAACAAAGCCCAGTTAACAAAAGTCTGTTTGTAGCCTGCTGACTGAATTGTTGATGTACTCTATGAGATGAACCACATTGATTCAGGTGGGATTAGTACCTACCTGCCTCTTGGAGAACAGTAGTTATCGCCTGGCGCCTGCTCCTGGCTGCTGTGTGTAATGTGATGGTTTCTGCGACCTGCCCGTTTGCAGCTCAGCCTCCTTGGCATCCTGCAGACAGGGTTTGTTCTTGTCCTGGCTCGGAACAGACCTCCTAAGTCACGATAGAGCCAGGCTACTTTGCTGAGAGCACTAACCTGTTGGGGGGTGTGGGCTGTGACAGGCAGCCGGTGAGCTTAGCTGACACACACAGCAAGGACTTGGGGTGACTGAGACACAAGCAGTGTTAACCACCACACACCCCAGAGGTATCAAAGTGTCTGGGCCGCCTGGGGCTTGGAGTTGGTGAGGATGCCCATGAATGGGTGTGAAGAGCAGGTGGAAATAACACCGCTGAGAAAGTGCTTGGAAACTCAGGAGTGAAATAGCAGGTTCTGATGGGTTTTGGTTATTGAGGGGGAGGGAGTCAGATGTTGGAAGATGCATGAGTAGATTCAGACAGATTCTTTCTTTAATCATCCTTTTCTTGTTCAAGGATATTATTTGGTTTCTGGTTTTGGATTTTGTGGACCAGTTTAAGGTAAAATTGGAAGACTGATGTAAAATGACTAGTTTTTAAGATTGTTCAATAAGAATGTTTAAAGGGGAAAAAAAAAAGTTACTATGTATTGTCATCAGCCTTGCACAAAGGAAAAAAATGTTTTGTCACCAAACAAGTATGAGGAACATGACTATAGAATAAAGAGGAGTTGTTTCTGTTTATGTTTATGACCAACCTAGATAGCATATTCAAAAGCAGAGACATTACTTTGCTGACTAAGGTCCGTCTAGTGAAGGCTATGGTTTTTCCTGTGGTCATGTATGGATGTGAGAGTTGGACTGTGAAGAAGGCTGAGTGCCGAAGAATTGATACTTTTGAAGTGTGGTGTTGGAGAAGACTCTTGAGAGTCCCTTGGACTGCAAGGAGATCCAACCAGTCCATTCTGAAGGAGATCAGCCCTGGGATTTCTTTGGAAGGAATGATGCTGAAGCTGAAACTCCAGTACTTTGGCCACCTCAAGCGAAGAGTTGACTCATTGGAAAAGACTGATGCTGGGAGGAATTGGGATTGGGATTGCAGGAGGAGAAGGGGATGACAGAGGATGAGATGGCTGGATGGCATCATGGACTCGATGGACGCGAGTCTGAGTGAACTCTGGGAGATGGTGATGGACAGGGAGGCCTGGCGTGCTGCGGTTCATGGGCTCGCAAAGAGTTGGACACGACTGAGAGACTGAACTGAACTGAACTGTTTATGTTGAACAAATACAGGATTATGGAACGTTGCCAGTGGTCCTAACTTTTTCCTCCTCCACCTCAGCCAGGTAAAGATGTCATCATGGACTGCTCCATTTCTTTTACTGCCTGAAGGGGGGGACTGGTTTATTAATGAACCAGTGTTTTTTATTTGCCAGTCGTGGTGACGACGGGTGGTTGAGCAGAGGCTGTGTGGCGCCCGGTGCATTTGAAGCAGCCTGGGTCAGGGCATTCATCTCTCATTTTCCCTGCCCTCCTCTCTCTGCCCTTGTCTCTGCCCTTTCTGGAGCTGCCCTGGCAAAACTGAAGCAATACACAAGCATCCCTCTGCATCCCAAGATGTGGCAAGTCTCTCTCTGCCTTTCGTTTCCCATTGTTCGTATGCACCCTCCGGGACAGGTGTGTTGCCAAGGAGCGAGTCCCCTGTTGTCCTGCCCACCCAGGTCTGGAGAGGGATGGCTGATTTGAAAGCCTAATACAGTCAGGATTCAGTGCTTGTAGCCTGTTCACATTCTGAAATGCTTTGGGCACTGAGGCTTAAAGGAAAACTTATAGAGTTGGGGGTACCTATGATTTTTAAGAATCCATTAAAAAAATACTTGGGCGAATTACCAAGATGCAGCTGTGCGCTGACCCCTTGAACAAACGTCTAGTAGGAACTACCTCTGCAATCCTAACCAAGGCCCTGACCTGTTTTTTTTTTCAGTCGTAATTAATAATATGTAGTGATGTGGAATCTCTAAGGCTATAAGCAATGGAAGACCCTAATTTCTTGCTTTGGATAATGAACATAGAAACAACATAAACTCAATTTCTTTCCTTTTTTTTTTTTTTTTAGTTATTTGCGTGGCATGTGGGATCTTTGTTTTCAAACCTGGGATTGAACCCTGGCTCCCTGCACTGGGAGGGGATAGAGTCTGAACCACTGGACCCCAGGGAAGTCCCTCTTTCTATTATTTTTATCTTTCTGTTTTTACCAGAGTATTAAAATTTTGATTTTTTTTTTTAGTTAAAAAAGCAATCTCTGAATAGTTCCCAGTTTAAAGAATACTAACAATAGACAAATACACTTGCCCAGCCCCTCCTGATTCCAGACACTTCTGAAAAATAAAAATGAGTTTTGTGCCTACCCTGTGCTTTTACATTCGGAAAATACCTAATTTTCATATTACATAAATCATATACGTGTATTGTTAGACAATCTGTGTGTTTCTTCCACTTAATATATCTTTGAAATTTCAGAGGTCATTCTGTAAATTGTGTCCACATCTTTCTTAACTGCCACATTTTATTCTACAGTATAGCTATTCCATGATTTATAGAGCACATAGCTGTTCAGAGTTGTTTGCTACAAAAAATGGTGCAGTAAAAAGATTGACTTAGTACATGCATCTTTGTGCACCTTTGTATTTTTATCTGTGATTAAACATACAGCAGATGAGCAGTTATTGCTGCTGCTGCTGCTGCTAAGTTGCTTCAGTCGTGTCCGACTCTGTGCGACCCCAGAGACGGCAGCCCACCAGGCTCCCCTGTCCCTGGGATCCTCCAGGCAAGAACACTGGAGTGGGTTGCCATTTCCTTCTCCAGTGCATGAAAATGAAAAGTGAAAGTGAAGTCGCTCAGTTGTGTCCGACTCTTAGCGACCCCATGGACTGCAGCCCACCAGGCTCTTCCATCCATGGGATTCTCCAGGCAAGAGTGCTGGAGTGGGGTGCCATTGCCTTCTCTGGAGCTGTTATTAGGGGTATTTAAAATTTTTTAATGTATATTATACCTCCTCCAAAATGCTATGTCACCGTGTGTTATTTCCATCAGTGATGACTGAGAAGACCATACTCCTTTCTCCATATTCTAGCCAAATGGTGATCAAAGTTTGTTATAAAATATTGAGTCACTGGGGTGTGGTGACTTGAATATTGTTGATCTGTAAGAATGAGGCGAGTGTTGTGGTTAGGTCATCATCACTTGAGCAGTGACCACCCCCCGCCACCTCCAGGAGTGGCTGTGTATCTCCAGTGACACTTTCACACCCTAACAGGTAGACTGTTAATTCACCAAAACCTTGCTTTGTTGGATCTTTCCTAATGAGCTGGCTCTTAATTAAATGGAGCCGTCTGTTAAGTTTAAATCACAACAGAAACCAGTCTGAGTTTCTTAAAATGTTTTGGAAACATACTATTTTCATGTGGTTACTTCTAAATTGCGTTTGAAGGCCTTGCCCTAAGAATAAGAGTCATACTTTGTGATAATTTTAGAAAGTGTCACAAAGTCTGGCCAGTTTGGATTCTAAATCTGTCAGAGAAAATAAACACCCGTGGTGAGACCATAGTGAAAACAAAGTAGAAGGTAGGTTATTTCCTCAATAAGCCAGTGGATGGCTGGGCTGTTCTTGTTTCCATTTAGTGTTTTACTCTTTTCTGCAGCCTGATGGAGTCAGAGCTATCATGTTCCCCACTTTACAGTTTGTAAGGGGTAAGCCAGACAAATGCATGTGATGAAAGTCTGCCTAATTCCAGTTCCTGACCAGGGATCAACAAATGTGACCCACCACCTGCTTTTGCACAGCCCACCAACTAGGAATGGGCTTTATATTTTTAAATGGTTGCATTTTAAGGGATTAAATAAATGCCTACATTGTCTTGATTTTGTCTCTTGTCCCGTAGAGCCTAAGATGTTTAATATTTAGCCCTTTACATGAAAATTTTGCAATTTCTTCTCTTGACTATTAGTCCTTAACTACCTAAGACTAAAAAGAAATACCTTCACTCAAGTGGGGAAGTTGGCTAGGCTAGTGGTTCTCAAATATTAGCATGGGTCAGAAGCACGTGGTGGGTATGGCGTGAGTTCTAACACAGATTTCTGGGCCTATCCCTGAGATCTGCAGTGGGACTGCAGAAATGGCATTCTAACCGTTTCCCAGGGGGGTGGACTCTGCTGGGCCTGGACCACACTAGAAGCAATAAGCAAGGGGGACGGAGTGGAATTAGGGATATCGGCCGTGGAACTGTGAGAGGGTCTCAGCCCAGTTATTTGCAATTGTAGCCCCTCCAAATTAGGGCCCTAGGCTTGTAGACCGACAAAATATACATTCGGCAAAGAAGGCTTCTGTGTTGAGGAGGAAGAAATTTAACCTGTGTTGGCAACAGCTGTCTGAAAGTGGAGATAGAGCTTCAGAACGTCAACTTTTTCATTCATTTAATCGTAAATATTGAAGATATATTTAAACATCTTATTTAAGCTTCAGAACTTCAACCTTTTCATTCCTTTAATCGTAAATAATGAAGATATATTTAAACACCTTATTTAAGTGATAATTGGTATCAATTAACTGATAATTTGCTATTTACTCTGCTCTGTACAGAACTTTTATAATAATCCTATGCAGTTAGAAGATAGTGTCGTCCCTTTAAAAGTAAGGAAGGACTTCCCTGGTGGTCTGCTGGTTAGGACTCTGTGTTTTCACTACTGAAGACGTTGGTTCGAGCACTGGTCAGGGAACTATGATCTCGCAAGCCATGGGGTGCGGCCAATATAAGATGTAAGAAGGAACTTCCTGTCACAGTTGTGTGGCAAGTGGCCACAAATAATTTAGACTCTTGTCTACGATACAGCTTCCTCCCCTGCATTCACCCTCCACCATGGCTACCACATGAGAACCCTATCTCTCTTTTTTAGCTTACAAAAATGTTGTTCTGGAGGGTAAAAGGGCCCATTTGGCAAAATGTTGTTAGTATTATCCTTTTCTTAGAAAAAGCTTCTATGACTACAGTAACTGTCATAATTATTTTTAAAACTTTGAATTATGGAAAACTCTTTACTAAGAGAAAATACACCATTCACTCACAGTTTGCAGATGTGACTATGTTGTCACTGTTTGTATGGTCAGGCCACTCATGATGGCTGTTCTCTTGCTGTCTGTCCATCCATGGCCCACCCAGTGTCTGCTTCACCTCTGTCTTACACACTTGATTGACCTTCCTGGGTACCTGCCACAGACCCCAGCTGGTGATTGTTCTTATCAAAGGGGTGGTGAGCTGCACGCTTCCTTACTGGTTTCCCTGGTAACTAATGAGCCCACCTGAAGTCAATGTCAGTTCCCTTCTAACTGGTAATCCAGCCTCCCCCTCCATCCCTCTGGGAGAGAAGACTGCCTCCATGTTCCTGCCGCTGTCTTGCATGAGGTGAGGTGTCGGTTAGATGTGTAAGCTCCCACATTCATTTAACTCCTTATGTTGCTGTTGCTGACTCTGGGCTCTGTTTTTTGATCTTGAAGCTGGGCTAGCTAGGGCAGGACTTGTAGGCCTGCGGGGTGCAGCCCAACACAGTTGTTTAAAAGATTTTTCTTTTTTAAAGAGTTAACACTAGAGAATTGTTAAATCCCTAAACATCTTTTCTCTTTCCTTTCCTACCCAAAATGATACCTGGTTTTGTGTATGCCTATTTACAGATAACTAGCCCCTCAGTCCGGAGAAGGCAATGGCAACTCACTCCAGTACTTTTACCTGGAAATCCCGTGGACGGAGGAGCCTGGTAGGCTGCAGTCCATGGGGTCGCTAGGAGCAACTTCACTTTCACTTTTCATTTTCATGCATTGGAGAAGGATATGGCAACCCACTCCAGTGTTCTTGCCTGGAGAATCCCAGGGACGGGGGAGCCTGGTGGGCTGCCGTCTGTGGGGTTGGACACGACTGAAGCGAGTTAGCAGCAGCAGCAGCAGCCCCTCAGTCATGTCTGCCTCTTTGCAACCCCTCGGACTGTAGCCCAGGCCGGAATATTAGAGTGGCCCTTTCCATTCTCCAGGGGACCTTCCCAACTCAGGGGTTGAACCCATGTCTTCCTCATTGCAGGCAGATTATGTACTGTCTGAGCCACTAGGGAAGCCCATGCATACTTATATATGTAGCAAAACTAAAATGCAAGGGAAGTCATATGCTTCAGCATACGACTTTAGAGTTGGTTGTGTGTTGACAATTTATTGAGTAAGTACTCTTGAGAAATTAGATGAGTCATGTTTTCTGATGTTCTGGGGATTTGAGGCCAGTGTATTTACAATCTTATACCAACTTCAGGAATTCCTGTCTGGCACCACAGATCCCCCTCTTTCATAATAATATTTTATTGTTTTGATTTTCTGGTGTCTTGCAAAGTCCTAGAATGCATGTCTTTGGTTTTCGGATCTTTAAGTTCTTATCAGAATTTTGATAGATCCTTTGAAGCAGCAAATATTTTGACTCTCTGTGGGTTCCAGGCATTTTGCCAGACTGGGGAGGATATTGGAGAGAGTGAGAGAGATGACTAAACCCTCCCCCATCGAGCCTGTATTCAGGTGTTTACAATTCTCTTCTCTGTTCCTCCAATTTATTGTAGTATGAGTTTTCTAGAAATTGGTAATGAAAATGTATTAGTTGCTCAGTTGTGTCCAACTCTGTAGCCGCTCCAGACTCCTCTGTCCGTAGAATTCCTATAGCCCAGGAATACTGGAGTGCGTAGCCGTTCAGCAGTACTTAACAATCATTTCTGTGTGTGGCAGGCAGTGTCCCAGTTTTTGGTTCATAGAAGGTGGTCACCTTATCTATTATGTGGTAATGAGGCATCTACGCTCTTATTAAATGCCTTGCAAAAGTTATGTGCCCATTTCCCTTTGTTATTAGACATTGTGCTAATTGCATGGGTGATTTAAATGTTAAAAAGGCATTAAAGCATTTGTTGTAATAATTAACAAAGGATTGGTAGGTTACAAATGAATGATAATGCCATATTTTTAAAATACAGCATTATGTATCTCTGGAAAGTGGGATATGTTATGAAACATTAATATTCAAATGAGAGATTTGAACTGAATGCTCTCTAAAATCCTTTCCAGTAAGTTCTTTCTGGTGTTTGAAAGTAAGAGCTCCACATGAATGGTGTCACACTTCTGAAAACCTCAAGGAGAGGCCACAGCCTGCCTTTTGAACCTTGGATAGTGGTCTAGAGATTGCTGATTCTCTTCTTTCTCCGAAAAAGAAACTCTGTTTTTCTCAGGGAACACAAAGCTACATGGACTAAAGACCAGACTTCTGCTGTGGTAATTACATGTGGTTTTAATTTTGCTTTATTTGAATATAAGTGGAAATAACATGCAGTTTCCAGAAAGTTTCCTTAAAGGGAAGGAGGCAAGTCCTCCATATCTTCTTCTTTGCTGTTGGCTGGAATGGGGACATGATGGCTGGATATTGAGCAGTTTCTTAGGACCTTGAGGTTGGTATTTCAGGCAGAGTCACAAGATAGCAGTACAGGCGAGGCTGTATACACAATTCCACAGTGTTCTTGCAGAAGGGCCTCTGGCTGAGAAGTTGATTAAGGGCCTGAAGTTCATCCCAGGCTCTGCTTCTCAAGGAGTGCACATGGGGAAAGGTTGGGCCTTCTCCTTTATACAAAAAGATCATGTGCTTAAAAATCTATGTACCTACAGGACTACTTTCAACTGGAGGGGTACCTTTTTTCTAATTTATTCAGAGGTACCACAGGAGCCCTCTTACTATGGAGCGCCACCTCATCTCCAGACCGCCCTGTATGCCATTAATGGTAGACAGTAGTAACCCTGAGCTTGTTTAGCCTTTCTTGGACCATTGCACGGACATAGGAGCCCAGCGGTCCATGGGTTCGCAAAGAATCGGATACGACTGAGCAGCTGAGCAGCAGCAGCTTGTTCAGCCACTTTGTTTTGACATTTTCATTACTGGTGAAAGTGAAAGTAGCTCAGTTGCGTCTGACTCTTTGTGACTCTGTGGAATTCTCCAGGCCAGAATACTGGAGTGGAGAGCTGTTCCCTTCTCCAGCGGATCTTCCCGACCTGGGAATCGAACCAGAGTCTCCTGCACTGCAGGCAGATTCCTTACCAGCTGAGCTACCAGGGAAGCCCATTAGTGGTAGTTGGACCTCAATCTGGTCAATAGATCACTGACTTTTTCTTTGATTTTTGGGGGGTCTATGTTTTGCTGATTTGTGAACAGAAGACACCACCTCTGGGCAATGTATGTTGATTGAAGTGTTTTGCCTTTTTTTTTTTTAATGGGGATATACTTGCTTTACAATGTTGTGTTAGTTTCTGCTGTGAACATGTGGATCAGCTAAATGTATACGTGCCTCCTCTTCCTCTTGAACCTCCCTCCCATACCTCTAGGCCATCACAGAGCACCAAGCTTAACTCCCTGTGCTCCATCCATCCACAATTCCACAAATGACCCAGTTCCATTCCTTTTTATGGCTGAGTACTATTCCATTGTATATACGTACCGCATCTTTATCCATTCATTTGTCAGTGGGCATTTAGGTGGCTGATTGAAGTGCTTTGCAAGGTTATCAAGAGCCCACAGGATAGAGAGGCAGCTGAAATAATCAACACTGGCTGTGGGCTGGGAGCAAAGAAGTTAGGGGAGGTTAGGAACTGAGTGCTGAAGGTTGGCGCCTGCAGGGCTGGGAGTCTGGTCAGAGGCGCAGCTCCTGTTGTCTGGGACAGTAAAGTACAGCCTGGCCTTTTCTCCTTCAGGAGCTCATTCTTGATTCAGAGCTGCCATGAGAGCAGGGTGTCCATGTGTCAAGATGTGCATCACGTGTCCTGGCTCTTTCCCCCTAGCTCTGTACTGGGCACATGCTCATCTGGGTCAACTATATATATAACTATATACCTACAGTGAAGGGCATGTACTTTCCCCAAAAAGAATTGAAGTTGCTGCTGAGCTGGGGGATGGATGATGAGTATCAAAAAGAAAGAAAAGGCAAAAAGAAGAGAAAGAAGTAAAAGAAGATAGTGACAGTATGTGACCGCACCACCATGCGATCTGTAAAGCAATGGAGTGTACACTGATTTCCCACCAAGGGTCTACTTTTCGGTATTTAATTTCCCACCCTCAGGAAGTGAGTGCTGAGTCTCTTTCTGTGTTCCTGTGTGATTGCCTGCTGTGCACAGCGTGCTGTGTCAGATACGAGGGGGATGTGATGACGTAATAGATGGAGAGGGTCCTCCCTGTGGTGATGTAGCCCTGGGCTCCCTAATATGCATTACGTAATGGCATCACATGGGTGGAGGGAAACTGTTACATGTAGGATGGATAGACAACAGGGTCCTTGCATATTCAGTATCCTGTGATAAACCATAATGGAAAAGAATATTTTAAAAGAATACATATATGTATGATGGAGTTACTTTGCTGTACATAAGAAATTAACACAACATTGTTTTTCTACGATATACAATAAAATGAAAAAGCAGAATCACATGGAAACTGAGGAAATGGCTTTGCTGTCTTTGCTCCACTGCCACCTGCCACTCCCCTTCCCTTTAGAACTCTTTGGGGAATGGTTTGTTTGCTCTTTTCCCAGAAAAGGGGCTTCAGTCTCAACTCGTAAGAATCTAATGTCATCTTGAGCCCTGCGGAGGTATGTTTCTGGCCTCTGAAGTGCTATTTTGTGATAATTTTATGGTTTTTCTTTATGAATAATTTACCCGCAGAGTCCTAATATCTTTGGAAGCCAGTGAATTTTGGTGTTTATCAAGGAAATGTCTCAACCTGAAGAGAGAAATCAATTTCTTATTACAAAGCAAAGCAGAACGTATGAGGTCATCTACCCTATGGGAAAGCAGTATATTTTGTAAGCGTTATTTATTATTATTAAGTCAGGACCTCAAATTTTGTCCCTTCTTATAGAGACATTGTATGTTCATTAATCTCATTTGTGTCCTCACTGTTTACTCTCTATTTAGGATTATGAAGCATTTTATATTCACAGCATTTTAGGGCTGAAAGGCCATCTTGTGCTTAAACCATTTTGTAAAAATATGTGCCTAATCTTTTTATAAAAGTTCCCAAGAATGTTGACTCCATAACCTATCTTGGTGCCTTCTTTGTCTCAAGCTCTTCTAGCCTTTGTTGCAAGAGATAAATGATACTCCTGTCCAATTTTCATAAATGTTTCTTGAAATCACGTGTTGTAAGAAGTTTTTATGCCTCTTAAACAGTCCAGTGTAGCTGTTTTTCTCTTCCTCCTATTATTCATCTCTGAACCCCCAAAGGAAAGTAAAATAGTAGCAGTAGTAATAGTCATGGTTACAATTTACTGTCTCCTAAGCAATGCATAACCCTGACCATGGCCCAGTGAGATATAGTCTGTTGTTATTTCCATTTTATGGATGAGGAAACTAGGACTCAAGTTCCCTGGACCAAAGGTAAGAAGACCCAGAACTTGAGAGACCTCTGCCTCAAAACTAGTTCTCAGTTCAGTTCAGTTCAGTCGCTCAGTCGTGTCCGACTCTTTGCAACCCCATGAATCGCAGCACGCCAGGCCTCCCTGTCCATCACCAACTCCTGGAGTTCACTTAGACTCAGCCCATTGAATCAGTGATGCCATCCAGCCATCTCATCCTCTGTCGTCCCCTTCTCCTTCTGCCCCCAATCCCTCCCAGCATCAGAGTCTTTTCCAATGAGTCAACTCTTCGCTTGAGGTGGCCAAAGTACTGGAGTTTCAGCTTTAGCATCATTCCTTCCCAAGAAATCCCAGGGCTGATCTCCTTCAGAATGGACTGGTTGGATCTCCTTGCAGTCCAAGGGACTCTCGAGTCTTCTCCAACACCACAGTTCAAAACCATCAATTCTTTGTTGCTCAGCCTTCTTCACAGTCCAACTCTCACATCCATACATGACCACTGGAAAAACGATAGCCTTGACTAGACGGACCTTAGTCAGCAGAGTAATGTCTCTGCTTTTGAATATACTATCTAGGTTGCTCATAACCTTTCTTCCAAGGAGTAAGCGTCTTTTAATTTCATGGCTGCAATCACCATCTGCAGTGATTTTGGAGCCCAAAAAGATAAAATCTGACACTGTTTCCACTGTTTCCCATCTATTTCCCATGAAGTGATGGGACTGGATGCCATGATCTTCATTTTTTGAATGTTGAGCTTTAAGCCAACTTTTTCTCTCTCCTCTTTCACTTTCATCAAGAGGCTTTTTAGCTCCTCTTCACTTTCTGCCGTAAGGGTGGTGTCATCTGCATGTCTGAGGTGATTGATATTTCTCCTGGCAATCTTGATTCCAGCTTGTGTTTCTTCCAGTCCAGCGTTTCTCACAATGTACTCTGCATAGAAGTTAAATAAACAGGGTAACAATATACAGCCTTGACGTACTCCTTTTCCTATTTGGAACCAGTCTGTTGTTCCATGTCCAGCTCTAACTGTTGCTTCCTGACCTGCATACAGATTTTTAAGAGGCAGGTCAGATGGTCTGGTATTCCCATCTCCTTCAGAATTTTCCACAGTTTCTTGTGATCCACACAGTCAAAGGCTTTGGCATAGTCAATAAAGCAGAAATAGATGTTTTTCTGGAACCCTCTTGCCTTTTCCATGATCCAGAGGATGTTGGCAATTTGATCTCTGTTTCCTCTGCGTTTTCTAAAACCAGCTTGAACATCTGGAAGTTCACATTTCACGTATTGCTGAAGCCTTGCTTGGAGAATTTTGAGCATTACTTTACTAGCATGTGAGATGAGTGCAATTGTGCGGTAGTTTAAGCATTCTTTGGCATTGCCTTTCTTTGGGATTGGAATGAAAACTGCCCTTTTCCAGTCCTGTGGCCACTGCTGAGTTTTCCAAAGTTGCTGGCATATTGAGTGCAGCACTTTCACAGCATCATCTTTCAGGATTTTAAATAGCTCAACTGGAATTCCATCAAGGTAAATCAAAATCACTCCTCTTTCTCATGAACAGTAAAATTGTTACATACTTTACTTTTATGCTTAAAGGAGAAACATGCCTGTTATTGTAGGAAGTTGTTTGTAATTTTTTATAGGTATTAGAATATATTAAAGCTCTTATTTGAATCAAAACACAATTCATAAAAAAGTAAGGCTCAGAGAACCATAACAGATTGATAAACTTCATTTTCTTACTGTTTGTGTATTACATTCAGGGGAGAGTTTGTTAATGACGTTAGTTATTTTATTAAAAGATTCCTTTTATATTCTTAACTGTGCTTCACTTTAGCCCTCTGCAATGGTGGGTGTAGAAATGAATGGCAAAATGTCATGTAGGTTCTTACTGTGTGCTGGGAAAGGTAGGATTCCACATGTCATATCCACTTTAATGCATTTTTGGTTTTAGTGAGTTAAAATAGTGTGATGTCTTGATACCACCCTTTAGCTTTTAAATCCTGGAGAATTTTATATTTTTTATGAAGATTGAAATGGAAAGCAGGGAAGATGGAAATTTTGCCAGTATCTCTGTTGCTGTGAAAGAAATCAGAAAAATTGGGTGTGTCCTGAATAGGAGCTTGGGGACGAGATTCGTGCTTAGTAGCTTTTCTTTGGCAACTAGAAACCAGGTTCTTCGGAAGACAGAGGGCGATGACGTGGCTCAGAGATTTCTAGGACAGCTTGATGAGCTTGCCTAGGAGAGCTGGATTTTCTTTTTTCTTTTCTTTCTTTTAAAAGGCTGCATGGCCCAGCGTGTAGGATCTTAGTTCCCCCACTGGGGATTGATCGTGCACCCCCTGCAGTGAAAGTGACCAGTTGTAACCACTGGACCCCCAGGGAAGTCCTGAAAGCTGGAGTTTGCAGCAAGGTTTTGATGTCCTTTTGGCCCGCTGCTCTGTCCCTCGCATCCTGGTCCATTTGTAATAGAAACATGGAATTCAATACTTTTGACTGGGAGCAGTTGTTGAATTGTGATGTGTGCAGTTAATTTGAAGCCTGGGTCTTAAGTTGAATGGGGATAAATAATCAGCATTGAATGCTTACCTGTTACAGCTTTATTGGTTTTATAAATTGTCCCTAGTGAGCCCTCCTAAATGGTACAGACAGATACCAGCCATCAACCTGGCTTTACTGAAAATTCTAGAAATCCCTAAGCCTCATTTTAGGCAAAGATCTCTGTTTTAACTCTTGTAAAATCTTTCACAAACGGCATGGATTCCATATATGTACTGTTATGTCGCTTTGCCTGCTGTTCAACCATAAAATCTTACCATGGAGAGAGACCAAGGGCAATTGAGTATGACTCATACTTTGGGAAAAGAATTTCTTTGTTCACTGGTGTTGTATGTGATGCTGGTGTTGTATATGAAAGTATAATCGAGGCAAGACTCTTGAATTAAAAGGAAAAGAGTCCCAGAGTTCTCAAGCATTCATCAAGGGGCCTTGACCTTGGAGTTGTGGGGGTAACTGAGGTATAGAGTCCTTTTCCTACGAAAGCTGCTGGGGAGTGGTGTCCTCAAGAGCTCATGTCCTTTATGCTTCGTGGTTGCTATAGGCTCTTCTAGGTCTGTGTGATCCAGCTGTGGTGCACCCTGAGGTCAGGGCTTTGGTGGCAGGCTTGGTGTAGTGGTCAAGAAAGGGAACCACAAAGAGGTGTAATAAATCTCTACAGTGGTCCGTCTTTCTCCATTTTGTTTCCTTACCCTTTTTATCTTCTTCTCATGCCATTTTCTCTTCAGAGTGGTTGTGTGTTCATCAAGTCTTGTTTCTGAACTGAGTCTGTGTGTGAGGCTTGGGGAAGGTGGAGCTAACAATTGAATTTCTCTGATCATCACTTTTTTAGGAAAAAGAAATTTATTTATGATCATGCTGGATCTTAGTTAAGGCACACAGGATCTTTAGCTGTGGCATATGGTATCTAGTCCCCTAACCAGAGATCGAACCAGACCTCCCGTACTAGGAGCATGGAGGCTTAGCCAGTGGACCACCAGGGAAGACCCTCTCTGATCATCACTTCAATGGATCTTTATTGAATGACGGAAGAGTGTTATGCGGGCAGGGAGAGCAGCAAGTTCTTTTCTTTTTTGCTTCTCTTCTCTCTTGCATTCCTTCAAAAACTCCAAGATGTTTGTTGCTTCCTCATTATTGCAATGCGTCTCCATTGGGGGTGATTTTTGTACTCAGGGTACATTTGATGATGTCTGGAGACATTCTGGGTTGTTGTATCTCAGGGGGAGGGGCATGCTAAATCTAATACTTTAAGGCTATCAATGCTGCTTAACATCCCACAACACCCAGGACAGTCCCCAATGAAATATTAGCCTACCTCAAGTGTTGTAAGTGCCCAAATCGAGAAGCCCTGCTATACTGACACATCTCTCTGGCCAACATATGGACCTGTCTTGCCTGGCACATGTTTCACTTGTTGGTTTATCTGTCTGAAGTATATCAAAATACATCAAACTGGTTTCCTAACCCAGTTTATCATGTTTGTTTTAATTTGGATTGCCAATCCTTTTCCTAGACAAGGCCAAACTAATCATTGCCCCCAAAGAATCACAATTTCTAAATTAGTAGGATCAGAATAAGAGGTCTTACTCCTTGAGAGTCATGCGAATTGTGAATCATCTAGACAAAGATGCTTCAACAATCCACAGTGAACTTCTCCAGCATATTATGGGTTAGTGAGTAAGAGGAGAGATTTGGCGTTTGTAATGCTAGTCCAGCTGGAAGCTGTCATCACTCGGGTTCATCACTTATGTGCCAAGCCATGGACTTTGTTACGTTTCTGGTCTCGCTTGCCCCACACCGTTTGTTCCATTGGCCTTCCCTTGGCTCTTAACTTCCTCCAGGAAGCCTTCTTTTCTTCCTCAAGTTTAGAGTCATGCCTCCTCCCATGCACCTACTCTTTTGGTAACGTGACTCTTGACTCCTTGGATCATGATGGCCTGTTGTCGACTTTGAGGGCCAGCCCCTGCTACCTAATTCCCTCCTGCCTGACACATAGTAGGGCCTCTGTAAATACTTGTGGAATGACTGAACGGAGGAAAACTGAAAGCTAGCAGTTTGCTTGGTTACAAAAAGAAGTGTAGAAGAAAAAAACAAGAAAAACTCAGAACCAGAAAACATGTGCTTTGGTGTTGGTTCTCTGATTCTCACTTATCAGACAAGTGGATAAATAAGTGGGTTGAACAAAATGATTCTGAATGGGGAGGCTTTATGTTTCTCGTGAGCACTCTCTTGTGTCCAGTGCTGTCACAATGAAAGTTGATCTGCATTATTAAAAAGCAAAAGGATGTCTGTGTATCTGGAATCACAGCAAGCAGAGTATGTTTAAACATCAACTCAGATCTTGTCGCTTCTCTGAAGTACACCCCTCTTCCAAGCGACAGTTCTTACCATGTGCGTCACGCGTCTATGCCGTCTGGTCCCCAGCCCCTCTCTGACTCTCCCGCTCCGGCCCTTACCTCTCCACCTCACTCTGCTCCAGCCACACTGGCCTCACTCGCTGATCATCACACGCCCCAAGCACCCTCCTACCTCAGTGTTTTGTAATTGCTTTTCCTTTGGCCTGGAATGATCTTTGCCAGTGAGACCTGCATGGCTTCTTCTGGACTACCTGTGGGTCTTTGTTTGGGTGTCCCATGTTGGGATTGAAGGCAAAAGGAGAAGAAGGCGGCAGAGGATGACATGGTTGGATAGCATCACTGATTCAAGGGACATAAACTTGGGTGAACTCTGGGAGACGGTAAAGAATAGGAAAGCCTGACGTGCTGCAGTCCATGGCGTCAGTTGCAAAGAGTCAGACACGACTCAGCCACTAAACAACAGCAAGCCGTGCTTGGAAGGCCTTCTCTGGCCACTCCATCTCAAATTACAGCCACTCCCCAGTTGTTTTATTTCCTCTCTCTGATGTGCTTTTATCCTCTGAGCTTCTTTTGGCATTCTATCTATTTAACTTATTTCTATCTCTTCCTCTGTCTCCTCCACCTCCAACCTCCTTAGAGTACACGTGTCATGATTCCATTCATTTTATCGAATGGCAGCAGGCAAATGTAAGAGTTTACATATTACAGTGAACTCAACACATGATCACAATCTGAATATACCCATATATATAACTAGCCACCAGTGACTCGGTGATAAAGAACCTGCCTGCCAATACGGGAGACACAGGTTTGATTCTTTGGTTGAGACGATCCCCTGGAGAAGGAAATGGCAGCCCACTCCAGTATTCTTGTCTGGGAAATCCCATGGACAAAGGAGCCTGGCGGGCTTCAGTCTACAGGGTTCTGAAAGAGTTGGACATGACTTAGCCACTAAGCGACAGCAGCAGCACAGAAAGCCCCATTCATTCCTCTTTCTAGTCAGTTCTTTCCATTTTAAGGGCCACTACCATCCTGAATCCCTGGTAGGGACTTTTCACTGCTGTATCCATAGCACATGGTGGGCACAAAGTCAACACTAGTTGGGTTTATTAAAAGCACTGGGAGAGAAACCTGTATGTCTAGATTTCTAATGCTGGTCTCTAATTGTAAATTAATCTCAGTCATTGGAAAATGTAGTTAGAGGCTTTTGAAGTATCTGTTTGCCAGACACTGGCTACTATGACTTAGCCTATTAGATGTGTCACTTGTTTCTGCTGTGTTGGCCTTGATTATTTAAGTATTTTACCTGTGATCTCTGTAAGTTCACTCTTCCTGCTCGTAGTTTTAATTTACTGTCTATTCTGTTTGCTAGGCACTTAATCAGACATCTCTCTGGTGATTGTCTTACAGGATTATTTAACTTCTTCTGGCCTTTCAACTACATTGTAAATTCAGCCAAGCGTAATAAATTTGTACCAAAACTTGCCCTCTGGTCTTGATTCTTCCTAGCTGAAATTATTGCACATTTCTGTTCCTGGTTACTGGCCACTATCTGGGACTCTGGGAGTGTGGGATTCTCTTCCAGTTGGATGCCTGCATTAGGATTGCAGCTACTGTAGGTAGTGTCATCAGATTTGATTATACTGATAACCATTTGAGATGTGATAGTGAGTTTCAGCATGCAGTGGCTTCTGAGAATTTTGCTTAGCGCTTCCTCTAAATGTATATGTGCCTGCAAACTCAAGAATCAGTACGTCACTAATGAGTGAAGTTATTGGGCCTTTATCCCGGCAAATAGCCAGAGAAGTGTCCAGAGTTCCTCATACAAAGCAACGTATCAACTGGCTGTGGGGCTTGACTGTCCACAGGATGGAATATCACGCAGTCATTAAAGATCAGAAAGAAAAGCAATATATTTTAGGACCAATTTTATGTTCTCTTTTTTTAAAACCATGTCCTGTGTACTTGATTCTCTTAATACTTACAGCACACTCCGCCCTCTCTCCGCTGCCAGCCCATAGGGCTGTCCTGTAAGCAAGACCCAAGTATCACTTAGAATGCTCTCAGCTGCAAGTCAGGAGAGACTCAACCCTGAGCAGTGAGAAAATATAGAAAAATGTTACCATTCATACTGTATATCCAGAGGTGGTAGATTTCCAGGTAATCAATGGCCAGCCACTGTTCATTGTGAATGCAAATGGTTTCCATCTTTCTGCTCTGCCATCTGTTTTTTCCCCAGAGGTGTTCTTTTCGAGGTGGCAAAATGGAGCTATAGAAAATCTGCCATCCAAACCCACAGATAGTGATAGGCCCGTTAGGCCCACGTTACCCAGAGTTGAGATACAGGGCAGCCTCTTTGAAGCTCGCAGCTGAGTGGTGGAGGATGGACTCAGGCCAGTGAACCTGGGTTCTGACCTGGAGGAGGAAGAGGGGTGAGGAAGGTGGGGGACACATGGGCCTTCATCCCACTTGCTGGGATGAGAAGTGGGCATTTGGAGCATTTTTTTTGAGTGAACTCAAAAAGTGAAGAGTGAACAACTTCAGAATGAACCTGTTAGTGTGATAGTGTGATTGGGGAATTAATAACAGTAAATTCTTTAATATCTATTTTGGTTAAAATTTAAAACTTAGATGTCTTAAAAAAAGGATTTAGTTTGCTATCTGGCACACAGATTCTTAGTATGTTAAGTGTGTGAAGGTGCTAGCCTGCAGATAGTAGCATTGTTTTAATTTAAATGATCTGGGGGATAGAAATGGGAATTAAAAAATTCGGGGAGAGGGTTCATGGTACATTTTGAGGAGAACAAGAAAAATGAAAACTCTCATGGTCTCATTGGTCCCCAACATACATTTTGCCTGATACGATTTCCTTACTTCCATGTGGAGTTATCAAAATCGGTTGGTTAAAAAGCAAAAAGTGTGGCCATCGCTAGATGATCTGTCAGAAGTGTTCACACGCTAAACACAAAAGCATTCAGTTTTGAAATCACTGCAGGTTTACAGAACAGCGTAAAAACAGTACAGAGAGCTTATGTGTCTTCCTTACCAGGTTTCGTCCATTGGTTCAATCGTACATGATTATAGTTAAGTATCAAAAAGAGGAATTTGACCTTGGTACAAGGTGTGTATCTAGTTCTCTGCTATTTTATCAGTGCAGATTGCTGTAACCACTGCTGGAATAAGATACAGAATGATTTCATCATCACAGAGATCTTCTTTCTATCCATTTATAAGCACACAGTTGTCCTCCCCACCATCCCCAGTCCACTAATCTGCTTTATGTCCAGAAGGCAGCTATGGTCACCGCTATACCACCGATGTCTGTGTTTGTAGTTCTGCGTGGTTTTGTCATTTTGAGAATGTTAACACGTCTGGAATCGTATAGAAGGGACCTTTTGAAATTGGCTTTCGTCACTCAGCATAATGTCCCCGATCACCTTCCAGGTTGTTGTGGGCAGTGATTTTTGAGCCGTATTCCTTCATGTGGATATACCCAAGTTTGTATAAACATTCACCTTTTACAGAAGATTTTTTTTTTTTTGCCTAATTCCTGGTGGCTTCTGCACAAAGTCAATTATTAATAGGTGCATACTGATGTTTTTGGACATGAATTTTCACTTTTCTGGCCTAAATACACAACTACAAATGGTAAATATATTTATTTATATTTTAACAAAACTGGGAAACTGTTTTCTAACAATACCTGGACCATCCCATATCCCCACCTGCTGTGCGTGAGAGGTCTGTGGTTCCTGCATCCCCACCAGCTCTCAGAGTTGTCACTGTTTTTCATTATAGCTTTTCTAGTAGGTATGCAGTGGTATCTCATCATGGCTGTAATTTGCATTTTCCTTATGGCTAATGGCATTGAATATCCTTTCATGCGCTCATTTGCTATCCTCTGGTGAAATATCTCTTTGTGTCCCTTGCTCACTTTCTAATTGGATTTTTTTTTTTTTATCCTATTGGGTCTTGAGTGTCTGTATACATCCTCCAGATACTAGTCCCTTGTTGTATGTGGTTTGCAAAATACTTTTTCTCTGTTACCTGTTCCCTCATCCTTTCCACAAGCCCCTTAGTAGAGCAGATGCTCTTAATTAATATTGAGGAAGGTTAACTTACTCATTTCTTTGAAACCTACTTTTGGTATCATATCTAAGAACTCTTCACTAAGCCCCAGGTCCAGAAGATCATCTCTTATTCTACCCCCTAAAATGTTTTATATTTTTTAATCTAATGTTGAAATTTATGATCTGTTTTGAGTTAATATTTGTACAAAGTATGAAATTTAGGTCAGTGTGATGCTTCTTTTTGTTCCACTTTCTCCTCCCTTTTCTTCCTTTCCTTCCTCCTCCTCCTCAGTTCTTCCGCCTCCTGTTTTCCTTTATCATATGCACATCTAGTTTATTTAATGTTATTTTCTGAAAAAGACTATGCCTCCTATATTGAATTACTTTTGCTCGTTTGTCAAAAACCATTGACTGCACGGTGCTGGTCTCTCTGTGGGTTCTCTTTTCTGTTCCATTGATCTATATGTCTCTCTGTCTACTAATACCTCAGTATTGATTACTATGGCTGTGTAACCAGTCTTAAACTTGAGTGGACAGATTTCTCACACGTTTCTCCCCTCCGATGATTATAGTCTCTTTTGAAGATTTGATTCTCTGTCCTCCACCTTTTGTTGTTGTTGCCTGGATTGATCACTGTGATCAGCGCAGATGACTTCCATGTGTCGGACCCCCCAACCTCCCAGGAAGTCCTGACTTTAACGTGGCATATTTCATCCTGAGGGTTACTTCCAATGGATTAGTGATGTCTGCTTACAGTCTGGGACACTTTGTTCTCTTTCTGGAATCCAGTTGTGCTGTGAAATGTGAGCACTGCCTGCCTTGCGTTTAGGATGGGCTCATGGAAGAGACAACGCTGGGTGTTTGCCTTCTTGGTATCAAATAAGGCACTGTTGGATCTCAGCTGGAGAGGAGCCAAAAGTTTATGACTGTGGCTGAGGTGGGTGGTGGAGGGCAGGCCTTGCCCACACATTTAATCTAACCTAAATATTTCCAGTGAATCATCCTCCTCTATGACCTTGTAACATAAATCTGAGAGGAGCTGTAGTTCTTATCTTCAAACTGCAGCCAAGTTTCATTACTGTGGCTTATGTGTCGTGGCTTTGTCTTCTGGGCATCTGGTTGTCCTTCTGTCTGCTGTTTAAAATCCCTTTCAAGTGAAAGGCTCTCTTGATTTCTGACTTGATGTTTTTACCCCCACCCCCACCATGGGTAGAGGTGTACATGGATTAATGGTTAAAAACCATTCATTGTTAGAGTATAGCAAGAAAAGTTGGATGAGTAATTTTAATGGAATGTACTATCTGATCTCATTTGTGTTAAGGGTTTTTGTATTGCAACTATACAACCATTAAATAGAAAGAACCATCATATTCCTAAGCATGATTGTAAGTAGACAGTTTTCTACTTGGGATGAATAAGATGTTTGTAAGACCATTTTATAATCTATTAAAGGCTAGTGGTTGAATTCTGTTGTCTTTAAATTAGGATTGTTCATATTTATTTGCATGGCTAGAAATCTTCTCTATTAGACAGTCTTATTTTCCTTGAGATTCTGATATGTTAAGGTGTTCGACATACTAAGATTGGGGTATAAAATTTAATTTTAATTTTCTGTGGCATGTTTCTATTTACAGTAGTTTGGAAATGGAAGAGAGGGAAGAGGCACTTGAAGTCCTAGCTACTCAGAAAAGTGGTTTAAGGCATTGCAGTATCGAATTATTCTATTAATTTAAAAAGTTAAAACCATGACTCTTACTCAAACAGAATTAACACATATAAAATTCAAATAGTTAATGAGATAGTAATATGGCCAAGCTGGTTGGAAGGGCATTTGGAAGCAGTATTTGTAGCTTACAGTGAAAATGTGATTGCTAGCTTTGATTCAATAGTAGTCAGTCTCCTACAGAGTTATAAAACCATAACCTGTTTCTCTTTCTTGAAACTGGTTCCTAATCTACAAGTTAATCTGTAACTTCACTGAGCCTGGTCTTTAATTGTAGTGAATAGCAAGTCAAACAATGATACCTTCCTGTAGAAATTGTAAATAATTTTGAGATGACTTTGTTAAATACAACTCCAGTGCCATTGAAAGGACATGCTGTGTTCTCTTTACCTTATTTCCACGTTTGGGATGATTTTTTCTCATCAGCTGTTTGTGAGGCACTGTCACACCATGGAGACGGACAATGCCTGAGTTTTATTTACTTTACTCTAGTGTGGATGGCTAGTCCACCTGTCCTAAAGGTGAAGCCGTTTACAAGGTTGTAGTTGAACTATTTGTGATATTTTCATTACTTTCCCCCTTTTCTGTTGACTTACAGTACTTTCAGTCTTATCCCTATCCTCACTTCCTTCATTCACTCTGTTAGAAAGCATTCATATCTTTCCTATTGACTTAGCTTATTCTTACTCTTAGAAGAATGGGTGATTGGAGAAGATTGAAGTATAGAGTCCTGAACAGTTTACTTACTGTGCTGACCTGGACTTGGGCATGACTTTGTCATGTCCGTTTCACGTATGTTACCTTGAGCGCATCAGTTAACCTCTAAACCTCTGTTTTGGCCATCTAAAATGGGTTGAACAGTGGTGCTTACTTTGTAGGGATATTCTGAGAATTGAAAGATGAAAGGATAAAAATGGTGCTTAGCACAGTAGTATGTGTTTGATTAAGATGATCTCTAAGTTAGCTGTATACAGACATACATATATGTATTTTGGGGAGTATCTTGTTTTATACACTAGATGTTCCCTAGAGGGTTTGCAAACTCACTCGCTTAAAAGCACCGGGGGGGCACACAGTAACTTACTGAAAATAAGACACGGAAGCAGGAACAATTGGCCTCCCAGCTGAGGGAAGATTAGTGATTGGTGGGGACTCTGGTGGAGAGTCCTGAAACTGTGTCTTGGACCAACTGTTGTCATATGGTTCTGTATGACTTGATATTAATGTTTTTAAACAGAGAAGTAGAGCTTGGATTGTCACATGTCCTTTCCCTTTTGTAAATGTTGGAACTGATCGGCATACATGAAACACTGAACATTGTGATCTGGGCTATATGTAGTGGGCCATCAGTTTGCTGTGTTTGCCTTTGGTTGCTTTAGATTATTCCACAAGAAAGGTAAAGTTGTTCACGGTAGACCATGTCACAAATTAAAGTGATCACAGCATTTTCCTAGTCTTCCTGCTTTTTTTTTTTTTATGAGACAGTTGTGTTTGGGTGGAGTCATGTAGCCCATTAGTGGTGGTACTTACAATTTTTATGAAAATAGGCTGTATTTGTCCATGTTCTTCCACTTTAGGGATTATAAGGTTTAACACATACTCATTTTTGAAAGACTCATCACACATTAAAAAAAAAAAGGCACTGATTATTGAAACAGGGGTGGGAAAGAAACCAACATTGTAACAGTGGTTATAGCTATGTTTATTTTCTTTTTTATGGTTTTTAATGTACTCTCTTGTCTGTTTAATGTACTCTGCTCATTAATGTACTTTGCCTAATGTGCTTCTATGACAAATATTTATTGCTTTTATAATCAGAAAAAGCAATAAATGCTATTAAAAAGAGAATATATCATGGGAATGCCTTGACGTGTGATAATATGATTATTGATCAGTTTCATGGCCCCAAGATTGTTGCTAGAAAAGTAATGGTTCATTATTTCATTTGCTCCCTGAAAATGATGGTGCATCTTATTGTGCTATTTAGGTATGCTTAGATGGGTCTTCCTAGGCCTGTGGTGATTTTGTTGCTGGAATGGGTTTGTGGTTACCGTGGGGCATGTAAGTTGCTGGACCTGCTCCTGGGCAGCTGGCCTGCAAGGGGAGACCGTCTGTTTTGGCAGAGCCAAGGGCTGTCCTACTGGGCTGTAGCCCACCAACTGTTGCAGCCATAGTGCCTCAGCTGTTGTGCGTTTTTACACACTGTTATTAGCCGTGCAGACCTTTATGGTTCAAACCAGGCCACATCTGTTGTCAGTCCCATGACCTTCAAAACCCAAAGCGGAAAGAAATGCAGAACACACTTTTTATCTGAAGCCTTTCTGCAGACATGTCAGTTAACAGGGCTTAGTTAAAAATATTTTTCTAAACTTATTTTGTAAAAGATTTTCATTTTCTTTGCCCTCCTTTAGCAGTGGCTTTTAAAATTAATGATGATTTGAGCAAATTAGTACTCCTTACAGTGTGGTCTGTTGATCTCCTATACTTGATCCCACAAGGAGTTGGTTAAAATATTTATTTTGGAGCCTTACTGTAGACCAAGAGAATTGTGATCTTAGGGGTGTATTCCTTCACCAAAACTTTAAACCAGAGATTTGGACTTTTGGCTTCTCTGGTGGCTCAGACGGTAAAGAATCTGCCTGTAATGCGGGAGAATGCCGGATTTGATCCCTGGGTTGCAAAGATCTCCTGGAGAAGGGAATGGCTACCCATTCCAGTATTCTTGCCTGGAGAATTCCATGGATAAGAGGAGGCTGGTGGGCTACAATCCATAGGGTCGCAAAGAGTAAGATACAGCTGAGCGACTGACAGTTTTCACTTTGGGCTTTTAGGGTTGTGTGATCCCCAGGCAGCTCCTATTGTATCGAGGTAGGCATGAAGTTAGAAAGCCAACACCGAGATACAGGCGACTGGGCACCTTCGGGAATACCGAGGCTTCTTAGAAAGTTTGCTTTTGGTTGTAAGATTTTGGGAATGATCCTAAAGGCATGTGCTGTGCTTAGATGCTCACTCATATCCAACTCTTTATGACCCCATGGACTGTAGCCTGCCAGACGCTTCCGTCCATGGGGATTCTCCAGGCAGGAATACTGGAGTGGGTTGCCATGCCCTCCAGGGGATCTTCCCAACCCAGGAATCAAACCCAGGTCTCCCTCATTGAGGGTGAATTCTTTACCAACCGAGCTACCAGGCAAATGCTGATGGTCCTTGCAGAAAGAGCAACTGTATTCCCAGGGTGAACATAGTGATTCATTAGCTACGTTTTCCAGAAATAGTAATGTCTGAATTGAAATTGTTCTCTTCTCTGTATATGCTCTGTGTCCTCTCAGCTTAGGTCTTCTGAGAAACAGAATGGTCCAAATGCCAAATTCTATGATTTTTTCTTTTTTCCTATATTCAGTGCCAAGGCATCAGACCTCCAGGCATATTCATGAGCCCTACATTTGCAAAGCTAGAGCAGTGCAGAAAACAGGGGACCAGATCGCTCTATAAAAATCCATCCTCCACAACGTTCCATTGGGTTAGCTTCTTACCCAATAGAAGAGGGAAAAAAGAAGCAATTGAGTTCCTCTCATTTGTGGGACTGGGGTCGGTAGAGAGAAGGAAAAGGAGGGTTTCACCGAATGAGTCTAGGTCACCTTTTGTCTTAGGGGCAGGAGTGTTAGGAGGAAGTAAGCAACATGTTTCCAACAGTTTAGGTAGAGATTCATTTTATACAGTATATTCAAAATATCATTGTGAAATGTATCCCAAACAAAATACTAATGAGATGCTTTATAATAATTTTTTTCTTACTAAGCATTTGAAATCCTTTTGTGTGTTTTATAGCACAGCAGAGTTCAGGGTTGCCCCAGGTGACTCCTGTATTTGACAGTATAGTTGGAAGGGTTTCTTCTCATCCCCAGTTCTCAGTTCAGATGTGAACATATGCCTTTGTGGAACATCCCATTTTTCTGTTGTAGCAAGAATGAGTTGTTTTCTCAGCAGTTAGTTGGTGTTAGGATAATGCCTTCCTGTGTAGGCTGTAGTGTTAGAATTCTCTTTGCAAGCTCTTGTAATAATTTTCAGGAATTATCACTTTTATCATAGTATTTTTAGTTGCAACTAGAGAGTTTTATAGGAGATTCTTTCAGTGTGAAATCTCTTAAAGGACAATAGAAAATATACCGTTTCTTCTGGGGGACACAGGTTGGGGCAACCTCAGTATCTTGAGGGGTCCTTGGAACAGAATGTGTAATATGAGAATGGACCCCAGGTTCAAAGGTCACTGTAGCAGTCCAAACATGTTCTGTGTTAATGTTTAGGTCTCTAATTTTTTTTTCAAAAAAGAACTAAATATGCACCATCTATTTCCCTGTTACAGGCCCTCAGACTTTGTAGGGAGGTCTCAGTGGAGCTTCATTTTCCCTCTTCTCTCTCTTTAAAGTGTCTGTCTGGGTTTGAATTCCTCTCTCTGTCCTGTATAGTGTAATGTGACTTTGACAAGGTTCTTAACAATTTTGTGCCTTGGGAACTAGAAAGCTGGGAGGATTTACCCCTCAAAGTTCTGGTGAAGATTAAATGAGATCATCCAGCTGAAGAATGTGGTACCTCCCAATACATAGTTAAGTATTAAAGAAATATTAGTTATCTCAGCATCTTTATTAATTATTTTTGTTAATTTTAGAGACACAACAGTGCAGGAGGAATTATAGGAATTTTTTTTTGATGTTGAGATAGAGGTTAAAAAATACTTCTTTCTGAAATATATTAACAACCTTTTTTTTTTTTCTTCCACGGTATCTTTAGCTCCACTCCCCCATTCCATTACTGTTTTGTTCTGGGTTTAGCATTGTTCTACTCTGGGTAAAATGATTTTAATATGAACTCTCTGCTTATAGCATCTCTATTAAAGTCCCTTCTCCCATACTGAGTGAAGGGAAAAGTCCTTAACGTGTTTCACAAAGTCCTTTCTCGGAAACATTGATTCCTGAATAAAACCTGAGAGATCATGTATGATTTCTACATTGCCTAAAATATGCAGCCTTTTTGGTTCCATTGTGGGAAATATCAGAAAAATGGTTTGCCGACTGTGGGGTGGTACCAAAGGAAAACCTGAAGTTTCTGCCAGCTTCTAACCCCATCCATTTTTCTCACATTTTCACTTAATACTCACTCACTGATTATGCAGAAATGATATTTAAGAGTGAATGTGTTTAATAAACCTCTGCAAGCAATATTTAAAGGAGTGTTTATTTTTCAAAATTCACTCAGGATTTCTGTAATCTTCAGGCCTGTAGTTCTGGTACATGGTTTGTACAAATTTGTTTCGTAGTGTTTTATGGCATATTTTTCTCATCTGCTGTCTAAAAATCAAAGGAACAGTTTGTTCCATTCAATTTGCCTGATAGGAGAGCCTCCAAAGATACAAAGTTGCCTTTCGGCATCATTATATTAAAAAAAAAAATAAAGGAAACTCTTTTTATTCCCCCTCCTAACCCCACTTTGACTATATTGCAGAGTCATAAAAGGATTTACATTGAGAATTGAAATTGTCTCCTTGAAATTGATTTTATTCACCCTCTTGTATACAAATAGGAGAGGAGAACAGAACTGAACTTTCAATTTTGAGCTTAACTCTTCTAAAGTCATAAAACTGCTTTTCCATTTGACTCTTCAAATGGATCTTGCAGTATAATTGGTCAGAGTCAGACGTTTTAGAAAAGGCGCAACCAAAAATGAAAACAAGAATAAAATTGCTTATTTAGTAGTTGCCAGTTGTTCATCAGAAACAGACTTTGGGTTAAATACTTCTTTTTCGTAAAAAAGCAAAATGAGTCGTTTTCATACAGTTGGTTGAAGCCGTTGCTTATAGAGCTAGTTAAAGCTGATTTAGGGATAAATGCTTTAGCCATCTTGATGTGATCTGATGAAAATTTCCATGTGGTTAGAGTTTTTAATTAAATCATTTTATTTAAGATTGTAATAGCCCTTTTCAATTATTTTCCTTGAGACTTGCTTTGTGTTATTTGAAGTTAATAACTCCTCTTGAAGCAAAGCAGAATGCACAATATTTCTTCTGATGATTTCTTTCTGCAGTTGAGAACAAAGCAAACCACATTATTGCTGGAAAGGAAGTGAAGCTAATGCTTAATACAAATGGAGATAACAGAAATCACTTGAAGCCCTGGGATATTCCGAGTATCAACATTAAAGTGGTTGCCTGGGCAGTACTACCCTATTGCTTGGGTAATTTTTTTCTCTTAAATTCCAGGGGCAGATCTACCTTAATTAAATCAAGCCTATGGAGAAGGAAATGGCAACCCACTCCAGTATTCTTGCCTGGAGAATCCCATGGACAGAGAGGCTTGGTGGGCTACAGTCCACGGGTTGCAAAGAGTCGGACACGACTGAGTGACTTCACTTTCAGTTCACTATGGAAGGTTTGATTCTCAGTATTTCAGGAAGTAGAAATGGTCCTGTGTATGGACTTAGAATAAAGAAGAGAGAAGTAAGTTGGCAATTTATTGCTCTACCAGTCACAAAGTATATTTGTCCCTGAAAACGTTTTTGTAACTATAGACATTCCTGGATGGTTACTAAGGACAAAATTTCTGTTCTTGTGCAAAGGTGAACTCCTGTAGTTTAATTTATTAATTATTCTTCACTCAGGTTCCTTACTGTTCTGTTGCTCACACTTGTGGAAGAGACAGCGCTTTTTTTGTCATTGTTGTGACAGTGGAGTGTAGCTTTTGATTTTATTAAAGCAGATAACATAATTTATTCATTAAATTGAGGTAAAATTGGTATAGAATGTGAGTTTCAGCTGTAGAACATTATCATCCTGTGTTTGTATATACTTCAAAGTGATCCCCACCATTAGTTGCCATCTATCACCATGAAGTTCACCCCTATACCCCGTCCCTGTCCCTGTGTTTCCTGCTGCTGCTACTGAATTGCTTCAGTCGTGTCCAACTCTGTGTGACCCCATAGACGGCAGCCCACCAGGCTCCTCTGTCCCTGGGATTTTCCAGGCAAGAACACTGGAGTGGGTTGCCATTGCTTTCTCCCCCTGTGCTCCCTACCCTCCTGCTTTTGTATCTGTGATTTTTGTTGTTGTTTTATATTGTTTATTCATTTGTTTTGCTGTTTAGATTTTATATGAGTGAAATCATAGTGTTTATCTTTTTCTACCTTATTTCACTTAGGATGATACCCTCAAAGCCCACCCATTTTGTTGCAAATGGCAAGATTTTCTTTTTTTTATGGCTATGTTGTATTCCATCACCTTCTCAGGTGGTGATAGTGGTACAGAACCTGCCTGGAAATTGAGGAGATGCTGCAGGTTGGATCTTTGGATTGGGAAGATCCCTCTGGTATAGGAAATGGCAGCCTGCTCCAATATTCTTGCCTAGGAAATCCCATGGACGGAGGAGCCTGGTAAGCTGCAGTCCATGGGGTTGCTAAGAGTGGGACACGACTGAGCGACTTCACTTTCACTTTTCACTTTTATGCATTGGAGAAGGAAATGGCAACCCACTCCAGTGTTCTTGCCTGGAGAATCCCAGGGACAGGGGAGCCTGGTGGGCTGCTGTCTGTGGGGTCGCACAGAGTCAGACATGACTGAAGCAACTTAGCAGCAGCAGCAGCAGAGCGACTTAGCACACAGTCTTCCATGGTGTATCTGCTACATCTTCTTATCCTTTTATCTATCAGTGAACACTTAGCTTGTTTCCATACTTTGGCTATTGAAAATAATACTGCAGTGGCCATAGCAGTACATATATCCTTTTGATTAGTGTTGTCTTATTCTTTGGATAAATACCCGGAAGTAGAATAACTGGATCATGTGGTAGTTCTGTTTTTAATTTTTAGAGCAATCTCTGTACTAGTTTCTATAGTGGCTGCAGTTTCCAATTCCATACACAACGTAAGAGTTCCCTTTTCTCTACATCCTTGCTACCATCTGTAATTTGCTGTCTTTTGGACAACAGCATTCTGACAGGTGTGAGATGATACATCATTGTTGTTTTGATTTGCATTTCCCTGTTAGTGATGTTGAACATCTTTCCACCTTTTATCTGCCTCTTGACTATCTGTATGTCTTTGGAAAAAAGTCTCTTTGGCCTCTGCCCATGTTTTAAATTGGGTTCTTTTGTTGTTGTTGAGTTACATGAGTTCTTTATTTCTGATATTAATCTTTATTGAATACATCATTCACAAATATCTTCCCTCATTCAGCTGGTTACCTCTTTGTTTCATGGATGCGTCCTTCACTGTGCATAAGCTGTTTAATTTCATGTAGTCCCATCTGTTTATTTTTGCTTGTGTTTCTCTTGACTTTGGAGTCATATCCCCTCCCTTACCGCCTCCATTCGCTTATAGGAATTGTATAGTTTCAGGTCTAACGTTCAAGTCTGCAATCCAATTTGAGTTCACGGTTGTGTATGGTGTAATATAGTGGCCTGTTTTAATTCTTTTGCATATGGCTGTCCAGTTTTCCCAGCACCATTTTTTTGAAGAGATTGTTCTTTCCCCATTGTATATCCTTGACTCTTTTGTTGTAAGTTAATTGTCCATATCTGTGTGGGTTTTTTCTGGGCTCTCTAGGGTTTCATTGGTCTGTGTGTCTGCCTTTATGCCAATATAGAGGGTGGTTTTTTGTTTTTTGGTTTTTTTTTGAGAATCATTTGGGGAGGCAGAGAGAAGCCAGTTGGGCTCAAAGCCATATGCTTGTCCATGTTTAAATGATGATAAAATTGCTAAAAAAATTCACCCACCTTCAATATCTATAGTAGGGCAGTGTATACCTCTGCAAGCATTATATATAGGCAGTTATATATAATTTTTTCTTATTAAGATACTGAGAATATAGTTATGCACTATTTGGCTCTAAAAGAAAATATAGTGATAATAAGTATTCTTACCTTCTTTCTTTTCCTCCATTGTGTTTGTAAATAGATGTTTCTGATTTGCCTCTAATTAATTATCTTTTTGCTAATTGGACATGTAAAAGCAATTAATTGCTTGATTAGACTAGTGCAAATCCTAATCCAGGTGAAAAGGTGCAAAGGGGAAAATTATAGAAAGTAATAGTAAAATAAAACTGAAAATAAACTAAGTAGGCTTTTGGTCAGGTGTATGTGAATATTAGGCTACTGTTTGTTTTAAGCTTTCTCTCCATGAACAACCCTTTCCCACCACCGCCCCCACCCTTGACACAGGTGCAAATGTACATTTTATGAATGATGTGTCTTCATTCACCCTGGGGGCCTAGGTGATGAGCCACTGTTTTCTGCTCTTGCCAGTATCCCAGCCAGGGCAGGGTCACCTTTTCAAAGCATACATTGAGGAAAATGTTATACAGTTAGATTATGGTAATGGTTGCACAGCTCTGTAAATATACTAAGGCCCATTATGTATCAAGAAAGCTGTTTTAAAGGAAAGCACGTATGAGACATTGATTGCTTACTTGGAGTCCTTCATTGCTTTCCCAGACTGACTCAGAGCTAATCCTGCAGGGTCTTGCATGTGTTCCTCCTCCTCCCCCTCCTCCCCCTCCTCCTCCCCTTCCTCCTCCTCCTCCCCCTCCCTCTCTCCCTCCTCCTCCCCACACCGGCTCACCAAGCTTCAGCCAGGCTGGCCTCCTTACGCCACGGTCTTTCCTGCCTCAGTATCCTCATCCATGCTCCCCCCGCCCCCCATCTTGACCTCTGTCCTCCCATATGGTGCATCAGTGCCTTCAACTAAAGTGATATCTCCTTTATTGATTGATCTTTTTACTTTCCTTCCCTACTAGTATTTTTCCCTATTGCATCATGCTTGTTTCTCTTATTTTTTGTATTTGTTTTACCATGTACACAAATGATAGTTTATTTATGGATCGATTGAACCTGCTAGTGGAAAGAAAGCTTCAAGATGGTGGGGGTAATGTTCAGTTCAGTTCAGTTGCTCAGGCGTGTCCGACTCTTTGCTACCCCATGGACTGCAGCACGCCAGGCTTCCCTATATGGTGTGTGTTGTTGAGTTCCTTGGTGTTGTCGTATTCTGCCTTGGAAAGACCAGGGATACCTGCCTTACCATGTTTGCTAGAAATCTTCCTTTTGGCAAGAAAGGGTTAGGAGGTCGAGTGGGTATTTTGTTGCCTAGCAGTGGAGAACTCTTGAGACATAGGCAGCTGGGGGCCACGGGGTGGCTGGCCAGCTAGGATTTATGTAGTGCCTGTAACGTGGCCCCAGAGGCACTGGCTTCTGGGTTCACTAGGCTAGTCAGGTCTGACCACACTGTGACTGACTGGTGTCTAGGGGAAAGCTGTGTTGTGTCTGGAATGCCTCTGTATGTGACCCCGGAGCCCAGGGCCTGAGGGCTTGTGCCTTCAGTGTGTTTCTACCATCTTCTGTGGTCAGGAATTATCTTAGTGGGTATTTCTGTCACTGTGGAGCTTACTCTCTCCAAATTCTGGAAATGTGCATTATGGCACATTTTGCCAGACTTGATATGATGTGCCATAGTTTTACAGTGGGCACCCAACAATACTTAAGTCGAGTTTTTTTCTTTGCCGGTTTCCTTTTGTTCTATGAAAAATGCCCATCTCATTGAATATTTTTCATTCAATATTTCATAGGGACTATATGTATATATATACCTCAGCTATATAAAAGGCCCAAGTTCTAAAGTTTATTCTTTGTTTCTCGGGGATAAAAAGTTGTCAGGCAGTCCCAGCTATAAATTTTAAACAAAAGAAAATATGAATGAAGGAAATTTATTAATTAGTGTCTCAGTTTGTTTCCCTAACTGAAACTTAACTTTGTATTTCTTTCTGCTTTAATGTAAGAGATTTTCTTTTTACAGACACATTACCAATGTTTGTATAATTATAATTGGATATTTTCCACATCATGTTAGGAAAATCACTCTACTTTTTTCTGGTGGAACTATCAGAACATGATTTTATCTCAGACAATTGGCAGTAGCGGTGGGAGGAGTGGCTTTGACAAATTCTTTCTTTTGAAATTGTTAGGGTTTTAGTTTTCAGAGGCCCATGGAGAAACTGTATCACTTGTGATGCTTATTTAGTTTTGAGCAGGTGGAGTAACTATTAATTCACAGATGTTGTTATGAATCCTAAACCTCAGTTTTGTGAAGAATTGCTGTAGCGTAGGGTCAGTTATGCAGGCTTGAGAGGAATATCTGGTTCAAGGCTATCTGTTCATAACAAAAGTTACATGCCTTTTTTGAATAATTGTACCTAAGCCACAGCATTATTGGAAGAAGTATGTGAGTCACTATGTTGATGGTACTTTTAATAGTGCCTTTTTCATAGACAAAGACTGAGTTAGTAACTAACTTATTACTGAGTTAGGCCATCGGTGGAAAACCCAGGTGCCTATAGAAACTAGATAAGAAATATACATCACCAATGGGACTGGATGGGGTCATGATTCTTCTCTGAAGACCTACTCACTGCTTATATAGCATAGTTTTTTCTGTTTGAGAACAAAGTTCAGATTTCTCATTAATAAATACAGATATTAGAGTTCTTTCTCAGACTTTCATGTTGACAAGTAGTTAAACACATGTATACACATTCAGTGGGTGAAACAAAACGTCTGAGTCCATGCCTGCATTCACCATGGTGGCCACCAGCTGGGATGGCTAAGCTGAATCTGCCAGTTCTGTTGATCACTAAGGATTCAAACAGGTGGCACAGGTGTAAAACGAGAAGTACAGATTTCTGGCAGTTGATACTATTACAATATTATCTATGTATGATCTTCCCAAGAATTTTGTAGAATCTAGAGACTTGATTCTTTGAGAACCAAGCAGTAGTAAAATGGATTGGGAGGGTTGCTTATTTCTGTATGATGTCTGAAGTCAGGAGGCCAGTTCTTTTTTAGGAGGGTGCCTCTGAGCAAGAGTGAACAGAGATATTTCTCAGATTTTCATTACACATGTGATGAGCCCCCATTTAAATCAGTTATTTACGTGTACCTTTTCTCAGATCTACTGTGAAGTGTGTTTTTTTTATTTCTGAAGTTTTAAAAACTGACATAGTTGAGAGCAGATGAATCACTCTAGTTTTTTGGGTCTCTTTTAGCTCTGTCAGATTTAAAAAGAAAAAAATGCTTCCTTTTTTTAATCAGTGTTATTTTAGTGTAAAATGTGGAAGAGAAGTTCATTATTTTGCCTCTCTACCTGTCTGAAGCCATTTTTACAAGCCTGTAAAAATGTTTTCTATTTCCCAGCCCTAGGATACTATATTGCTGTGTGATTTCTTCTTTCTTTGAACTACCTTTGAATTTTAGTAATCTGTTTTACTTAAAAATTTCGTGGCTCTTTATTAGGTATCTCTATCACTTTAGATGATGAAAAATACTTTTTTTGTTATAGTTGGGACAGTAAGTACATTTGTATGTGATAAAATAGGTAATCTACTGTAATAGAGTCTATTGTATTTGAGGTTAGCTCAGTATCACAAACAACTGGAGGGAACATTTGTAATGCAGTAGTTACAAAGGAATGCACTTTTTGATTCTACTTTTTGGGAAGCTCACTAAGTACTTTTCCTGCAATTAATTGAAATACAGTCACAAAAGGAGATGAGAGCCTGATGGAATATTTAATTACTTTAACTATAATTTGATACTTTTGCCCATTGTAGTCACAAAAACGATAAAGATTTATTCATTTTAGACTATTGTGTGGGACTTAATGTTCATAAATGCACTCTAAAATTTAGAGAAAATTATACTTGATAGAGATTTCATCATCCTTGAGGGATCTTTAATTTGTTTGTTGTATGAGCAGTTATAATAGATATAAACAGGCTGCTTAACTGCTTGTCTGCCATTCTGGAAATAGACATTCTGCATTTGAAAATGTGAGTGCTTATTACTAGTATTGTAGTGGGCTTCTTTTTGGCAGTAACTCTTGACAGAGAACTAGGACTCTTAATATGAGAACCATCCATCCATTGTCCTAAGTAATTCTCATCCTGGCACTGGGGAACCAGAATTTCTTTGACGTTTTCATTTTTGGATGGAAGCTAACCAATTCTCCCAGGCTTCTAAGTCCCTTTGGAATTACCTAGAACTGGACATATAGTTAAGTGGAAATATCCTCAAGTGTCACTACACATTTTGTTTTGGATACAAGATATGTGACTGTGTTGTAGATGGAGTTTGGAGCTGTTCTCTTCATAAACAGACTCTGGTTTCCCCTTTACATAACTACCATCACACCCCCATTCCCCTATGTCATAACTTTGCTGTGCTAAAGTGGACATTGTTATTCATTTTGGTAAGATGAAACAGTAACGTGGAGGAAGAGTGTGGTCATTTTGAAAGACTTGGTGGCCACTGTTTTCCTTTCTTTGGAGGCACCTCTGACTTTCTTTCATTTTCACATATATAAATGCATGTGTAAATGGAATCCTTTTGTCAAAAACAGACATTAATTAACAGACTCTGTAATTTGTTTACACATTTGTAATTTTGAAAGAGAACATTATTTATCCATCCGTAACTACTTATTTTTATGTAGCTTCAGTGTTCTTTCTCTCACAGGGAAACCTATGGAAAGACATCTATGTCAGGAACGTTATTTAATATGGTGTTAAATGAGCTGGTCTCTTTGTGTGAGAAATACTCAGCCAGCAAGTTAACATGACTTGAAACTTTCTGTCCCCTCTCAAGTCAACATTTCTGTAAAATACCGAGAGTAAAGAATAGACACCAAATCCTTCTGAAGATATTGTTACGGCAGATGGGATACACAGCTGCCTTTATATTCCCAGAATAAAAACATTTATTGTTACAAACTCTGTCCGGTGGCTCTGGGAAATAAAATCATGCACATAGGAAATCATTTTGTTGATATCTTCTGTGGTAGGTAAGCTCTTAGGATATTTTTGTAGGAAAGGATTGGGCCCTTGGGTCTGGAAACGTTTTTATCTTTTTCGCTTTAGGCTGGAAATGAGGTAGGCTCTGTAAAGTTGTGAGAGGTGATAGAGTTTATGAAGACTCCCTGATGAAAAGACCCGTCACTCAGTCAGCTTTCTGCATAACAACCAACCTAAGATTCCCCCTGCTGAGTGAGACCTGGGAATCATTGGCTAGTTAACGCTATTGGTTTTGAAATCTCTACTTTTATCCTGTCAGCATTGAGAGACACATTCTCCTGGATGATGGGAGTAGCTGGATTTTCCTTTTGTAGAATCGTCTTGTCATATTATTATTATACTATCCAGACTCTTGAAAGCTATCTGAGTTTAATACTCCTCATGTCCAGGTTTGTTATCTCTGTGTGTGTGTGTGTGTTGGTTCAAGTGTCATCAGACACAACCTCTTTGAAGAGGAGTGCATAGCAGTATATAGTGTTGGGCATTCTTTCTGTCTTCTCCACCTGTTATATCACTGTGAACCCAACCACTGCAAGCTCTCCTGAGCTTCTTGCTCTCAAATGACTTCACCTCCATAAACCATAGTGGGCTTGGTGCTGCAGAACTCGGAAGAATATGGAATATATGTTTGCATAATACCAACTCCTCCTTCTTGATAGTCACCTGATAACCATAGGCAGATTTATACTTCCTATCTGTTCTGAGAAGTAGAACTGGATATTTTCATAAGCATGCCCCATTTTTAATTGTGTAATTAAGTTGCTGACATAAGCAAGTAAGCAATTTCACATTAAGGTAAGGATCCGTAAAGGCATGCATTTACATAATTTAATTTTCTGCACAGAAGATATTGAAAATCAATAGCATGATTCATAACCTCACCATATCATTGCCATGCTGCCGTTGGTTGGCTGTTGGAGTTCAGAAGAGTGCAGAGAGTATTAAAATTGATTGAATTTGGTATGCTGAGTCTGTATCTTTACTTGGGAACCACAGATTGTTTCTTTTTGTAAATCTTTGCTCCTTGCCAGTGAGACGTTAGGTTGCTTAATATACTCTGTATACAGTTTTTGACTGCTGTTCAAATAATTTTTTTTTTTCAAATAATTTTTAAAAGTTGCTTTTAGGGAGCACTTTGTCATACGATCAAAATACATTTGAAGAAGGGACTTGAAATTGTGTTTTCAATTATGCGATACAAGTAATACATGATTATGTTATCATGAGGGGGAAAAAATCACACACTACTGACATAGAATAAAAGGAAAAACTAAATATAGTTACCTTTAATGAATAGTTGCTGTGTTAAAAGAAATCTGGTGCTGGGGTGGTAAAGATCTTTGCTACCTGGTTCATTTCTGAGATGCTTCCTAAAAATTGCCTGTTAGATCCTCCAGCTAGTTCCTTCTAGCTTCATGTTTTAGATGTTTGCTCTTTCTGATAGGTGAGCAGTGATTAAAAAGCGAGACACTAGGGAAGAAGACAGTGTTTTTGCTTATGGCTCATGAAAGCGCACATTAACACACACACACACACACACACACACACACATACACACACACACTCTAGACTCTAACATAGGCACCATCGGTTTTTCTGGTGTTTGTGTGTTCATTCAATCACTCCAGTCACTCATTACTGAGTGCATCCCATATATCAAGCTCTGTCGTGTGAGGTAGGTTGAGAGCTCCTTGTCTCAGGGATCTTGGCACTCTTTTACAGCATGTCCTTCCAAAGCAAGTCTCCTGCCCATTCTCACCTTGCTGGGTTCAGCCTATGTCATTCGTCAGTACTTTGGGGTATGTGATGACCAAGTTAACCCACCATCCGTGGGATGGCCTCGCCCTCTGTCACTTCTGGTCTGTTTGTCTTTATACAGCAAAGCCATGCCCCTTACTTTTGGCCCAAGCGAAACAGATGCCTTGCGCTACCTTGGGATGTGTTTGGATGGCTAGGAAAATAACTGCACTTCGGGGAATGGGTTCTGTTACTTCACACAGTCAGGGGAGCATCTTCTGATGTGTACCTCCCTTGTGTCTTGAGTTGGACATACCTTTGTGGACGTGCTTTATCACTAATAGTTTAGTGGGCTTGGAGAGCTGCCGGGTGTGAGACCCTAAAACCTATGGCTTGTATGCAGTCAGTTAAAGAGTGTTGGGATTACTGTCTCCTTCTAAGTACTTGGCTAAAGTACTTACCTGATGAAGCTTTGGACTCCAGCGCCACACTGCCGGCAGGATGGGTAATGCAACTGCTGGTGGGCTTTGTTCTCCTTTGCTGCTCCCTAATATTCTCAAAGGTTCTGGGGCTTCCCAGGTGGCACTAGTGGTTAAGAAACTGCCTGCCAGTGCAGGAAACACAGGAGATATGGGTTGATCCCTGAGTCAGGAAGATCCCTTGGAGGAGGAAATGGCAACCTACTCCAATATTCTTAGGGTTTCCCTGATAATCTCAGTTGGTAAATAATCCATCTGCAATGCAGGAGACCAAGGGAAAGCCTACCCACTCTGGTATTCTTGGGCTTCCCTTGTGGCTCAGCTGGTAAAGAATGCTCCTGCAATGTGTGGGACCTGGGTTCAGTCCCTGGGCTGGGAAGATCCCCTGGAGAAGGGGAAAGCTACCCACTCCAGTATTCTGGCCTGGAGAATTCCATGGATTGTAGAGTCCATGGGGTCACAAAGAGTCAGACACGACTGAGCATCTTCTACTTTTCACTTTCCAAATCCTGTCATGGACAGAGGAGCGTGGTAGGCTACAGTCCATAGGATCACATAGAGTCAGACATAACTGAATCGACTTAGCATGCACTCATGCTTCATGTATGACTGACTGAGAAATAAAACACTTTCTAGCAAAAAAAAAAAAACAACAACAGCTGGGGATACTAGGTATGGAGACTATGATTCTAGTGGGTCTGGTATAAAGTGTATAAATTAATATTCTTGAGGATAACCTCATTCCGTCTTTACTTTTATACCTGGTTCATTTGTTTGTGAGCATAATCTGGCTGGAACTCTGGTTCGGTTCAGATTTGTCTTAACTGCTCAGGGTGACGCCACACTGGTGTGATTCTTGCAGTAGGCTATTCATTTCTTTGGCCAGGTCTTTACTAAAATTAAGATAGGCCTATTTAACCTGGCAAGTTACAGGCTGTGAGCGTGAGTGGACAGTGTCACAATGAACAGGGCCTAACGTCCAGCTCTGCAGGGAGGTTTGTCATTCTTATCGCTGGTTGAAAAATAGAATAGCTTGGAAAATGTTTAGCAACAACAACAACAACAAATACTGCTATTTTGCTTCCACACCTTAGACTAAAGATGAATCTCTGGAGGCAGGGTCCAGTGCATAGGGTCGTTAGTTTTGTACTGTTTTTAAAGCAGCTTGGGTTGAGAGAACTCTAGTCCAGCAATAGCATTTTCTGCATGGAAAAACTGATTATTGGGTATTGTATCCTGTTTGAAGGTCACCAAGGTCATGTTAGTGACATTGGAGGAAAAGTAAGCATTGGTGGGTAATTGGTCATGTAACTATAAGCCTTCCAGGGGTTGATTTCAAATTGGCTTTGTCCTGATCTTCAATTTTTTCAACCGAATTGATCCATAGATTTTGCATTTTCTGGCTTGGTTTCATTTTGAGCACCTTTGCTGATCCTGTGCTCGACCCTCAACCACCCCCATGAGGCTTCAACTTTTGTCATAATACCTTCAGCAAGAGAGAGAAGACTCTGTCTGACTGGCTGGTGTCCCCATTCCCAAACATATATATCACTAAGCTAAACCTACCAACCTCACAAGATTGGTATAAAGGATGACACCAGGTGCTATGAGCAAAGCACATTTTTCAGCTCTGGCATGTGGTGCTTTTTAAATACCTGATAACATAGTCGAAATTTGTTGCAGTGTCTCTGTTTTTGGTAATCTTCATACCCTACTCCACCGGCTAGGTCACAAGTCATGGATGGGACAGCCAGTTCTGTTGCCCTGGCAGCTCCAAAGGTGGGCTTTGTTTGACTTACTCTCCTGAATCACTGTAAACCATGCCCCTGGCCCCAATGGTATGTATGGGAACGGGGGCACGGTTTTTGCTCATTGTCCTCATGCAAAGAGGAAGGATTATTTGGGAGTAATTATTTAGAGTGAATTAGCTCTAAGAACGGAGAAGGCAATGGCACCCCACTCCAGTACTCTTGCCTGGAAAATCTCATGGACGGAGGAGCCTGGAAGGCTGCAGTCCATGGGGTCGCTGAGGGTCGGACACGACTGAGCGACTTCACTTTCACTTTTCACTTTTTGCACTGGAGAAGGAAGTGGCAACCCACTCCAGTGTTCTTGCCTGGAGAATCCCAGGGACGGGGAAGCCTGGTGGGCTGCTGTCTATGGGGTCGCACAGAGTCAGACACGACTGAAGTGACTTGGCAGCAGCTCTAAGAAGTGTAGTAAACAGGTACATAAAATGTCTCCCATATACACAGAAATAAGCTGAACAATTTAGGAAACTTTTTAATGGGTATTTGGCTATGTGGGTGAACCTCAGTTTCCCTATCTGTAAAATAGAGCTAAAAATAGCAACCTCATAGGGTCATTATGAAGACAACACAAGTTACTATGAACAGACCATGAAGTCGACCAACTAATTTGCTTTAGTGGAGGAAAGAAATAGATGAAGAGATGGGAAATTTTGTTTTTGATCCCTGGAAACTTAGAATGATCCACTTCCTGAGATTCTGAATGGCTTACCTGCAAGAGTATAGGATGCATTAGATCATACGTACCTAAACCGTCACCATTCTTATAAAATGGTTAGTACCTTAGGTTTTGACTCTGTCATTCAGGACCAAACAGTGGGCATACATGACGCCCGGTTTACTTTGCTGATGTGTGTTTGGATTTTATAAGATTCTCACTTCCTCCAAAGGGCTTGTATTTGTGGGGTAGCTCTTGTTCAAGCTTTATTTCTTTTAAAGCCAGTCTTGGCAACTGACATACAAGCCTAAAGTATAATACTTATGTATTTCCTGATTTTCCTTCATGACCATCACATTGTGGACAAAATTAATGCCATCATGGTGACATGATTATTATTATCACTACTCTGGCTAATTTGTAATAGAGACTGTATTGTGCTTTCCTGGTGCCTTCAGAGTCTTAAACTGAATATATAGTTCCTCTAACCATTTTCCTTGCTTTTCAAAGGCACACTTGATTTTGTTTGGGTGTATTTAAATATTAACACAGACAGCTGGGATGTATTGTTTGAAGTGTAGTTCCAATTCATTTTGGATTCTGGGCACCTGTGATACTTGTCTTCTGACACATCAGTGCAGTCAGGTGTGGGCTCACCACAGAAATTTGCATCCATGAAGTGGTTGGGAGGGGAGGGCTTTGAACACTGTAGCAGGCAGATGGAAGCTCTTGATAATGGGGTAGAAAATTGGATTCATTTTGAGTTTTCAAAGGAACGCATCATTAAACAGTGCTTCTTTTCTGAGCATTGCTGGCCTTGGAGGGTTTCAAGTTTCATATCTTCAGATATAATAGGTGACTCTCTGGGATCCAGAGTTTGTGGAGGACTGGTTCTTAACCATGGGGTGGCTCCCAGGCCTGACACTGTGCTGTGTTTGGATGGTAGAGGCCCAAGCTTTGTGGCATGCATGCTTATGTTGGATTCCTTGATCTGCTGCATACTCAGTGTCCCTGAGTGTTCCTTCCTCCATCTGTAAAAGAGATGGAATGACTCCTTGCTCAATGAATATTAAATACGGCTGGAAGCATATTGCACCTAGGATATAGGCTTATACACACAGTTGGAGCCAAAACTGCGAGTTCCAGGTCTACTAGCTGTTAAAGTTACTCAGCTACTCTAAGCTTTATTTTGCTTATCCATAGAATGGGCCCGTTACTGAAACACTGCATCTGTTGCGTGGTGGTGTGTTGCAAATTATATAAGATAATGCATGTAAAGGGTTTAGTGCACCTCAGGTTCATGGTACGGAGAAAAGTTTCACTGTAGTTTGGTCAGACGGTGAAGAATCTGCCTGCCAGTGCAGGAGACCAGGATTCAAACCCTGGGTCAAGAAGATCTTGGAGAAGTGAATGGCAGCCCACTCCAGTATTCTTACCTGGAAATGCCCCCGAACAGAGGAGCCTGGCAGGCTACAATCTATGGGATCGCGAAGAGTTGGACATGCCTGAGCGACCTAACACATACACAAGCTATTGTTAGTATTAATGATGGTCCTTGTAATCTCTTGAGGTTCTCCTGTAGTTGCTCTTCTATGAAGTCAGGAAGTTCTATTCAGCTACCACAAGGTCTGTGCTTCCAGGCGGTCACAGGGCTGTGTGCATTTGACACCACTCCCATGTGCAGCAGGGTGACGGCTTTGACTCACTGTGCCTCTCCTGTCTTGCAGCGTTGACGGAGGGCTACGTGGGGACCCTGCACGAGAACAGACAGGGCAGCTCGGTGCAGGCGCAGATCCGCAGGCGCAAGGCTTCCGGCGACCCGTACTGGGCCTACTCGGGTAAGTTGCCTTGTTCCCACTGCGATCATACGGGCCAGTTCACGTCCCATTACACTCAAAGGCACACTTTTAATCAGTTTCACGCCTGATTTCTGTTTGTTCAAACCTTTTGTAGTTCCCTGAAAGTTGAAATATTCAAGCCTGTTTTTCCTCAAGCTGATAAACCTTAATTTATCTCTCCCACCTGTTTCCTCAACCTGCCTTTTCCCCTCAATTTGCATTTATTTCTGAACTTTACTTGTTAATGAGTTATTGTACCAAACTTGTAATTTTCCGAAAGACGTGGCCTTTTCTTGTCTCTTCCCAGAGGCTGTGATTTCAGAGAGCAGAAAATATAAGCTTTGTCTCGAGCTGCTAAATATCTGCTAAATATTGCAAAGCATCACGTATCAAAACGACCTATTATGCTTTAATCTAAGAAATGCAACTTTATTTTCTGATCAGATCTTGCTAGTTTTATATATTTCAGCCCACTGCGATATTTCTGTAGCCTTTTTCAAGTTTTGTTTTCACTTTTCGCCTTCGAGTCAGTGAAGAGAGAGTACATATTGTTACAACTCTGAATACTACTTTGGAAATAATTTTCTTAGATTTTAAGGGGCAGAAAAAAAACTACAAGAATATACAGGCCTTTTCTGGTTTATGCGTCTAACAACTAACAAAAAGAAGACAGGTGGATTGTTATTTCTAAAAGAGATTCTGATGCTCAAAAATATATGGGAAATGTATTTTTAGCTAATTAAGGAGGAATTCTTGAGCAAGATAGACCACTTTGGAAATCACTATAGCACTGAATAATTCAAATTTTTTTATGAAAGTGCTTGGAGGCACAGAGTATTAGTCTCAATAACAAATGTACGCATTTTCTATGTTGTTGCTCATAGAACTGAAAGGTATTATTGTCGTGATTATACCTTGGTCTTAAACCCTGAATTTCCACCTGCAAATCCTGTTAAGTTTATGTCAGTATAAAATTTATAGGCCTGATCTTTAATTACACCTTATCTATTGGCTTTTTGCATCCTTTTGTCTATTGATAAATCTCCTGCCCCTCCAGGGAGAATAGCCTATCTGTTTTGTTTTGCAAGAACAGATAGTGATTCTGAAGTCTTCCATCACACCCCATTCCTTCTGATTAGAATTATCTAATTAGAACTTTTTTGTCACCATTTCTGATAAATGAAGGAAATTGGGAGATGAAGGCTGAAATTACATATATATATATAGCTTCCTGCCAAGAAACCCAAAGAAAATTTATCATTTTGTTCTCTGTGTCTCTGATAGAAGTTAAGAAGAGGCATAAAGTGGCCTAATGTTTATAGTTCATCAATTTTGAAAGTAATGCTGTTGGGAAATTGGAAATTATATGACATCAGCATGTACAGCTGCAGATGGCAGTGACTTTTCCCATTATTTAGTTAAGACTGGGCATAATTAGTAGTGTGGACTTTGGGGTGGAGCAGTGGTTGATCCTCTTAACCCTGGGCTTGATGAATCTCCATTTTGTATTTCTGGAATGCATTGTGTCTGGATTTGAAAACTGCTTCTGTCTGTGGAAAAGCTCATAGTTTATCTTCAGTGGGTCGGCATGCTCTTCATAAGAATCTGGTAGTCTTGGGCTTGGCAGGGCTGCAACCTCCCGTTGCAGCTATTCAGCTCTCGTCGTAGTGCAGAGGCAGCCATAGGTAGCTGGACAAACTACCTGTGTCCTCACAGAAATTTATTTATGACAATGAAATTTGAATTTATTATAATTTTCATGTGTCAGGAAATCTTACATTTTAGTCTTTTTTCCCTCAACCTTTTAAAAATAGAGAAACCATTCTTTCTTTGCAGGCTGTACTAAAATTGGTGGCTGGTTAGATAGGGTCCACAAGCTGTAGTTTGTCAACCCTTGTTTTAGTTGCGCTTTTTTCTGGAGCCAGGATAAGGCAGTTATTTGAAGAATCCCTTAGAAGGGTATAGACTGGCTTAGAAGAACCACTGAAGTAACTTGCTAGGCATGACGGGAAAAACAAAAGTAAAAGGAGAAGAAAAGCATAAGAGAGTTACCAGTTGAGGTTGATAGTCATCTTCTGGAACATTCCATGGTATCAGTGGTTATTTTCAGCAAAGTGGTGAAATACTGGTTTTCACGTCAAGAACTCTTAGGGTGTTCTTTGGCACTTGAACTGCCGAATGAAAGGTCATTATTTGCAGAGGGAAATGGTTTTGAATTGAGCAATAGTGAAGTAGTCCACTTCATGAGAGAGGGGTTTAATGGTCCAGATGTTAACCTTATGACTCTAATTCACAAATTTGTATTAGTTCTTCCTAAGATAAGGCATTGTTATATTTTGGGCGGGGGGTGATGTTGTGTGTGACGATGTGAATTTTCAAGTCACGTATGTAGACTGTGGTTCAGATTAATATCTACCATTAATACCTCTTAATATCTTTATGACGTTGGGAAGGCATTTAACTGCTTGGAGCCTCAGTCTTCCCATCTTTGAAAAAGGAATAATTAATAGCACTTCCCTCATAAAGCTGTTAATGGGAATGAAATGAGATGTGTGGTGAAAAATTTAACAAATTCTGGGCATAAAGTGCCTAATGTTACTTTTTGCTGCTTTTCACACTATTAGTACTTTTGCTACTGGTGATACTGTTGTTATTGGAATTCTCTTTTGGGTGCTATGATTGTTACTGGGGGATCCCTAGGTAATACTTGGAGCTCAGCAAGCTAAATTATATCAGCCGTAATTCATAAGAGTCGCCCATTTGAGATTTGGGAATGAAGGTTCAGCGAACAAACTATCCTCCCGTTCAGGGCTTGGCAGACTACAAACATCCACCTGTATTTGTGTGTAGTTTTATTGGGACACAACCATTTGTTGATGGCTGCTTTCCTGTTAAGACTGCAGAGTTGAGTAGTTACCACACAGAACTTTGACCAAGAAGCCTAGACTATTATCAATTAGCCCTTTACGGAAAAGGTTTGCCAGCTCCTGATCACACTGGTGCAGCCTGGAGTTTTGAGCAGATGTTCAGTTCAGTTCAGTCGCTCAGTCGTGTCTAACTCTTTGCGACCCCATGAATCGCAGCATGCCAGGTCTCTCTGTCCATCACCAACTCCCAGAGTTTACTCAAACTCATGTCCCTCGAGTCGGTGATGCCATCCAGCCATCTCATCCTCTGTCATCCCCTTCTCCTCCTGCCCCCATGAGCAGATGTTAGCCTGACTCAGAAACAAAACTGTGTGGAGATAGGGAACATGTCTCTCTTTTTCTTCTGGCCTTGCATTTCCCTTGAGCTGAAATGTCCCCAGCAAATATTCTAGATAGCATTCTAGTGATCCTTGTGTTCCTGCTTTGGCAAAGTTCTGGGAAGAATACAGATGAGGAAGTGATATGTTTTAGGAGGTGGAACACGGAGAGGAGTCGGTGTTGGTGGGCCTGGGGCCCCTGGGTTCTGGTGTCCTTCATCATTAGGTTGCCTTTGGGTACAGGGTGGGGTTTGGTGAATGATGCTGATCTGGTTATTCTGGTAGCAGCCCACCCAGTCAGCCCACTAATCACTTGAGGAGAGTTACGTAAGTAGTTGAGCTGTGGAGAACTTGTTTTAAGGATGTTGTCGCGATCGTACTTCGTTAATAGTGTGACTTACCACGTTAGACTATCTAAGTGATTTCAATGTCACTGCATCATCTTGGATAATGTCTGCAACCGATTTATATTTGAAAATGATCAACAACCTTACTCATAGGCTTATCATATGATGCCACTGTGAACACCAGCAGCTTTAGGATAGAGGACTGTTTATTGAGGAGCCTGGAGACTGATTAGTCCCATTGTGCCCATCTGAGGATAGACTGTCTCTCGGGTCCTTAGTTATTTCTACTCTAAAAAGGAGTGGTCATAATGTCTGAGTTTAGTGTGAAAACATCATGCATTGGAGAAATGAAACAGAACATAAATGTAAGATTATCATCATTAACTGTTAATGTAACTTCAAGATTGCTTTATATCTTTGGATATATTTTCTTTATACCAAGAACAGGAAAAAGGGGGGAACACCTTTTGGTGTAGTTCATACAGAATTACGCTGAGAAAAACAGTAACAATAATTTGGGTGTCAACTGGAAATATTAAAACACCTGCAATGCAGGAGACCTGGGTTCGATCCCTGGGTTGGGAAGATTCCCCTGGAGAAGGGAATGGCTACCCACTCCAGTATTCTGGCCTGGAGAAATCCATGGACTGTATAGTAGGAGTCTGACACAACTGAGCGACTTTCACGTTTTTTTACTTCTCTTCTGTTGGTTTTCTTGACTAAAATACAGATATTTTTTCTGTGTTATTTGAGGTGATGACAGCTCATGAATTTTGGAGTTCACCCAGAACTTCTGTAAGTATTACCCAAAAAGTAACACATGCTAGGTAGGTCATTGTTGCCGGAAAGAGAAATGAGAAACAAATTTGGAGCAAGTTCAAGTAGAAATTTGAGGCATTTTTATAAAGCTTTCTGTTTCCTCTCCGCCCCCTCAAAGACTTAGGGAAAAACAGGTGGTGGGTTTCTCCTCCCATGCCGTTTTAATTTATCCTCTTCGGTGGTTTTCTTCATTTTTAATAATCTTTATCTTATGTTCTTTTTGTGTAGATAGATTCTGTGAATCAATACAAGGGGGAGCATTTCTCACTTTTAGAGGACTCCCAAATTGAGACATGCCATGACCAAAATTCCTTTGAAAGAAGTGTCTGGTGCTGCACTAGGTGAAGGTCAAGCAGGATTGCTCTAAGAGGCATTCCTTCCTGGCCAGAAAATTGTGGGATGAGATTTCCAAGGGCCTTACTGATTGTCCTGGGGTTTGGTGACTTGCTCAACTGTAAAATGGAGATGACAGGACATACCTTATATGGCTCTGAGAGCTAGCAGTAATATATGTAATCGCCTGCTATGGCTGTTAATCACTTGGCCACCCCACTGCACTATGCATATGAACATCTTGTTTTATACCATGCATGTGTGTGTATGTTTGTGTGTGCGAGAGAGAAGGAAAAAGGAAAGGGGAAGAGGCAGAGAGAGAGAGTTTTCCTGAGCTAAATGTAGAGTTTTTAAGGACAAAGATTATAGCTTATTATTCCTTGTTTTTCCTGCTATGTGCCAGAGTATCTCCTCTTGTATATATTTGGAACATATTTTTCAAGTAGGTGAATGCATGGATGGATAAATGAATTCATACCAGAGTCTGTGCTTGGTTGGGAACTCTCTAAGGGGATCTTGTCATGAAATCCAGATAAGTTAGTGGGTGATTTACAAAAGGTTTCACTCTTGGATCCTTTTAAGTAACGAGCTCCCCTGGTGAACTTAAGACATAATTAAATTCCTAGAATAACATTTCCATGCCTATTTTTAATAACATCTGTACGGGGTAAAGCAAAATACACAAATGCCTGTCCGGGTCTGCTTCTGTCATGAGAAGAATGGAAGGCGCTGTGGAACCTTCCAGTGTACTGTTAATATTGTCATATCGTGTGCCCCCCTCCTGACACCTCCCAGGAAGTCTCCTAAGGGAATCACTTCCCTGGAGACATTCCCTTTGCAGTAGAGACCTTCTGATCTGATGGGTCCACACTGTTGAGATTGATTCTCGTTAAGTCCTGGCTCAAGGGTATGTCTACCTGACCCCACTCTCTTCACTGATCAGTTTCCTCTTTATTTTTGACAGTGAATTTCCCTCTTCTTTACAATTCTCTAGTAGTCTGTTTACAGTTTTGAAGTAGAAGTTATTGTGTGCCAGGTGTTATGGTATAGTGGGAGGGGCCAGAGAAATTCCTCAGAATGGCTCCTGCCAGGTTCCCTTAGAGATGGACAGGTGTTTTCCAGGACTGCAGAAGCCTGGAGGCATAAACAGCCTAGCCTTGACTGGGGAGCTGGAGTAGTACCTCAGTGGGTCTGGGGCGTGTGGTCAAGTGGAACAAGTTGCGGGAATAATGCAGAGTATCGGAAGTAGACCAGGAGGGGTCTAACAGAATTCTCCTAGTGACCTAGAACATCTTGCTGAGGGACTCACTTAAGGATTTTACGGTGAAAATGATCTAAGTTGGTTTTATGTTTGAGTGAGACCTCAGGTTGTAGCATTAAGGATTGGTCAGCAGGGGAAGAGAGCAGAAACGGAGAGAAATGTTGAGGTTGTATCTTCAGGAATTTGAGATATGAAAGAGCCTGCGGGAATTGATTACATTTTGTATATGAAAGAGAAAGCAAATGAATTGTCTGGGATGTTCCCCAGAATGATTGAAGAGGGCATTGCATTTAATTTAAATGAGTATGTGAGGAATGGTGGGTTGGTTGTAAAGATAAATTTGGACTTGAACCTATTAAGACATGGTATGGTCTTTTGTTTATATTTCTTACACCCTTTAAACTTTATGTTCCTTGAGCAGAACCTTTGTCTGTAATTAATCTTTGTATCTCCCTGTTTCTACCTTAATGTTTTGAAATAGAAATAGTTTGTAGGACAAAGTACAAGCTATTTTTTCCTGTAGGTACTTGTTTTTTTTTTTTTTTTTTCTTTTTGCACTTGATCTGTGATTACAAGGATAGATAGAGAAAAAAACACATGTGGTCACACAGTAATCAGGACTTTATGTATAAAAGAGAAAAATGTGGTGCCATATGCCTAAGGTACCTTGAACATTTTTCAGTGAAGACTTTGGCTTTTTTCTCTTCCATCGTTTGAATGAAATTATTCTATTAACTTAGAGATGTGTTCTTTATCTTCTTCTTTTTAACTCTGTTCTAATCTGTGCTACTTGAGTGCGAACATTTCCTAGCATCTTCTTTCTGGAGGTGGTTTCACAAGTGTTTGTAAAGCTAACAGATGTTATTGTATGTTGTAAGAGGACATCAATAAACTCCTTAGGGTCCTTGTGACCCTTGGCAAAAGCGTATTAGAAGATAAAGTTTTATTCAGGGTTGGGTTGGTATCAAGTGCTGTGTAACAGTGATAAAAGTTTCAATTGTTGCTATGATGAGATGTTTAAAACATGGGTAAATGGAAGGCTGAAAGTTCGGGTTTTAAATCGGCCTTGAAGGTAGCAGGTTGATGGAGCCTTTTTTTAAGGACTCTGGCGTAATCTATGAAGATATTGAATGTTGATAGGCTTTGATCTAGCGCCTCTGCTTCTAGGAATTTGTCTTTCAGAAACACTTGTATGTATCCCCAGTGTGCCATTGTGAGTGTAACAGTCTAAATAACCATCAGTGGGGACTTGGGTAGTTTTAGTACATCCTTATCTTGAAATGCTTAGTAAACATGTACCAATATGAATGAGGTTGAGCTACAAGATGTATAAAATAATTTGGGTAATAAGGTCTCATCAATAAATAGAACTGAGAAGTTGAGAGACTATACACAAAGGTTGATTGTGATTATCAGTGAGAAATGATGGATACTGCCTTTTTATATTTATAAGTATATAATATTATAATATAGGGTTATATCTGAAATATTTTATTATGCCAATACATCCATAATATTTCCTAAGATAATTCTTTTATAATAGATGGCTGAGTTTCATCAAATTTGGGCAATTTTCTTTGTAACTATTAATATTTCGAGGGGAGAAGAAGAAGAAAAAACTGCAAAGAAAGCCAGAAGGAAAGGAAAAGCCTTTTTTGTCTCTTTAATTGGCTAGATCTGCATTTTTCAAGTGAAATATTTTCACTGGCATTTCAAATTTTTATAAGATGCTGATATGAGCCATGCAGAAATTAATGCACTGATATTGATGCAGTTTGAACATCAAGATTTATTGTACAAAGTGGTAAATATTGGTGCAGGCAGAGGTAAGGTCAATATTTGCTTTGATATAACATAAATCTTAACATTTAGTAATCTTTACATTCAGTGGGCCTACAGAAGGCATATAGAGAATTATCTATAAGTATGCATTTTGCATACCTGTGATGGATCAAAGTCAGACATCTTCTTCCCTGGTCATAAATTTGAAAGGATGATACTCTCTCCTTTAAAACTGGTATCTTTGGGGCAGGGGCGGGGTGAGTCTGAGTTAATAGAGGAACATGATTAATTTAAAGAGTCAAAGGAATAGCATACCTAGCCTTACACATGCCTAATAATTGGAGAGCCAGTGATTTGCAATGTGCTGTGTGATTTACTTAAAGGCTACTCATTTTCCTTTGTAAGCTAACAAAATGTACTCATTTATTATATACAATTTGGTTCGTAAAACCCGCTTTCTGACTGCATAAAAGAGAGGAATGTTTCTGTCATTCCCTTTGGGTATTGTTAAGTTCTGTTATGTGGAATTTCTTGGCAAATAAAATATTATTCATATATATCTTGCTGAGTAACATTTTATCGGATTTCCCTTACAATCATTAAGATGAACTACACTCTTATTCCTTATCTTGTCTCTTCTCTTGCTGAGGCGAGCCTTACAAAAGTAAGGGAAAGCTTACTGAATTTCATTAGCTTTTGAACTTTTATCAATAGTATTGCCATTACATGGCTGAAATGTCTACTGTGTGCCTAAAGAGGGCTATTCTATTTGTTTACATATAGACAGGAACTTAGTTTAAGCTCAAGTTTAATCTTGTGTTTGAGCAAAAGTGTTAAGTGATACATGGTTGTGTTGTGGTGAGTCCACCGTGAATATTGCTCCTGTCTGATACCCATGCAAAATGCTGTCTTTGGTCTTCAAGAGTTTGTTAAGTGATCCTGAAATTAATCTCACTTCCATCTCTCAGCTGCTAATTTCCCATGACTCTATTTGAGATCAATAGCATTAAACATAGTACATCTTCTTGGTTTTCTTTCTTGCTATTAAAAGTTAACCTTTCCTCCATTTCAGTTATATTAAACTATGTATTTTATCATGTAATTAAGACTTTGTTTAGGTGGAAAAAAAACCCAAATCAGTAGTAGGTGTATCATGTGGAACCTTGCCTTTTTGACAAATGCTTTCTGGTAACTTTAGGAGTCCTTGCTTTTCGTTAATAATACTGCAGTGTGTAATAAATAATGTTTTCCCTGAGTGTAGTATTAAATGTGATTTTTATGTCATGTGAAAAATGACTCTACTGTGTCATATGCTAAAGTACTTGACTTTAGCATAATAAAGTCATTTCTTCTGAAGTTCTCTATCAAGGAGAAACTCACAATTTAGTGCTAATAGGTCTATAATAATTGTCTGTCACTTGCCAATATCACTTTTTGAAAGAAACAGGTCTTGCCCAGGGCCTTCACCTGGAAGGGTATTTTAGAATTTGATCCTGTGACTTTCATTATATCCTAGTATCCCTAATTTATGAAAGGCTGTGCTAGTTTTCTGTTTTGGTGTGTTAAGTTTCCTGTTAATTACATATTTAAGATTTTATAAAAAGTTACCCAGTTTAATAATAAAAGTCAGCAATTGTACAGCTGGGTGTTCCAATGTCACAAAGTAAGTCTTTGCTAGGAGATGTTATCACCATTTTGGAAGGATTGAAAAGCCTCTTACATGCCATACAATCAACATGCATCTCTGCTGAGAAAAAAAATCACGAAGGGTATAGAGATTCTTAAATTGGCTTAAAAATGTAGGAGATTATTTAGTGTCCTAATTTTAAGAAGTATAACTCTTTGTATGTCCTGGCTCTGGTACAGCCATGTAGATGATTAAAAATCCTAAAAACACACTGGCCCAATTCCCCTGAATTACCCCTTCATCTCTGCCTCAACCACTCCTGTTCTGGGACCTTAGGATTGAATACCTGCCCTCTACTATCCATTGTTAGTGTTCATTGCCTCTGATTTGTTAAACATTTTACATTATCATCCCTGCATCCATGATGGAGTGAATTTCAGACAGTGAATGTGTGGACTGTGGGCTGTTATATGTTATCCTCTGCGACCCACTTAATGAATTTTGGTTGCCTTGAGATCTTCACTGAGTTTGGGAAGCCACTGGATCCAAATTTTCTGTTTGTGTTAATCCACATTCTCCCAGTCTGATGGCCATTCCCTGGGAGGAAAACGAGCTTCTTCTTGAAACTGCATGAAAATTTGCTGCTCCCAAAGGTATCATTTAGTTGCTCTGTCCCAATTATTGTTGGCCTCTTTCCTTCCCGGAAACCAGTGTGTCTCTCTGCCACCCTTCCCCCTAGTTCCATGTGTTAGGACAGCACTCTTTGAGCAGGGTGCGCTTGCCATTAGTACATTTGGTATTGATTGGTTGTTGAGAAACTTTAGCAGGAAAATGAAATATGAGCCTGTAGTAACTAGATTCTATGATGAGTGTCTGCAAAGATGAGAGAAGCCATTTGTGGTGTGTTTCTGCTTCTGGGGCTCTCTGTGATAATGGGAGGTATTTTTTCCTCACTGTTGCGAAGTGCACAGTCCACACGCTCCTCTCGGGAAGTGATTTTGACACTTATTGAATGTCCTGTGGCTTTTATATTCTTACACCACCTCCTAATGAGCTATCTTTATAACATCCTTTTTGTGTAAAGTTTGCCCTTTCTCTCACCATTCACTGGGGTGTGAAAAGGACGTTTCAACACTTATGGTCAGTTGGACCATGGATCTGCTGTGCCAGCAAGAACAAGTCAAGATTAGCTTCTTTTGTTCTGAGGATTCCTGGCTGGCGGTATTACCAGGATTTCTCCCCAGTTCATAATGCAGTCATTTCCAGGGGCATGTTTGTGTATAAGGATTTGCTTTTGTATCGCTTACCAGGGTTTAGCATCTGGAAAAGACCTGCGGACTCTCCTGTCTTAATAGTAAGAGCAGTGTATCTCTAAAGTTATGTGTCTAGAGGGCAGAGCACCTTTGTACTCTGCCATCTGTAAGGTACACTCCATGCTGTTTGTTATACCAACCAACCTTAGCTGGTAGAGTTGGTACTTTGAATCCCTTTCCTCCTGGCTGTAATATGACTTCTGCAGTTGCGGAGGTCAAACGCTGAGGTATGACGTCCAGAGAAAGAGAAAGTATCCCTTTCCGATGTCTCTGTTTAAGAGCAAGTAAATTCTGCCTCAGAGCACCCTGCCCTTGGACTATCAACCCTTCCACCTCATTGGTCAGAACTGAATCACGTGTTCAAGATTCATCCAGTCACTGGCAAGAGAAATGGAGTTAGCTTGATTGGCTCAGACCAGTCAGTGTACCTAGAAGAAGCAGGGGGCATGCCTGGCAGTTGGCTGGTTAAGCACTTGGTGCTTGCTACCCTTGTTGTCCTTTCAGGTCTTAAAAGCTAAGTGATCTCACGGAACTTACAGGAAAAGAGTTACAGGGAAGACATTTTTTTCCTTTTGAGCTGAGTTCTTGATTTCAGAAGTCTGAAGTGGTTGTAAATAAAGTAATATGTTTCCATGAATCAGGGAGTCTATAACATTCAGGGTTGTACTGTCTAGTTAATCCTGTTAACACTGGTGATACATGGCTGCTGCTGCTGCTACGTAGCTTCAGTCGTGTCCGACTCTGTGCGACCCCATAGACGGCAGCCCACCAGGCTCCCCAGCCCCCGGATTCTCCAGGCAAGAACACTGGAGTGGGTTGCCATTTCCTTCTCCATGGCTATTTCCATTTAAATTAATTAGAATCAAATGAAAAATCATACTAGTTGAAATTCAAATTCTTGGTAGCCACAAATGGCTAATGGCTACCTTTTTATACTGCTAAAGATACAGAATTTTTCCATCTTTGCACAAAAGACTTCTGGACAGTGCTGTTCAGAGGAGTTATACATTACAGGGAAGGCAGCAGTTAACATTTACTGAGTCTGTCTCAGGCGCTGGGGGGAATTGCTTTGTCTCTGTTGACTTGCTGTTCACACCAGCCCTCTGAGATACACCCTTTTTACAGAAAGGAAAGTCTCTGTGGGGAAGTGGCTTCCCAAGGAGCAAGTTAGAGGCCTCTCCTGAGTAGTGACCCCTGTCTGCCTGTCCCACCCTCCTAATCACTGGAGCTCAGTTTGAAAGTGGGACAGTCTGATACTTACATCCATTCCCCTAAGTGGAAAGCATTAGGTGCAGATGCTTTTTTAAGATCTTCCTGAAAAACTTGCTTATGCTACAAGTGTTCAAGATTCTCAAATTCAGGAATGGACCCATAGACCTTGTTTCACTTTGTCGGTCTTGGGGAGTTCTAGCTCTTAAGCATGAATTTTGCCAAGAATCTGTATCTTTGCCTAAAATAAGAACTGATAGTGATTGACTTGTGTATGTGTGTGTGTGCTCTCTGGAGTTCAGTGTATTGAATTTTTCACTGAAAGGGTGTTGCTCAAAAACTGGCCACAAGGCATGCTTAAGTCCAGGTTCTAGGGTCACAACAGAGAATAAAATACACAAAATTCCATTTTTACCTGGTGGAGACTGACAGTGTTACATGCACAAAATAATATGTAATCTCATCAAATAGTACTATAAAAAATACTCCTAACTCCAGCAAAGGGAAGCGAGGCCTACATGGGGCATTCCTGAATCTGAGAAGCTTGTATATGTCTGAAAAGCGTGCATATGTCTTGGATCATATGCACATTTTTTCAGGAAGCTCTTAATTCTACATCTGTACTTAATGCGTTCCGCTTATGAGAATGGATGCCAGTATCAGGTTGTCCCATTTCCAAACTTGGCTCCAATGACTAGGAGGGTGGGGCCAGCAGACAGGTCATTGCTTGGGAGAGGCCTCTAGCTTGTTCCCCAGGCAGTAAGATAAGGCCAGCAAGATTCATGACCTGGAGAGAGGTGCTGTTTCAGAAGGGGAAGCTGGAGAAGGTCTCTCTGATGAGGTGGTATTAGAGGAGCAACCTTGCATGTGATGACCAAAGCAAGTAGATACTCAAGCCAGGCAATGAAGGCAGAAGCAAAGTGGAGAGAGCACGGATTCTGTTACCTTTAGTTGGGACTTACTCTAGAACTTCCAGTTGCCCAGGGTTCTGCTTAGTGTCTTACGATGCACAGCACAGTCCCCACAAGAAAGAGTTACCTGGCCCCAAATGTCATAGTGTCAAGACTGAGAAACTGCATGTTGGAGGCTCGCCAGAGTTCCTTGCTTTCTTAAAGTCTGTCCCCCACGATGCTGTAAGAAAGAGTTGCCCCTTTCTAGCTAGCAACGGATCCATTTCCTGAACAGAGCAAGTATTCTATGATGAGCTTGTGGCAGGCTGTGTTGTGCAGATTTCCTAAGGTATTACAGGACCAGGTGAGTGGCATGTTGTTCAGCCCTCTCTGAAGACTGGAGAGGAGAAATAGAAAGCTTGACAAATTGACCATTCTGGAAGTCTTTGCATGAAATCATAAAGGAATGCATCACAACTCTGGTTGTGGTGAAAAGCCCACATCTCATATTGTGTGGAGGCAATGAATGATAGCCAGGCTGCAATAAAGAGGTGATGAGATTGCTTTCATTATTACTGTTGTATTTTTGAGGTCCCTGGTGACTATTCCGTGTGCCAATCCTTTGACCTAAGAGGCTGTTATGAAATAATACCTATCTCAGTATTGCTAACCATGAAGGACCCTCCAGAATACCTGATCAAGCTGCTATAGCATCATGAGAAAATTTAGTTAGCTGGTGTGAACCGTGGTAAGTCACTTCAGAGTTGAGCAGGGCATAGCACACTTTCTTGGGCAATCACTTTTAACAAAGGGAGTGGAAAGGAAAATAGAGCTGTGAATGATGACAGACAGGTAATCATAAACCAGCTTTTTGTCAGATATCAGCAGCTAAGTATTTTACTTATGTACCTGTTTTAATAATGACCACAGGTTCCTCCTAGAATGGATTCCTTACCTTCTGTGTATGGCTTAAACAAAAAGTATGCTATATGTGGAGGGGATATAAGAGTGTGTAATGTGTTTGTACATGTCACGGTGCCCTTAACTTTCTATAGAGCACATGGTTATTATCTACTTGCTGTGTTCCAAGCCCTCTTGTTCATGTTTAGATATAAAGACAGATTCGTGTGGTCACTGCCTCTAGGAGGTCAAAGTCTCTCTTCTTCTCTGTTTTGAAAATGAAATCCATTATCAGTTATAGTCAGTGACTCAGAAGGTGGAACATACTGACATTGAATATATTTATCCTGATACTTCTATGTTACTATAGAAGTATTACTCTCTACTGAGAGCTTGAAAAGGTGTAAGGTCATTCATACACCAGGGTGACCCAGAAATACTCTTTCTTTAAATTGGAATGATAACATCTTATGTAAGTATTTACATCTCCATTTAAATTGTGTTCAGACTTGCATTATTGCAGCTCCCTCCATCTCCAATTTAGGATTCAAATCCAGATGCCTATTTATGCTGAAGGTCATGTGAGAAGCACATTTCTCCCCAAAGAAAAGTTGGAATTATCATTGTCTTTTTCCCGCCCTGGATTCTCGCTCATATCCAAGACTGATTCCAAAGGACTTTGTCATTACTGTTGACAGGAGACTTTGTTTTTGGAATATTCTTTTACTTTCAGTTTTTTCTCCTAGATTTTTGAATCTAACAGCTCTGATTGATGCCAACTTTTCCAGGTCTCCATCTATATATAAAAGGGGTAGATTTGGGATTTTCCAACCCTCTGATGGAAATGCAGACTAAATTATAAAAAGATAGTATGCTTCTATTACAAATGTATTATTTAACATCACTATTATATTAAAATGTTTTTTCCAATTAGAAATGTTTAGTATGAAACATCTGTTTATTATTAAAATTTTACTTAAGATAACCATACTCCATTTTTTAAAGTAAGTAGTTTTTTGTAGTAAGAAAGGAACACCATGCTCTTTTACACTATCTTTTTTTGGCTTATTCAGATACATCATGATTTCACTGTAGTAAATTATTTTTCCTAATTTCATCATGCAGATGATGACAAAATGCATAGATTCTCAATTAAGTAATTTGTCTAAAGGTAGCTGCAAGTGAGTGCTGCCCTTTGCAGAATATGTTTTACTGGATCTTAAGAGCATTTAAGATACCTTTTTTCATAGGAATTGCTTGACATTTACGTATTTTAAGTGATTTTCATGAATCAAGTGCAGCTGTAATATAAAAGGTAGAAAATATACACTTTCAGGGTTTAAAGACACTTCAGTGGGTTGTAGAATACAAGTTCAGATGAATATTTGGTATTTGATTTTGAGCTCTCATTACAGAACAAAATAGATTTATGCAGTGAGAGGACAGGAAATATAATAATGAAAAATATATTAATTGATTTCAGATTTCTGTCTGTAAAATCTTGGTCATAAATACAGTTATTAGAATCCATGTTTATGGTCTTGAATTTGATATAGAGAGAGTTATTCATCTGAAAAGCCAGCGGTCCCACCATTTATCACAATGGACTGTGAATTTATATTTCTGGCCTTACAGGTGTGATGTATGTCTCTTTTTGGTCAGGGCATTTACTGCAGGAATTAATTTTAGGCATTGGGAGACTTTTATGACCATTTCAACTGTTAGTTACTTGAAGGTTTAAATAATTTTACTGATTTCTTGGTGTAGCCTTTTCGAGAAGAGTTTCTGTGAACAAAAAGAGTGTCATCAGTATGGAATCGTTTGAGTGTCTCTGTGTTTCCTTCTGAACTGAGTTTCATTGTAAGCAGTCTTTGGCAGAGGGCCAAGTAAAGGTGATTGTTCAGAGAGTTTTACCAAGTCTATGCCACCTGTGTTCAGTAGGTGGTTAAAAGACCTTTTATGGCAGGAAAGTCCTGGTGGCAAGGAAGGTCGGGAATTGCTGAGGTGAACATAGTAGGTATTTTTACTGCAGGATTTGTCATAACCTTTAATAATCCACTCTTACTAAAGAATTGGACACGTCTCCTTCATTGTGTACTTATACACTCCATACGGAAGGGAGGGGAAGACAAAAGATGCAAAGGGGTCTGGGGTGGGGAGTATGTGGGTTGGAGATTGGCTCTCCTGAGCCAGATTATATTGGGAGAAAAAAGGAATAGCAGGTCCTCAGATTGAGATGGTAGAACGCATTTCCATACATTGCCATGAGGAATGAGGCAATGCAGATTCGCTTTTGATTGAGAATCACTGCTGTGCTGTGCTTAGTCACTCAGCCGTGTCCGACTCTTTTCTGCCCTATCGACTGTAGCCCTCCAGGCTCCTCTGTCCATGGGGATTCTCCAGGCAAGAATACTGGAGTGGGTTGCCATGCCCCTCTCCAAGGAATCTTTCCAACCCAAAGATCGAACCCAGGTCTCCCGCATTGCTGGTGGATTCTTTACTGTCTGAGCCACCAGGGAAGCCCAAGCCTTAGCATTAGCAGTAAGTCACTTCAGCCGTGTCCGACTCTTCACAGCCCCATGGACTGCAGCCCACCAGGCTTCTCCGTCCACGGGATTTTCCAGGTAAGAGTACTGGAGTGGGGTGCCATTGCCTTCTCCTAGGGAAGCCCAAAACATGATGATAATAGGTCATAACAGAATAGCATATCATGGAATTTTTAGATGGCAAAATTGACTATGGTGTTTGACCTGACAAGCGTTTTAAAATAATTGTGAAAAGTTTCTTATTGCAAGTGGGTGACTTTAAGTATTTCTTACCTTTTTTTGGGGGTGGGGTAACAAATGTGGCATGGATTTCATTTCCCTTTGATTTCTTCCATGTCAGCCTTGGAAAGCATGAAATTGATTTTAACTCACACTGGAGACGATGAACAATGATTGGTTGCCGAATTAATCCCTGGGTTGGAAAGAGCCCTTGGAGGACAGAGTGGCAACCCATTCTGTCCAGTTTTCTTGCCTGATAATCTCATGGACAGAGGAGCCTGGCTGGGCTGCAGTTCATGGGGTTGCAAAGACATGACTGATCATGCACACACACTTACATGTTCACCCCTGATCTATATAGTTAAAAGATGTTGCCTGAATTCAATCACAAAAGTAGACAAGCCCATACTATTACTTATCTGAGTATGTTGGCCTGCCGCATATGCAACCATGCATACATATACTTTTTGGTGGGTCTGATTGTGGGCCTAATTTTTTGGATGATTTTCTTAACTTTGCATACACTTTTTCCCCCTGCATATAATCTCATTCCATTCAGAACATCTCTAATTTCGGTGGAAATGGCTTCATAAAGAATTTAAAACGAGCTGTGATTTGAGATCTTCTTCTTAAAAAAAAAACAAAAAACCGGAAATTAGATTTATCCAGGTTAGAATTTTATCTAGAATTATAGCTTAATAACTCTTAATATTTTCTAATTCATATGTGAATGAAATTAAAAGTTGGCTTTTTAATTTTGGGAGTGTAAAGGGAGCTTTTTTAACTTTTCTTTTTGCCTGCCACAGCATCTTTTTTCTTGGCATGGACAGGAGTGCCCTCTGTCACACCTTTTTTTTTTTTTTTTTTTTAACCTTTTGCCCTTGGGTCCTGGGCCTTTAAACTCTGTTGGCAGAATGTTCTCCCTTCCACACTTACTTTCCCCTGGACCATGAGGTTATCGTGCTCTCTGACTCTTGTTTCTCTCTTAAGACAGCTGCACCTCAGTATCGGCCGTGGTCCTCTTTACTTCTCCTACTTATGCCTTATATTTGGGGAGGTTGATGCAGGTGGGGAGTCGAGTTCAGTGAAAAGAAAGTGAATTCTTTTCTCTCTTTTACACTGTACAATGCCTTTTTAAAAAAGCAGAACAAAGCGAAAATAAGATACATTATGATGAAACTCTGACACTTGACCATAATTAAGCTTTTAGTTCCCATAATGTTGAGTGGAGGCTGGAAAATCTGCCAAACCTCTTATTCTGTGTTCAGCTTAAGTTTGCTCTGGCACCTCAGAAGGAAGAAAAAAAGGGTTGCAGAAACTGGAGGATTTTATCTTATCCTTTTTTAAAAAAAAAAGCTTTGTATGCTTTGAATGGCATATTAATTTCATATTCTGGTAGTTCTTTGAGTTTTCTTTAAACCATGCAAGCTGATCATGTGTGACTTCTGTCTGTGTGTTAATGCACATTTAAAGATGCTTAAGGTGCTAGGGGTTAGTACTTGAATCCTTCAGTTTCCCTCATAAAGTATTTTGTTTTTGCAGTTTAGTTACCATGGAGATGAGATATAAATCTAATACCAAAAATAATTATTGTACCTACAAAACTCAAATTTGCCACCTTGCCTTAGTGCGTTCTTTGCTACTTCAGTGAACTGTTTTTGGAACAATGTTAAAATGATACCATATTCCTGTTTTCTCTCTTTCTCCATTTCTTTCCTAAAGGATTGGGGTAGCTTGAGCAGATAGAAAAGCTGTGATAACTATTTTAACTTTTGTTCACACACACGTGGTTTTCTTTTTTAGACATTTGATTTTTGGTAACATTCTGTTAATCTAGAATAGATAATTTATCTGGATCAATACATAAAAATTCACATTAAAAAAAAATAACCTGATGGACTTCCCTAGTGGTCCAGTGGTTAAGAATTCACTTGCCAAAGCAGGAGACATGGGTTCATTCCCCGGTCTAGGAAGATCCCACATGCCATGAGGCAGCTAAGGCTGTACGCCACAACTACCAAGCTGGTGTTCTAGAGACTATGCTTTGCAACAAGAAAAGCCACCACAGTTAGAAACCTACGCACTGCAACTGGAGACGTGACCCCTGCTGGCTACAAACAGAGAAAGCCTGTGCATAGCAATGAAGATCCAGCACAGTCAAAAATAAATAAATTTATTTAAAAAAAATCATATCATTCTATCATATAGAGGTAGACAGACTGTAAGTTATCTGAGCATTCCTCATCGATCAGCATTTGCATTGTATCCAGCTCTCTGACACCACCACAGTGCCCTAGTATTCATCCTGACGTGCTGATGCTTTTAGTTTTATGAAAGAGGGTGTCAAAAGTAGGGCTGCTGGATCAAGGAATATAGTATTATTTTTTTCCTGTGCCCTTTGGTACTTGGCTTTTAAGATTTGATTCTTTATCACAAAGAATGGAAGAAATGAGTGGAACAGCTCCATAATACAGAGGCTGAAAACAAATCGATCAACCATGAAAAAATTGCTTTTATTGGCAAACATCAGACGTTGGTTTGCAGAACAGGTGGTTGCTTGTTTTATCAAATATATGTCTTGAGGGCTGGTATAGGATACTGTGGCAGGTATGTTTCTCTGGGGGAACTGAATCTATGCTATAAACTCTTTGAAAGAGTTTCCAGACAAACGTAGTCATGTGGAAACTATTCAGAAAAAAAGTGACAGACTCTTTACAATAACAATTACTTCGAATTAGAGACTTAGGAGAAATTTTATCAGATATGATATTTGAGAAATTGAAGTGATCCAATAGTTTGCTTGCTTTATTGTGTGCTGTTCATAGCTTTGAAACTATTTTTTGCTTGAGCTGAAGTAAAGGAGGGAGAAAGAGGAAAGATTAACCTATTAACCTTTTGATTAGTTGACCGACCTATTGATCAATGATAGCAAAGTAATAAAGAACTCCAGTTTGATAGAAACGGTGGCGAATTCCAGGGTTGCTGTTGATTTGGAAGTTTGATACATGTAGCCAAAATGAGAGCCTTTGGATTGAAGGTGTTTATTGGGAAAATATTAATTTATTGAATATTACTTTTATATATAGGTGTTTCAGGTGAATGATGTCTCTTAATTTCTTCCATAAGTCCGGAGGGGAGGGCATGGTTACTATGGTGACCTTTAGGTTTGAAAATCAAGGAATACAGAGTTAAGTAGCTCGCCCTTTGCCCATGGCTTTATCCTAGAAAAGGGCTTATTAGCACATAGTAAAAATTTGGTCTATGAGTTAAGAAAACTTCAAAGCTTCTACTTGTCTATCCATGCCAGGCTTTGAGAGTGTCTAAGAGATTCCAGTCCTTCCCTAAGGTGGACCACACAGAACACAGCAAAACATGACGCTAAAGGTTTTTTTTCCCTCAAAACCTAGTTAATTTTCCAATGCAGAGTCTGAATGACTTTGACCAAGAGGTCTCCACAGTGTGAGACACTCATGCTAGTCTGGCAAGTACACTGGGACAGGACCAGACAGCATCATTATTCATTTATATGCTTCAGCTAATCCTTTTTGCAGATAACAGTTCAGGTATATATAAATATCTCACCTGGAGTCTGTTTCTGGCACTTGGAAGTTTGGCTCTTTATGTAAGTAATGTGAGAATCGGTGCTGGAGCTCTTGTGTGAGTCTCACCAGAGCAGAGCCAGACTGCACCTGAGGCTCACCGGTTTTGTATTCATTACACTGGGTATGTCTTGACCACTCTCTTGGGAGGTTTCAATGTTAAAATCGTTGTTTCATAATCAGCGTCAATATAATCGACACCCAGAATGTTGCATGGGTTTGTGCAGGCAGCCAGCAGGGAAGGAAGTGTGCCTGCCTGCTTGTGTCTGCTCCATACTTCCTGTCCACAGGTGACTATTGAGCAACTCCTGAGGTTATTGTGAAATCACAGTCCTATAAAGGTTGTTAAAACAAGATTGAAATCAATGCCTCAGTGACCCAGGGTTTGCACTGTATCTGATCTTGTCTTCTAGTGAAGAGTTTATTCTTTCATAATTTAATTGTCCGCCTTGTTCCAAGTTGGACTCCTTTTTGTGCCGTCTGTAGTTCTCAGTTCCCAGCAAGTGTCCTCTCTCCTCACCCCCCATTAATCGTTTTGATCAGCTTGTCATTATGTCTGATGCTTTTATACCTCAAAGAAAATTCTTTCAACTTTTTAACTTGCAAGACTGTAGGAAAGCTTGTGAAACAGCATAGATATGGCTGCCTCATTTCCTGAACGTGTATGTGTCTTCTTAAAAGGAAGGACTTCCCAGTGGTAAAGAATCCACCTGCTAATGCATGAGACGTCGGTTCGATTCCTGGATCGGGAAGATCCCCTGGACAACAAAATGGCAACCCACTCCAATATTCATGCCTGGGAAATCCCATGGACAGAGGCACTTTGCGGGCTATAGTCAGTGGAGTTTGAAAAGACATGACTGAGCAACTCAACAACTTTTTAAAAATACTAAAATAGTGTTGCTAGAGAAATGTTTGGGAAATCTTCCTTTGGATAACTTAGCTGATATAAAAAGATAAGCTCAGTCTTATCAAAGGCTCACCAGCCTTAAAAATAGCTTCACATATCTAGCTCATTTCTGTGTAAAACGAACACTATAAGGTCCTGGCTGAGTTGAAGGTTCTGATTGGAGTGTATTAGTTTGGTCTGGATCCCTACTGGGAGTGATGTGGAGGCCAAGAGATACAATTTGCTAAGGGAAAGTATTAGACAGTACTGCATTAGTATTAGAAAATCAGAAAGAGTATTTTCTAATACTTTTAAACTACTAGAAAATAGTATTAGATGGTACTTCTGTCCTGTCTAAACGTACTTTTACCAGTTTTTTTCCCTTTCGGTGAATGAGAGTCATGAAATTGACTTACATCTTTAAATGGTTAGATGATTTCTGTTAACCCCAAGTTCCCATTATGATTGGAATTTTAAATTTAGTTTTCTAGAGAAGGTTGTTACTGACACAGGTCCTTCCCCTGTTGCCAGAGGAGTAGAAATTCTAGGTATCCCTTGATGGTTATGGGAAGGACCAATTGTGTCTGTTACTTTCTCTTGATCACACTAGCCCCTCAGACTTGAAACTCAGCAGCTACCGTTGAGAGGGAGCCAGGAAGCTACTTTCTGCCCTGAAACGTTACGAAGGGCTGCTCCACATTTTTTCTATGCAACAAATCCTGTCCCTTTAGCTGGATGCTCCAGTTTTTTTGATGTTCTGTGGTTGTGATGATCTGTAGCCTTATATTTTGCCGCTCTTTCTCTATACTTCATACTTCAGCACCAACAGTATTTGCCATTACTAAACTTTCTCTGATTTTTCTCTGCAGCTGAATCTTAATTTACACAGATTTTTGAATCTGGAATGGGTATTTTTATTGTCTCTTAAAATCTTCCCTGTCTTATGTGTTTCAAAAACCACTTCTTTGCCTAAATGTTGCCAGATTTAAAAATTTTGATCCAATTTGACCTAATGACTCCATGCTTCTATAACTTTCCTTATTTATTATTTTTGACTGAATTTTTAGCTAGTTATTGACTGGACTGCTTTGCTTTGCATATTTGTTTGTGAAGTTCTTGAGAGGCAAGCTTCAAGTTTCCTTCCTCTTTGAAAATTTGCTGGGCCTGGCTTGGTACCACACAGAGAGAAGTTCCTAAATAAATATTTCAAGGACTTTATTGAATTAGGGATCTCTGTGGAACTCAGAAATAACATTTCTTCTAATCAATAAATAATAAAATATTTACTTGGCAGCTTTAATTTGTAAAGATACATATCAGTACTGTATAGTAGAATTCTTTTTGATGATGGAAGTATTCTGTCCTGTGCTAACTAACACAGTAGCCAGTAACCAGATGTGGCCATTGAGCATGAGAAATTTGGCTAGTGTAACCCAGAAACAGAATTTTAAACTTAATTTAATTTTAATTAACTTTAAATTTAAATAGCAGCCATTGGCTAGTGGCTACTTATCTTGTACTGCACAGGCAGAGAAATATTTTAATTTGGGTCATTTCCTCTTTCATTTCAGCCATCTTCATTAAACACCTATTAGGTAATGCTTTTTCTAGACCATGAAGATACCAGGTACGTTTATTAATTCCAGGACTCAGGAAGCCCTTGGAATACTGCAGAGAAGCTGACAAGATCCCTTAGTCATTGATACAGGACACAGAGTGTGAAGCTGTCAAGATAGAATTGGGAACATATAGAAGAGGGTGCTATAAATGTATGGATCATTTGTAGCTAAAATCATGAAACTGTGGGCAGTACTGGAGAGGTCAAGGTGGGCATCACAGAGGAGGGTCACTTGAAGTGAGCCTGCCTACTGGGACACCGCAAGAGTGCATTAGCAGTCTGTTTCTAGATGCTTGAAACATGGTAGATGTTCATCAAGCGACTGATTAACTGTATCAGAAGAAGACTGCCATCAAAGTCCTATTACTTCATCCATTTCTTTATCTCTAAGTTGTAGCACTTAAACTTCCAAGGCTTCAGGTACCAGGTGTACTTAGCTTATATAGTTGACCCTTGGACAACCAAAGGTTTATCTGAGTATAATTTATAGTTGGTCCTCTGTGTCAGCAGTTCCTTTGCATGCGAGGATTCAACCAGCCATGGGACCATGTACTTCTGTAGTATTTCTATTGAAAAAATGCTCACCTATAAGTAGACCTGGAACAGTTGAAACCACCATTCTATAGGGCCAACGGTAATTGCATCTTCACTGTCTAACACAATGCCTGTCGTATGGAAGGGGCACAGGAAACTCCTTCCTTCGCTGATTCACTCATTCATCTATATGGCAAACACCTGATGGTCTGCTCCCGTCCAGGTGCTGGGGCCGCACTGGAGAACATGACCCTTTTGGTCCCAGGTTCCATGAGACCCACTTTAGTGAGTTATTTGGGCAATAAATTCCTGAATATCAATAGATAAAACTGCTCTACTGTAGCCATGAAGGAAATGAATGGGCTTGTGATAGACAGAAGCTATAGGTAATCTATTTTACGTAGACAGTGAATGAAAATCTCCTAATCATGTGATGCTTAGGGAGAAAGAATTCCAGGCTGAAAGAGCCAGTCCAACAAAGATCAGGTGGTGGGAGAAAGTGCATGGGTTGCTCTAGCATCGAAGACTGTGACACTCTGAGTAAAGTAAGGGAGATTGGCATCCTCTGAGTTGAGGCCCCAGAAGGAGCGAAGGAGACAGGCAGGAGCCAGATTCTACAAAATCTTCTAGGATGTATTACACAGAATGAATCCTAAGGAATCTGAGAAATCATTAAGGGTGGGCAGTATTTATATTTATTTCAAGAAGATTTACTTACATACATACACACTCAAAAAGATAGAAGTGTGCAGAGCCTTAGTTAATCTTAAAATTTCCTGTACACTTGTCATCACTTGCGTTGCTATTTTGAGGTAGCCTTCTCTTGGCCTTAGATGAAGATCCATTAAGAAACTGCACAGAGTTCTACATTCTCATGGGAGTGCTTGAAGCTAAGCAGACTGGGGGAACATCTGATGAATCCTCGGAGAAACAAAAATGGAGGACATAGTACTGGTCTAATTTTAAGTGTTAGGAGAGGCAGTAATTGGGCAAAAGAGTGTGATTGTCCCTAATTGCCTACCTAATTACACATGCCAGTGTTGGGAGGTGAAGACCTGGTGCTTGTCACTATATGTCCCGGGTGACTTGTCCCTAGAGAGAGAAGACTAAACTATCTCCCAGGGATGAGCCTTTTTTAAGTCCTCCAGGCAGTGGAGATGCTGACAGGGGGAGTTGAGTGATGTACATTATGTAGAAGGCGTTTGCAGGAAGGGAGACATGAGCCAGCTCAGAGAGGACCCATCCGGTCAAACCTCCTAGCTTTAGGAAGATTGATTTCTGAACTTTTCTTATGTAAGCCTTTGTCATAATGAGTAGAGTATGCCAAGAAGTTGAAGTAGCATAGATGCTGTTGCATTCTGTTCATATTTCCTCTTCTCTTTTCCAGACCTCCGTGTTTTGTTTTGTTTGCTTTCCTTTTTTTGCATGCTGGCGTGCATTTTACCTGCTGGCACCTGCAGGTCTTTGCTTGAGGGTTCTCCAGGGCCATAGGAACCTGCACAGGGCATTTGGGGAGGGCTGGGGAAATTCATGCCCTGGAGCCAATGGCTTTCAGCCATTGATCGAGCAGATTTGAATAATACTCCCTGTCACCTCTCAAGTGAAGTACTGCTACTTGAGTCTTGTCTTCAGGGTCTGTTTCTGGGGAATCCTAGGCTAAGAAGATATTAAGAAGAGTTGACACAACAACTTCATGACCACAAAACTTCATTACCAGATAAGGAAGTCACATATGAAACCAAGGTTGCATTTCTCTGAAAAAGACAAAGTCAGGATTATTGTATAAAGTATAATCATGTCATGAGAATTTACTAGAAATGAGTCATTTAATCAGTAGCTCTAGGTAATGCTTTTAAACTGTGGTGTTGAAGACCCTTGAGAGTCCCTTGGACTGCAAGGAGAGCCAACCAGTCTATCCTAAAGGAAATGAGTCCTGGGTGTTCATTGGAAGGATTGATGATGAAGCTGAAACTCCAGTACTTTGGCCACCTGATACAAACAGTTGACTCACTGGAAAAGACCCTGATGCTGGGAAAGATTGAGGGCAGGAGGAGAAGGGGACGACAGAGGATGAGGTGGCTAGATGGCATCACTGACTCGGTGGACATGGGTTTGGGTGGACTCCGGGAGATGGTGATGGACAGCCCTGGTGTGCTGCAGTCCATGGGGTTGCAAAGAGTCGGACATGACTGAGCGACTGAACTGAGCTGAACTGAAGTGCTTTGGAGCTGCTTCTTGGTCCAGCCACTGAGGTGGTCATCACCAGTTGTATAAAGTCCACTTTACGTTGCACATCACTAATCTGATCAATAAATGGTTTGTTATTGTTGCATAGAATGAAAAGACACTTCAAAACAATTAGTTTTTTTTGATTTGCGATCAGTTCGTGTGACACCAGAGAAGGCAATGGCATCCCACTCCAGTACTCTTGCCTGGAAAATCCCATGGACGGAGGAGCCTGGTGGGCTGCAGTCCATGGGGTCGCGAAGAATCGGACACGACTGAGCGACTTCACTTTCACGTTTCACTTTCATGCCTTGGAGAAGGAAATGGCAACCCACTCCAGTGTTCTTGCCTGGAGAATCCCAGGGACGGCGGAGCCTGGTGGGCTGCCGTCTATGGGGTTGCACAGAGTCGGACACGACTGAAGTGACTTAGCAGCAGCTAGGTGATGACAGTCAGACTTTCCTTTGTCATTTTGCAGGAGGACCTTTTTGTAAAGTAAAACTGGAAGATAGAATATTGAGTGGGAGACAGGCAGACATTTAGGCACTTTGTGAAAACTTTGGGAGTGCTCCATGGAAGCTGTTGTTAAGTGTCCTGTGTGACACAAGTCAGAGCCAAACTAGATTCTGCTTCATTTGGTCTACAAATTGTGTGTCTGTCTTTAAACTAGTTTCTACTTTTTATTTAAAATTAAAAAAAATTTTTTTTTTCCTCCACTGTGTGGCATATGGAATCTTAGTTCCCCAACTGGGGATTGTCTATGGCCCTTGCTGTGGAAGCACAGAGTCCTAACTACTGGACTGCCAGGGTATTCCTAGTTTTCCAACTTTTAAAAAATGGGGATTTTCATTTAAAAGGCCACTATTAATGTCTTCCTTCAATGAAAATCACAGTGCACACATTCTAAATGGAACTGTAAAAGTGAGACATTCTGGCCACGTGGAGCCCTCATTCCTACACAGCTATAGTGCTTCTTTCTAGTCCCACCCTGCTGCTCAGCCATTTCTTTCACTGGGCATTTTCCATTATCTGTCTGGTCTATGGAGACAGTTGAATTTGCATCCAGCATCTAAGAATCTGTTTTCAGTTCATTCACTATTTGAAAAACGTAATTCTTAAGTCACTCCTGCAAATTAGCTTTCAATATGAAGATAAAAGATCTGTGAAATTAAAATGCATCTCTGTCCATCCTCTGTTTTAGAAAGCGATCTGCTTAACGGTGTGATACTATGAGTTAATGTTAACGAAAACATTGGTTAGCTCAGAGCTGTCCCAGAACGTGCCTCCAGAAGGAATGGAGAGGGATTTTTGTTATTATATAGCTCTTAGAGTGTCTAACGTGGGTCTCTAGTTAGTTAATTTTAGCTGACTTCAGAGTGTCTGCCAAAAAGTTGAGGGAATGTGTAGATATTAAAAGGATTTGGATAGAAAAGGTTCTGTGATGACCTCTGTAGGGAGAAGGATGCTGTTGCTGTTACATACTGGGAAATTCATCATTGATTTCCTTCTACCTACACTTAAAAAGTTCATAAACCTTTAGGAGTGGAAGAGCCAGTGAAATGGAACCTGCATAGTGGTTCCTATAAAATTGGTTTACTTGTGTGTGCATTTCAGTTAAACCATTGAAGGATGACTGGGTTTATGAGCATTCAAAGTCTTGTTTTTTTCTAGGCATAAATGATAGGAGAAAAAAAAAAAAACCCCTTGTAACTTCAGTTTGAGGACTGTCCTTTGAAAGATCATTGTTTCAAGTCCGTTGTATTTTCTGGAGACTGATGAGGACTATTCTCCGTGGAACAGCAGATTTGGGACCCATGTCATTTCTTCTCCTGTTTTGGTCCCTTCACTGAAGAAAATTTTGTCTGTCATGATGATAGGCTTTTTACCAGCATGGTAACAAGATTTAGTTATAAATATACGCAAAGAGTTGATTTTCAACTGAATTGTGAGGAGTGTTGATTACTTCAGTTAACTGAATTTGTTAATAACTCTTCTTCCCATTTTTCTTAATAAATGTGATTTAAATCTGTCAGGGCTTCTGCTTATCAGCAGTTGACCAGTGGTGCCCCTGAGTGAATATAATTCCCGTTGTGAGCAAAGATGCTTACATCTTTGTAGGTAATTTGTAGAAGTGCTGTGTTAAAAGGGAAACATCCATTCCAGCATGACTTTTTAGGATTTGTACAGCAAGGAGCAAGTTCCTTCATGCTTCCATCTTTCTTTCGCTTTCATTGAAACATTTTTGTAAATATTGTTATTTACTTGGCTGTGCCAGGTCTTGTCTGCGGTACATGGGAGCTTTAGTTGGGGCACATAGGGTCTAGTTCCCTGACCAAGGATCAAATCTAGGCCCCCTGCTCTGGGAGCACAGAGTCTTAGCCACTGGGCCTCCAGGGAAATCCCTAAGACTTGTTTTGCATTTGCTAAGTCAGGCATTGTTTATTTTCCAAACTATTACTAGGCTAATTTGACAAAACTATCAGTGCTAATTCAATGATAGATGATTACAGTGCTTTATGCACCAGTTGAATCATGTGTTAAATCAGTCAATAAATTGAGTGTGAACCATCAGCTAGGCCAGTGAACCCTGCCTTCCCACTCAGGTGGGATGGAAGATAGACATGAGACAAATGATGTCACCACACATTGATTTAGAGGAAGAGTTTGGTGTGTAGTTAAACAAGAGTGTAGGGTGAGCCAGAAACTGTGAAGTGTTAAGGAATAGAGAAAGCAGTGGTGGTAATTGAGGTAGGGTGGTCTAGAGGGACAAGGATCAAAGAGAATGTTTAAGAAGAAGATGTAACCTAGTTGACCTGGGTCATCACAGAGCTCTTGCTTGCCAGTATGATATTTCAGCTCAAGGTTATATCCAGGATGTGCCGTTTCTTCCTAGGGTAACCATTACATGAGTGTCGTTGTTTGTATCATTTTGTAATTCACTTAAAAAAAAAAAAATATATATATATATATCATCCACTTTGTGCTAACCACTGTCCTGGATCCTCAAGGACTTAATGGGTGTTCACTGTAGTTCGGGTGGGAGACACAGAGGACAATTCACATGCTGTTATGTGATAAGTGCAGTACTATGAAAGTGTATATGGAGTTTGGTGCTGGGGTCTACCCTCAGCAGAGTCCAGGGATATCCTCAGAATGGATGACGTTGGCGAATGAAGAAAGATAGAGAAAGAGATAAGGAAAGAACAGCATGGGGTGACCAAGCTTCAGTGAGCGAGGCCCGTTTATTTTCCTCGGGGCTTTTATATCCTGAGTTATACATACAGCAAGGTGAAAAATGCAAAGTCAAGTGAACATTCCATCAGTAATAACTTTTATCAATATCAGGTACCTTCTTATAAGAGTCTTATTTTTTGTACATCTGCTGTCCCGGAGGCCTGTTGATATTCTATGACCTCTTTTTGATAAATGTTGGTCAGCCAGAACAGTCATCTTCCCTTAAAGTGCTTCTTCTTAAATTCCTAGCCTGCGTCACCCTTAAAGTACAGAGTTACATTTTTATGGAGCAACGATTCAGTGGGTTACAGCAAAGAAAGAACTTATTAACTCAACGTCTAATGTTGCTAATGCTAAAGCTACTGCTTGTTATTTCTATACCTTAACTATATGCACTCCCAGAAGTACAATGGATAAGGGATGTGAGAACTTGGCAGGAAGCATATAGGCTCAACAATGTTGCAAGAGTCTGGATAAACCTGCCAAGTAAGCTAGAATGCTAACAGAGGGTTTGAAACACTCCTTTCATGCCCAGGAGATTTATCAACTAGAGCCCTAAGTTAACTCTTTGGTCAGGGACAGCCCCCTGCTAATGTCAGAAGAGCTGGTGAAAGACATAAAATAATAAGACAGATTCTGGTTTGGGGGTAGGTGCTCGAGCAGGTCTGGGGGTCTGTCAAGTCCTGAGGCCTTGCTTATCAGGACTCTTCCGCATGACCTTGTCATGGGTCGGATGGCCCAGGGAGTCCCTCGAGTCCTGCATGACCTTGTCATGGGTGGGATCTCCCGTGCTGGCTCCTGGCAGTTTGGAACTGAGCTAGAAATTGTGCTAAGGTATTAGATGGTGGACAAAGAAAATTTGTGGGTAGGAAGGTGATTCTTGTCCTCAATCACAGGTGATAACTAGAGGTCACCTGGCTGAGAAATATTGGATGAAGTGTGTTGGCGTTTGAGAATGAGATTGTTTTCAGTGGGATAGGACCTGTTTGCAGCATATTTGATGCAGCAGACAAAGTGTGAGAAAGATGTGGAGATCAGAGCTGGCCAGGTTCACACTGAGGAGACGCAGCCATGCCCCAAGCCCTGGAGTGAATTTGAGGGCAGGCAGTGGAGGTCCACGAGCTTGGATTTCCAACCAGGAGCCTTCTTGTTGGGAGCCTTTTGTGCCGTGTCTGGAAATTTGAAATGGAGAACCAAGAACTGAATCTGTGCAGGAGATTGACTGGGTTAATTTGGGGGTGCTAGCAGGGTGTACTATTGGAAAAGTCCAGCAGGCCATTGGCTATTTGAGCCTGAGGTTTGGGGTGCGATGAAGACTTGGGATTAGTTGAAATCATTGAAGGGTACTTTATAGAGGAACATTCCCTTTGAGAAATACTGATTTTTAAGGAGCCATTAATGGGAGAGAGACCTCAAAAGAGAAGGCTAGAGATGGTGAAACATGCATAGTGAGATTGGAGTGTTGGGTGAAGCACAGACTGTTTCAGAAATTTTGAGGAGAAGCCTTCGTTGGTACCACTGGGCCTGACTCACAGGAGTCTGCTTCCTTTACTGAGCACTTGACCTGCACGGCAAAGCTACATGATAGTTGGGGCGATGGTAGGGGTGGTGTTTATTGATCAAGAAGTAGCTGCTGCTGCTGCTGATAAGTTGCTTCAATCATGTCCGACTCTGTGCGACCCCATAGATGGCAGCCCACCAGGCTCCCCCGTCCCTGGGATTCTCCAGGCAAGAACAGTGGAGTGGGTTGCCATTTCCTTCTCCAATGCAGGAAAGTGAAAAGTGAAAGTGAAGTCGCTCAGTTGTGTGTGACTCCTAGCGACCCCATGGACTGCAGCCCACCAGGCTTCTCTGTCCATGGGATTTTACAGGCAAGAAATAGCTATTCTCTAACTAATAGTTTTCCAAATGTGTATCGTCATAGATAAATGTTTTTGATTTTGCAAAGGCATATTTTTAACCTCAGAAATATGTCTCTGTGTGTGTGTGTGTGTAAAAGGTATCATAGGTTATTCCTGGCAAGGGTACCGTAAATAGAGAAACTGAGGCAGACTTACAAGCTGCCATCTGTGTTTTATCATTAGCTTTTATGAGGCACAAAACAGGTGTAAGTTTGTTGATCTTCATAGTTAATCATTTTTAAGTTTCCTGTGTATGGTACTGGGAAATTAGAAGCTTGATAGTATCATCCGGTGATCATGATCTGTTTCTTCTGCCCCACCCCCACCCCTTTTATACATGTAGAAGCAAATACCATTAACAACCAAAATGACCCATTTGCTCTCATTATGAGATACAATTCTTTTCAAGAATTTTAGTATGCATATCCTTGACCTTTTCTTGGAATTAAAAATTATCTTGAAAATTTACCTATCCATCTGTAATTTCTGTGGTGTGCTCAAGAACAGCTTAATAGTCTGAAAACGGATGAATTTAAAATTAGAGAGTTGAAGGTCGTAACCCAGCAGTGATAACTCAGCTAATGAAATATTCATTTCCAACTAGGAAGTGGCACCGTATATCAACATGTTGTCACTGTCTGTCATTGTTACGTAGAGTGCAGGTATATTTATGCATTTATAAATAGCAGAGGGGAAAAAAAAGAGGCTAATTACATGCAAAACTGTGATGGAAATTTTCAGGGCTGTGCTTCTAACAGGCAACTGCAAACCATTTTTCCAGGCCACGTTTATGAATTAAGTATAGGTTCTGCACATTAACCTCTGCTGTATTTGGTTTGCAGAATGATGTAATTAGACAGAGGACAATTCAGGAGATATACATGCTTTTTTAGGTCATATCCACACCAGGGGTTTGTTTATACAAGTGTAAAATGAAGTGCAAAATTTACCACTTACCTCAGAAATTTAAATGAGAAACCCTTTGGGTTGAATAATCTAGAAAATTGTAGAAGATATATATTTATATAATTAGCTTTACCAATTAGGAATGAATTTACTTTAGCAAAAATCAATGTAATTATCCAGATAATTCAAGCTAATTAAAGTCTTTCCCAAATCCTTAGATCTTCATTAGCTGCATATTTCTGGTAAAAGCAGATTTGGGGGTGTTAAATTAGCTTTATAATTTGTGTCAGTCTTGCTCTATTTTGAGGTAGACCTGGCTTCAATTGATAGTGCCCTCTTGAACAACAGATGTTCTTCAGGGACAAGATACAGTGGGAAATATAAAACATTGCCTATCATATCAGAAGCCTGCTCACCCTCATACTGATAAACCTTAGAATACAGCAGCATGTTTATATCAACATATACACAGACAGCAATAAAGAATTCATTAGAAGTCATATAAACAGGAGTGAACACATATGTAGTGTTGTGATAATATCCTAATGAACAGACTGTTTTACACACACACACACGAGCGTTCACTGGAAATGAACTCAACCTCATCGCACCCTTACACACACACACACACACACACACACACACACACACACACGCACACGCATGAGCGTTCACTGGAAATGAACTCAACCTCATCTCACCCCTATAAAACACACACACACACGTTCACTGGAAATGAACTCCACCTCATCTCACCCCTTCACACACGCACACGAGCGTTCACTGGAAATGAACTCCACCTCATCTCACCCCTTCACACACGCACACGAGCGTTCACTGGAAATGAACTCCACCTCATCTCACCCCTACACACACACACACACACACACACACACACACACACACACACACACACACACACACACACACACGAGCATTCACTGGAAATGAACTCAACCTCATCTCGCCCCTATACAAACACACACACGTTCACTGGAAATGAAGTCAACCTCATGTCACCCCTTCACACACACACACACACACACACAAACACACGCACGCACGCACACGAGCGTTCACTGGAAATGAACTCAACCTCATCTCACCCCTACAAACACAGACACACACACACACGAGCGTTCACTGGAAATGAACTCAACCTCATCTCACCCCTACACACACAGACACACACACACACACACGCATGAGCGTTCACTGGAAATGAACTCCACCTCATCTCACCCCTACACACACACACACACACACACACACACGAGCATTCACTGGAAATGAACTCAACCTCATCTCGCCCCTATACAAACACACACACGTTCACTGGAAATGAAGTCAACCTCATGTCACCCCTTCACACACACACACACACACAAACACACACGCACGCACGCACACGAGCGTTCACTGGAAATGAACTCAACCTCATCTCACCCCTACAAACACAGACACACACACACACACGAGCGTTCACTGGAAATGAACTCAACCTCATCTCACCCCTACACACACAGACACACACACACACACGAGCGTTCACTGGAAATGAACTCAACCTCATCTCACCGCTTCTCTTCCTTTGATTTCTGTACTTCCCTTGGCCTGGTGGGAGCCCCCTTTCCCCTCGTTGTAGCTACCCATTCCCCTTTTCCTATAGGCCCCTCTCTAAACTGACAGCGACAGCCAGTACTTAGACTTATAAATAAACGCCACCTTAAATGGGTGTCCTATATAGATTCCCAAGTCGTATGTGCCTCTAGCCTTTTCTTCCCTTCCACGGTGGAATTTCAGAAAACATGCTTTTCCCCGGTTATCTGAGGGAGGTGGAGTAGGTGGTGTCAGATGCTCTCATCATTTTGGTTGCTCAGAAATTAAAAGAGGAAAATTTGCCTTGGGCAGTTGTTACTTTATTTTAGCTTCTGGAAATTTCATTTTGTTCTTTTTCTTCTGTCTCGTTTCCAGCTTCTAACATGAGAAGGGAACACAGCCGGTGGCTTGAGCTCACCTGGTGACCAGGAAGGCATAATACAACCACACTTAGTTTTGTACAATGTTTGGCTGTGGGCTGACCTGATAGCTGAGCCTTAGAAACGGTTTTGTTATCCGCTAGTCATTAGTTACGGTCCTTTCTCTTTGGAGAGCTTTAAGAAAAACTGTAAAATGACCATTTGGGTTTGTCATAATTGTAGGAATTCAAGGGTGATTGGAGAGTCACGGTAGGGGAGCTCTGGTAAAGAGGAAAGGAACGCACCCCATCGAGGGAGTGTTAGGAACAGGCAGGAGTATGATTTTTGGAGGAAAGGGCTGCGTTTCCTTGCATGGTCCTTCTCTTTTTGTATTTGTATCTAATGATTTTTATTTAAACATAAGGAATGACATCTGCCTATCAAGTTTTGGAATTATAATATATTTTAAAGTAATTATTCTCTGTCTTATTATGTCAATTTAGAATATGCTAAATCTGAGGAAAATTAGCATGTTGTCTCTGAAATGTCCCACTGGGAATAGAAGTTGCGCACACTGTACCTGTGCTTAAATGACAGGGAAGAAAGATGTGCTGAGTTCTTCCTGAGTTACCACCGTGGTGATGTTCCATGTCTCACTGCTGGCTTTTCTAAGCAAAGTACAGTTTCAGCTTTTAACATATTTCCCTGAGGGGTAGATAGTAGGTAATCTGATGTGCTCCCCACCCCTGTCTTGCTTCTCCCTCCTTTTCTCTCCCCATAGTAACCACTAGGTTGTTCTCTATTTATATTCCTTATATTTCCTCTTGATGATGAAAGTTAAGGAAAATGACTTTGGAAAGAAGCTAGCAACGAGAAAAACTCTGTACAAGGAATATTGAATTCATGCTGTTACTCCCTTTTCTGCCTTTTTTTCTGAGCGGACCTGATTTGGTCTGCTCAAAACATTTTCTCAGTTTGAGAAAACTTCTCTGTGTTTAGTTTCAGTGGCTCAGTTACCTCCTAGGCGTTTGAAATGGTGGAGGTTCCTAGTGGTATCATTACTGTTTTCATCTGCAGTGATCTGTGGAGTAAAAGGTCCCTGTGAACACAGAAGTGTGTGGACAGTAACCAAGCCACTGGGATCTGCTTTATTAGATGCTTCTGGGGGGCACATAATGACCCCATGGACTGTAAATGTCTGCCTTTGCCTGTTCTGGAGCTTAACCATCATTCCTTATTGGAAGCCTTTCATTTTGATGTGCTGGACCCAACGATATCATAGTGGTTCCTATGGAGTTGTTAAAGTCAATTTGTTCTTTGAAACTTCTTAAAAAGGCCGATTTATTGACTTGATGGGCTGTAAAGCTACTTCCATCTATGACAAGAATTAGCGTTGTAGGCAGGCATTCATGCCCACGATGGCTGTACCTTATTACCCAGTGGAGGCCTGTTAAAGTCTTGAATGTAGGCTGTTGATTCCCCCAAGGACACTGTCTGCACTGTTGTACTTCTTTCTTGAAGATGGTGCCTGGTGTGCGGAAGAGTACCAATAAGTGGGTCTGTCTGAGAAAAATAAAGATCTGTACTGGTTTAGTCGCTCAGTCATGTTCGACTGTTGTGGCCCCATGGACTGTAGCCTGCCAGGCTCCTCTGTCCATGGGATTCTCCTGGCAAGAATATTGGAGTGGGTTGCCATTTCCTTCTCCAGGGGATCTTCCTGATCCATGAATCAAACCCAGGTCTCCTGCATTGCAGGCAGATTCTTTACCAACTGAGCTACAAGAGAAGCCCTAAAGATCTGTAGCAATAATCAAAGCAACTGAAGACAATAGCTCCCAGTTTCAGAGACTCCTGCTGCTTACTTCTTGTGTCTTAAGAATTGGCTTGTTGGCCAACTTCTTCCCTTTCCCAGTTTAACAGCTATTTATTCCCATGGTTCCAACTGTTTATTTTTCAGCATGAGAGGGTACAATCTTAGTATCAAGGCTGGGATTCACATTTCATGCCACTTACATTCATAATCAATATTTTTATTTTTTATTCTTTTTTCATAATCAATATTTTTAACTGCAGAAATAGGAGTATGTAGTGTTTCAGAGGGCACTGCTTGTACTGCGACAATCAAAGTATTACAGTTTGTGATTTGGTAATACATGAACTGTTTTCAGAAATACATTACCTAATAAGATCTCATGTGAAGTAAAAGTTGCTCAGTCGTGTCCGACTCTTTGCAACTCCATGGACTATATAGTCCATGGAATTCTCCAGGCCAGAGTACTGGAGTGGGTAGCCTTTCCCTTCTCCAGAGGATCTTCCCAACCCAGGGATCAAATTCAGGTCTCTTGCATTGCAGGAGGATTCTTTACCAACTGAGTCACAAGGGAAGGGATCAAGACTCCAGGTCATTTCAACCAGCCTGGTACTTTCCAGATCTCATAGGAGGTCTGACAACTATGTTAATGTAGAAGTTGTCATGAATGCACATGACATTTTGAGATTCCTGCAGCAGCTGTCATGTGAATGGTTTCTGATGATATATTCTCAAGTAGGTACTGCTAAAAGTACTGTGGTTTTGCTTAGGTTCGTAAATTGAAAGAAATGCTTAATTCGATGGCCAGTGTAATGTTGTTGAGAATAAAAACAATTGTTTTTTTCCTTCCGAGTTCTTACTGCAGGTTGTTCTAGACCAAGGTCACAGACTTTTCCTATAACGCCAACATGATAAATACTTTGGACTTTGTTGGGTATATAGCCCCTGCCACAGCTACTTAGCTCTGCCTCGTGAAGCAACCAGAGGCAGTGCCTCAATGAGTGATCACGGCTGTGTTCCTGAAGGACTTGATTTAGACACATAGAGGTCTGACCTTTGCCCCTGGCCATTGTTTGCTGCTCCTTTTCTGGAGGAAACTTCTTCTTGCCAAGACTCACTTATACCTTTGATGACAGATCCTCACTTTGGGCCTTAATCACTGATACTGCTGTGTTATGCACGTGACTTTCTTATTGCTGCTGTTTGGGTGCTGTGCCCATCTTACATTTCTTTTGCACTGCATTCACTTTAATGAACATATGCCTCAAGCCCTGCCGTCTCTGGTTTCTTAAAATACAAAAAGATGATTAAGACATACTCTCTGCTCTTACAGAACCTTAAACTAGTTGGGCAAATCAACACCTAAATGGGTAGCTTTAGTGTTCTTATTGCTACAGTAGCTATGCATAAAATGTTACTGGGTCCATCAAGAGGACAAAAATCAGTACCACATTTCTTCTTTAGGTGACTTCTCAGTCCCTTGCACTCAGTCCTTTTTATAGGAAAGAGTTTTATCTTTTCATGGCCTGATGTATTGGAAAATCAATCTATATCTAAATGAATGTTTTATTTAAAAAGAGCAGAGAGTTTAGAAATCACAGGTGTCTAGATTATGGTCATGGAGGATTATTCACAGATAGTGATAACAGATTACTTTGGATATGCTTTGTTTCAGAAGAGTGGGTGTTAATTTTAGGTTTCTCTTTCAAATGAGAAGAGGTAAAGATGACATGTAAAACATAGTCCTCTAATCTGGGGGAGTGAGTTTTGTGTGAAGAGTGCATTTCCACAGCTGGTGTATGCTACCTTGGTTAAGATCCTGTTTATCAGGTTATTCAGAGCTTCGCTTTGAGCAGCTCTTCCCTGTTGCTATCAGGGTCTCTGTGGCCATTGGGTGTTTATCTGCTGGGTTTACTCCAATGGATGGTGTTCACCCGAGTGTGAAGAGTTCACAGGCTACACCTGAGCTCTGTGGGGTAGACGTGCGATCACTTGGTGGGTTCTGTCCTGGGTGGCAGGGGTGGAGGATGACTGCCCTCGCCCTAGCTCACACCTAAAGTGCAGGATGCCTGAGGACTGAGTGTTTTTCCATGGATCGAATAAGTCTTTATCCACTGAGGTTTGGGGATGTACTGCTGCGTGGTGGGCTAGTAGGGTGTGTATGGTCAGGCCACTCACGATGGCTGTTCTCTTGCCCTCTGTCCATCCCCTGCCTGACGAGTGCTTGCTTCACCTGTACTTAGGCATGTGACTGATCTTCCTAGGTACTTGCCCCAGGCCCCAGCTGTGGACTGTTCTTATCAAAGGGGTTGTGTGCTGTGTGCGCCTCCACTGGTTTCCATGGTAGCTAATTTGCCCACCTGAAGTCAATGTCAGTTCCTTTATTACTGGTAATCCACCCTCCCCTTCACACTCCTGCTCTCCGTGTATTGCTCGAGGTAGGGTGTCGCTCCAGGACCTTGCTTCACACCTGTAAGCTCCCACATCCGTTTAACTGTTGATGTCTCTGTTGTTGACTCCAGGTTCTTCTTTGGCCTTTAAACGGTACAGGCACAAAGCGTGTAGACCCGCTGGCTGCAGCCCAACAAGCTGGTTTCTTCCTTGCATTCTTTTTGTCACAAGCCCAGGGTCCATGTGAGAGCTAGCTTGTTCACAGCTATCCTAAGACCTTATTTATCATGAACTTGGAGTTGACTAAAAAGTGCTTTTGTCCAGTGGTTTGGTTTAAAATCACACTTGATGGCAAAACTCAGGCCAGAAGCTATTTTTCTGAAAACAACATTGAGTTTGTTTCAGCTTCAGGAGTTAGAATAAGAACTATTGTGGAGAACAGAATTGCTGCTGATATGTTACTGACCTTCATGGTTAGACTCTGGATCAAATATTTCTTCTAAAGTGGTGAATATATAGTGTCTATACATGTGCGTGCATGCTAAGTCACCTCAGTGATGTCCAACTCTTGGGGACCCTATGAACTGTATCCTGCCGGGCTCCTCTGTCCATGGGGTTCTTCAGGCAAGAATACTGGAGTGGGTTGCCATGCCCTCCTCAGGGGGGTCTTCCCAGTCCAGGTGTTGAATCCATGTCTGTTCTGTCTCCTGCATTGGCAGGCAAGTTCTTTACCACTAGCACCACCTAGGAGGCCCTATATGTTTACATGTACAAGTGACTAAATGCATCTGGAGTACTGGCCCCTTATAGCTACTTACTTTGCCATTGATTTCACAGTTCCTTCACTGAGACAACTTCTCAGCCTCTGAACGCCTTCCATCTCTAAACTGCTCTGGCTTCTCTGATTTTTTTTTTTTTTTTGGCAGTTCTTTTCCTGGAATTCAGTTATTCATGTTGTGATTTAATTATTTTATGTAGGAAAGTATGTCCAAATAAGTCTTTCATCTCTTCCATAAATAGGTGTAATGATTGATTTGTGAAGTCTCTGTATATCAATAAGATGCAGATCAGGTAAAATCTGATCTTTTGATCTGTCATATATTACCAAAGGAATTCTTGGTTGAGATGAATTATAAATCACCACCTCTTTTTTCCTCTTACTGTGTTAAGATAAGTCACGGGTCATCAGTTTAAAATAACAGTCCAGTCAAGTCCAATCAGTTGTTGTAAATTCACCTTGAAACAGGGAAAAGGAGTATGATGTGATGGGATTTTTGTTGTTTGATTTTACTTATGTGCATGTATTTATGCAATTAATCCTAAGCTCTTAGATCTCTAGCTTTGGGGGTGGCTCTGAGGAGCCGGAAACCAACATTTTTTAGTGGGTGGGATGAACAAAGTCAGCATTTACGTGGGATGCTTAGAATGTCTTGTTTCTTAGATTTGTGATTCAGGTTTGCTCCCACAGATATTGGAGATGATTTCCTATCATAAAGAGTTCTTTGAGACCTGTTCCAACCTTTGATTCCACATCATAAAGTAGCTGGAGTAACTAAAACAGTCCTGTTGCATAGATAATCTGCTTGAGGCAGAGATTGGGCAGGTATTGGTAACAGTTTCAGGTTCTCAGGACAGCTTGATTCATAATAAATGTATCTGTATTCAGCGGTCATTCTACAAACTGCAGGTCTGTGTGCTAGCTGGGATGTTAAGGCGTTCTCTCGTATTCAGGGGTAGTTATTACTGAATTTATTTTAATCTTATCCCATTTTTTGGATTTAGTTAATGATTTGCAGAGCTTTAAGAGAAGAAGAAAGCAGGAAAGTACATATTTAAATGCATCTTCATGAATAATAAGCGGGATCCTGAGTTCTAGAGGCTGGAGCGCCTCAGTCATTAGAGCTCATCTTCTGCTTGGGTTGCTGCAGCCTCATGGCACAGAGCTTTGCGGGGCCAGACTGATAGGATCTGTAGCCTTACAGTTGGTGCACTGTCACCAGAAGGGGCCCCAAGGACATGGATGCTGAGCCCTAACCCTGTCCTCAGCCCTTGAGACTTTCTGGTTTCGCTCAGCCTTGAGCCTCCCATTAGTGACCTCCTTTGGGCACACGCCGTGTTTCTCGCAGATCTTGGCCCTTCCCACCAATGAATTCAGGAATTTGCGTTCAGATCTCAGATGTGTTTTAAACATTCTCTTTAACTCTTTTCTCCATGAAACACTTTTCTCTCTGTTTTCTTCTCCCAGCCCACAGCTTACCATTCATTCATTAAATAGCATATTGAAAGAAAGGTGTTGAGTTGAGAATGGCACAAGAAACTAGTGGAGGAAAGCAGGGGGGGGGGGTTGAGTGGGCATCACTGTTGGCAGCATATCAAGATCTGTCTCTCGTGGTCCAGTCTCCCTAGGTCCGTTCCCTAGGTCCCCTCTCCATCCCACCCTCTACGCAGTTCTAGTCTGGCTGTCCATCACATGGTTCAGAACAAGTGTGGGCCACTTAACTAGCCCAGTGGTAGTTGAGAGGTAGTTGAGACATGTTGTTCCAGCCTTTGCTACAACATGATCAGGAGGAGCCTGGTGGGCTGCAGTCCATGGGGTTGCTAGGAGTCGGACACGACTGAGCGACTTCACTTTCACTTTTCACTTTCATGCATTGGAGAAGGAAATGGCAACCCACTCCAGTGTTCTTGCCTGGAGAGTCCCAGGGACGGGGGAGCCTGGCGGGCTGCTGTGTATGGGGTCGCTCAGAGTTGGACACGACTGAAGTGACTTAGCAGCAAGGAGCTAAAATGATTCTATTGCATAGATAATCTGCTTGAGACAGAGATTAGGCAGGTATTTTTAACAGTTTTGGATTCTTGGGACTACTTTATTCATATTAAATGTATTTTGTTCTGGTTGTATATCCCAAGCGAGACTGATAAGTGTCTCACTTTAGTTGGCTGGATGGACTCCTTACAAACAGAGAGTTTATCTTCTTTTCATGTGTTTATTATCCAGAAGAGAGTGTGTTTCAGTTTCGGCTTTCTGAGGTCACCTCCTTGGCCTGAAAATTACAAAGGAAATCTGCAGCCTCTTGAGCCAGCCGTACCTGAAAGCTCATATCTTCAGGTTCCAATTTAAGTCAGTTAATTCCCCTTATCTCCTCTTTATCCACTTATATTCATGTCCCTTTCAATGAAAAGCTACCCAAGTATTATACTAGGGAGAGGGGCACACAGTCACTGATTTAAAACAACAACAACAACAAGCTGGTATTCCCAGCACAGGACTTGAACCTGCAAATTGACAGGGGTCCAGGTTCAACTCTCTGGATGTGGTCTACTTGTCTTTGCTGTGGCAGCCACCATCACCGCCACCCCACCCTTCTTTGCCAGTTTCCTTTTAGCTGAAAGGATCAAAATTAATTCCAAGTTTGGCTAGGTTGTAAAAAAGAAACTGTGAATCATGTGCTCTGTTTCTCCCTGCTGTACAGAAATAAATACCTTTTTTGATTATTCAATTGTAGCCAAACGGATGTTTTCCCATGGCATGTTGAAGTTGTTCCCACCAGATAATGTTTGTGGAGTGAACTGGTGGTCACGGAAGGGGTGACATCCTCCGCAGTAGGTAATGACCCAGTTTCTGTGTAGTTTGCTTAGTCCTGGAGACTCACTTTTGTCTTTCCTTTGCTCAAGGGCCTCATGGCTCTGTGAGCACAGAAGACGATTTTAGTTAAATGCTTTTATCTAAATAAATCCTATCTTTTTTTCTTTTTTCTACGACTTTCTACTGTTTTTTTTTATACTCACCCCCATTTTACTATTTTAAAGAATCAGTAAAATTTATGATGATTAATTATTATGAACATGTCTTTGGGGTATCTTTTTTTAAAGGACATGTGAGATTTATTGTTAATTTTAAAATTTTCCTTGTCTTTATTTTTCTGTTGCCATCTGTCGGTTTAAATTTTCTCAGACTGTTTACAGTTCCAATTTTCCCTCCATACATTCTCTGGCATTTGGCTCTTCTTTCCTGACACAATAGGTCAGGTTTTCAAAAATCTGGCCCCTGTGTAACTTGACTTTGTCCATAGTCAACACACTGCCTATGCGTTCTGAAGTCTTCCATCTCTTAGGTCTTTGAGCAGATGTTAACTGTTTAAATATTTTGTTGTTTGGGTGTAAAAAAATTGAAATGTAAGATGTCAGTGATAGCATGCTTTGCTTATACCCGAGCAGATTGCTGCCTTCAAATTAAACACGCACACGTATTTAAAACATGGAGAATTCCCCTTATGCATTTTAACCATAATCTACAGGTTGTATACTCTGAAACATGAGTTATATCCATCAGGTTATAACGGAGATTTTGTTGCTCCCAGAGGATATCTAAAAAGTGGTTTATTTATTCTCTGAATTGGTTTACAACAATGGGCCTTTCCTGGTGATGAATTCAGACTTCCCCATGGGAATGAGAAAGGAATTTGGGTGTGGTTTATGCTCTGGTTTATGTATTAGTGATGGTATTTGGTCATCACATGAATGGCTAAAATAAAAGAGTAGTAAGTTATTGACGTATAGTCAACTGGGGATGCAGTATTGCCCTTGGTAGTGGTAATGGCTTGAGTAGGATCAGTGACTAGCTTCATGGTCTACTTGATACTGTGCAGGGTCCCATTGAATCCTCCAGACAGCTCGCATGTGTTGATCCCTAGATGGCCCCATTTGAGAGATGAGAGAACTGAGGGTGAGAATGGTTAGCTGGTTTTCCTAGGTCATACAACCAAAAAATGGGGGACCTGGGGCTTTAGCCTGGGAGGTCTGAGTCCAGTCTCTGCATTGTACTTCTGTGTGGTGTAGACTTGAAGAGCACCGGCTGTGAAGGTGAGGAGGACTTGGAGCCTCTCAGTCTTAGGTAAAGTAGATGGAAACAGTAGCTGCCTTCAAACTGAGGTTAAATGACAAAGTACAGATGCCTGACTGGTAAGTGCTCAGTAAATACTACTATTATCATTGTAATTAAGGCTATTGATTAGTATTGTCTATAGAAGTAGATATATATTGTGCCTCCTCCTGCCCTAACCCCACCCCACCAAGATGTAGAGGCCTCAGGATAGTAAAAGTTCATTATAGCTTTGAGTGTAATCATATCTTCAGGTAGATAATGCATCACTACCTCTGTCGTACATGATCTATTAAAATATTGAACAGCAGTAGATTTCTCCTTAACTTTATTCAGATTTCGTCCTTGGCCTGTTCGCCACCAGCCAAAATGAGGAGAAATTTGTAGCTTGGTCCCTCAAGTTGAAGTGGGCATTAATATTAGCAAATTCCCTTTAATAATCATCACATTAAATTTGATGACCAGAGGGGACATCCTTATAGCTTATAACTGAAAATAATGTCTCTGGGAGACGAGGGAGCGTTTCCCAAATGTTCACCACTGAGCAAGATTAAAGAGACCAGAGACTGGGGTGCCCGCTGGCTGGTGTTATTAATCCAGTGGTCCCCACGCAGGTAACTGGCTTTGGGTTTCTTGAGCATCAGTGGTCCTTTAATCTTCACTGCAGAAATAGAAAACAAGGTTGTAGAAACCTGTCTTGGAGCAAAGATTATTGATACTTTTTCCTCTTACATGACTCAAAACAAAAGAGGGCTGTGATAAATAGTGACTCTGATTCTTGGGGTTATTGAAGAGGAATCATTAAATCCAGCAGTTTAGAGAGCTGATAGCTGCCCATTCAAGAGCCTGAATGGGTAGAACCTGGTTCCTTGGGGCAGATGAAGCTCAGAGAGAGTGAAGGCCTGTGTGGCCTCTGGGTGAGAAGTGAATGTTTGGCGAGGTGGCCGAATCCTCTCTCTTTGCAGTGCAAGCAAAGTGTTAGTTGGTCTAATCGGACTCTTTGAGACCCCATGGACTCCTTTGTTGCCCACCAGGCTCCTCTGTCCATGGGGATTCTCCAGGCAAGAAGACTGGAGTGGGTTGCCATGCCGTCCTCCAAGGGATCTTCCCAACCCAGGGGTCAAACCTGCCTCTCCTGTGCAGCAGGCAGATCCTTTACCTCCTGAGCCCCCAGTGCAGCCCAGGTTAAATGTGGATTCTTAAGTGTGGCCCCTCCAGAGCACTCGTACTTCTGTCTGCCACTTTGTGTCGTTGCTATCACCTTGTTTATTGTTTCTGCCTCTTACTAGACACCAGGTAAGGACTTCGTCTCTCCACTGTCTACTCGGAATCACTACAGGGCCTGCTGACACTTTGTTCTCAAAAACGATTTGAATGCTGGCATCAGTGATTGGATTACTTCATGATACCACTGTTTTCTCCCAGTTGGAGGGTTAATTTTTGGCCCCACCTTGATAAGTGTGGAAGATATCAGGGTGAAGGGCCATAGGAAAAGGCAGAAAGCACATCCCTGTTTTCTCAGGTTATTAGAGACCGGGGATCACACACGTGTTCTTGTTATTCTCCATGACTAACATGTCCATCATCAACTCTTTGAGCCTGATTTCCATTTTATCCCTGAATGGCAGAGATGATGTTTAACATGTTGCAGTCTTCCCCTGAGGACTCAAATGATGTCATGGATTTCATTGATGCTGAAGATTTTCCCCCTTCTTCTTCACCTTTTAATATCTCTGAAATCAGGATATAATTTCCATCTAGTAGTGTTAGAAAACTATTGTCTGGGGCTTCTTTTTTTTTTTTTAACATTTGAACATCAGTGGAATTGGGATGGTATTCTCAACTTCATGAAATAAGGTAATTACTGGAGGTGTATAGCTGTTAGACCTATAAATGTTTGTTTCCTTATCTTTGTCCTCAGTAACAAAGGAGACGAGAACATTGGTACAAACATCACTGAGAAAGAAAGGTGCCTTCCTGTGGAAGGAGAAGCACAGGCCTGGGGACTGGGAGGCTGGTTCCTTTGTGAAATCAGCATTAGCTGTAGACGGTAGTCATTCCCTGTCCCTCTGCCCGGTTTTGTCAGGCAAGGATCTGGCTTTATAAAGAGGTTCCCTCTGTAGTGCCGCTGTTTGCCACTGGCTCATTGGAGCTGTTTGTTCGGAGTTGTGAAGCCAAGCCCCAGAACTGTAGGCAGATGTCAGAATTGTTCATTGCTGACTGCCGTGAGCCTGATGTGCAGAAGAGCACTTTAGAGCAGCCAGCATTTCCACTCCTGGGTTTCCTGGTCTTCAGCTTTAATTTGTAATATCACAAAGACAGAAGATGAGTGGGGCCTTGGGGCTTGAAGAAGGAGAAAATGAAGGAAGGGTGAAGGAAGAAAGGAAGGAGAGAAGAGAAAGAAAAGAAAAACAGGCCGTATGGAATTTTTCCAGCATAAAGTACAAGAAGTCAGGAATTTCAGACTGTCTGCTGAATCTAAGCATGGAGTAGTTTGGTTGGGACACTTGGTTACTTACTTTTTTTTTTTTTCTTAAAATATTTCTCTGCATTTTAACGTTGAGATAATTGCATGAACTATTTCTTATAGGAATAAACTTTTATTGTCTTCTTTTTCTCAAATCTTACCCTGCCCAGTTTAGTTTGGGGCTTCTAAAGAGTTCACTGGCTGTGATGAGGGAAAGAAATGTTTCAGGTGATTTGTGAGAAGTAATGAACACAACTGGGAATGTACATTCTAACTCAGCATTCTAGACCCCCTTCTCTCTCATAAATTCCCACCAAAATCCTCTATGTGACAGTAAATGACAACTAGTTAATTTTGGGGGGTAGTTAACAAAGGTTCATTAGGCGTTGAATATAGTGTCAGGCATAAAATTAACTGTGCCAACAAAGGTGCATATAAGTCAAAGCTATAGTTTTTCCAGTAGTCGTATATGCATGTGAGAGTTGGACCATAAAGAAGGCTGAGTGCTGAAGAACTGAAGCTTTTGAACTGTGGTATTGGAGAAGACTCTTGAGAGTCCCTTGGACTGCAAGGAGATCCAACCAGGCCATCCTAAAGGACATCAATCCAGAATATCCATTGGAAGGGCTGATGCTGAAGCTGAAGCTCTGATACTTTGGCCACCAGATGCAAAGAGCTGACTCATTCATTGGAAAAGATCCTGATGATGAGAAAGATTTAGGGCATGAGGAGAAGGGGAGACAGAGGATAAGATGGTTCGACGGTATCACCGACTCAATGGACATGAGTTTGAGCAAACTCCAAGAGATGGTGAAGGACAGGGAGGCCTGTCATGCATGGGGTCACAAAGAGTCAGATATGACTGAGCAGCTAAACAACAACAACCATCAGTGTAGCGCTGGTTGAAATCATTTGCAACTTACTGCCCTTCCTCTGAGGCTTGTGTGCAAAAGCTGGCCCAAGTGGGAGTTAAGAATTTTCAGTCTGCTTGCTTTTTAAAAAGCCTGTTCTTGGCCACCCTCCTTTTGCTTTAAAATTTTTTAATCTGAGTTTTAGCTTTGTATTGGAAAGGTCCCTTAAGGAAGGGTGTTTGTTTTCATTTTTAAATGTGTTCAGTTGATAGTTGGCTCAAAAATAGCCAGTGTGCTAACTCAAGGGTGGGGTCAAAGGACTGACTAGTGACTTAAATTACCAGCTTTTATGAATGAGTGACTAGAGAATGAAGCTGTCAGTAGAACAGCCTGGAAGCGGGATGGGTCTTAGAGTGCCTGTTGATAAGGCAGTGCTGTGCAGTCAGGCCAGCCTCTGCTCCTGAACACAGTTCCCCAGTCCGAGGCCTGGAACTTTGGAGGATTTCTTGACTTGTATATACTTTTCTTCCAAGTTTTAGGGACACTGTTATCAGTCGCTAAGTCATGTCCAGCTCTTTGTAGCCCCATGGACTGTAGCCTACTAGGCTCCTCTTTCCAAGGGCTGTTCCAGGCAAGAATACTGGAGTGGGTTGCCATTTCCTTCTCCCGGGGATCTTCTTGACCCAGGGATTGAATCTATGTCTCCTACACTGGGAAGCTGATTCTTTACCACTGAGCCACCAGGGAAGCCCATTAGAGACATAAACAATTATAAACATGTTATTTTAGAATACTTTTAGGTTTAATGGAAACATTGAGAAAATCTCACAGGGTTCTCATGTACTCCATATCCAGTGTTTGCTGATAATATTGACCTGTTTATTTTATCCTATTTTTGAGCCAAAGTTGATCCATTGTTACTAAACTCTCTACTTACTCACTTTTTACCTAGTGTCCTTTCCTGTTCTAGGGTCTCATCCAGGATATGGCCGTACATTTAGCTGTCAGGTCTCCGGAGCTTCTGCTGGGCTGTGACATTCTCTCAGACTTGCCTTGTTTCTGATGATCTTGACAGTTACTTGTCAAGTACCTCATAGACTGTCCTTCAGTTTGGGTTTGTCTGGTGTTTTCCTCATGACTGGATTGGGGTTGCAGATTTTTGGGTGGTAGGTCACAGACGTAAAGTACCATTTTCATGACTTCATATCAAAAGTGCATGCTATTAACACTGTGATTGTTGATGTTGGTGCTGTTCACTGGCAGTGTTTGTTAGGTTTCTTCATGGTAAATTTATCCTCTACCCCACTACACACACACGCACTATATTCTTCTGAGAGAATTCAGTCATGACTTTAAGGAGCTGGGTGTTTTGCTCTACTTTCTTGAGAGCTCCTTCTCCCCCTCCTGAAAAAATGTGTATTGATTAATAAGGAGTTAATTTGATTCTTAATTTGAGGGGTAGAATATTTCTTAATTTGGGAGGTGGTATCCTATTATAGTTAAGATGATCAAGCCAGACCAGTGGGATGTGAATTTCATCTCTGCTATTTCCTGCCTGTGTAATAGGGGTGCAAGGAGACCCAACCAGTCCATTCTGAAGGAGAGCAGCCCTGGGATTTCTTTGGAAGGAATGATGCTAAAGCTGAAACTCCAGTACTTTAGCCATCTCATGCGAAGAGTTGACTCATTGGAAAAGACTCTGATGCTGGGAGGGATTGGGGGCAGGAGAAGAAGGGGACGACAGAGGATGAGATGGCTGGATGGCATCACGGACTCGATGGACGTGAGTCTGAGTGAACTCCAGGAGTTGGTGATGGACAGGGAGGCCTGGCGTGCTGTGATTCATGAGGTCGCAAAGAGTCGGACGTGACTGAGCGACTGAACTGAACAGAAGTATAGAGACCACGAAATGAAATATTCTATGGTACAGTGCTTAGCCTGCTGCTGCTGCTAAGTCGCTTCAGTCGTGTCTGACTCAGTGCGACCCCATAGACGGCAGCCCACCAGGCTCCCCCGTCCCTGGGATTCTGCAGGCAAGAACACTGGAGTGGGTTGCCATTTCCTTCTCCAGTATATGAAAGTGAAAAGTGAAAGTGAAGTCCTGTCAGTCGTGTCCGACTCTAGTGACCCCATGGACTGCAGCCTGCCAGGTTCCTCCATCCATGGGATTTTCCAGGCAAGAGTACTGTAGTGCAGTGCCATTGCCTTCTCCGTGCTTAGCCTAGGACATGGCAAATTCTTAATATGTATTGCTTAATAAATACCATTGTGATTATATAAACAAACTAGTTTCTACATGTCTATTCTTAAATTGATTTCGATGTGTTTTTTATAAAGGCAATTTTGTAGAAGGTGGTAGGATTTCTAGGTGAGTTGAAGACAGGTGACAGGCTGCTGCAGTCCCAGTTTCAAAGTTGAGAACAATCAAATAAGAAACCGTGGTTTAAAAATATCCTGAGCCCTGGTAGAAACTAGAGTTTTCAAGAGAAGGGGAGTAGGTGTAGAGACTACAGAGACTCTCGGAGATGCGTCTCAGTGCCTTTGCTACTTTAGAGGTTGGTGTTTCTTGATGAGCAAGCCTCCAAAGCCTGAGAGTTCTCTGTGAGGTTGTCCCAGCTCTCTTTCCCATCTCAGCTCTCTTTCCTGTCTCTCAAGATGGGTGTTTCAAGCTGGAGGAAGAAAGTAACATTTCCCGAGGTGTTAGGATGCAGAGAGGACTGACCTGTGCTGTCAACATAACTCTGTAACAGTTCTTTTATGGAAGGAGAAAGATCAGAAGGAAACCAAAACGTGTTCAAAGTTCTATTTGAGGGGTTTCTAGGTGGGAGCCCCCGACCCTGCCCTGCAGGTTACAGTGTCCATCTGGGAAGTGACTTTCTGGTGAGGTACAGAGTGTGTGACGAGCTGTTCCTATAAACAGATGCCTGGCAGCCCATGGAGGTACTTGTGAGGTGGGAAATGGTTCCTGACTGCTTAACATAGCTTCAAGAGCCTGTATATTTTCATGATACTTCCCAGTGGTCTGTACCTGGAGGGTATAAAAGTGTGTGTGCGTGTCCTCAGTCTCTCAGTCTTGTTCAATTCTTTGCGACCCCATGGACTGTAGTTTGCTACAGTCTGGATTTTCCAGGCAAGAATAATTTAGTGGGTTGTCATTTCTTCCCCCGGGGAATCTTCGTCTCCCAAGGATGGAACCTGCGTATTTGTGTCTCCTGCATTGGCAGGTGAACTCTTTACCTCTCAGCCACCTGGGAAGCCCATAAAGACCCATAGACCTTCCAGATACAGATCGCTGGGAAAGAAGGGGAGGAAGAGGAAGGCGTTGGTTTTAGGAATACTCCATTGACAAGTTAAAGCAGAAACTCAACGCAAGTCAGTTTCAACAGTAAAGGAAAAAGATAAACTTTGTTGTCCTCAATTTTCATTGGTTCCAGCTGCTCAGGACTATGGTGAGAGATGCTGTCTATTTCTGTCTCTGGGCTCTGCCACCCACAGTGTCTGCCTCATCCTGATGCAGGCTCCCCACTGTAGTGGCAGTGTTGCTGCCCACAGCAGCTGGTTATCTTAGGCTAAGTGAAGTGCATCTGCAACCTGGAAGGCTGGGTGTAACCTTGCAAATTAATTTTTAAACTATGAAAATGACCAGTAACACACAGAAGTCAAGAGAGTAATGTCCCAGCCCTCATACTCATTATGCAGCTTGGGTGGAATGGTTTTAATCATGAGGTCATGATTTGGATAGGGAAGGTGTGGCCAACCTCGACAAACTCCATCACCCAGACATGTTGAAATTGGTATCAGGAAGATGACCAGAGGGTGTGGAAGCCCACCACTGTGTTCCTTCCACAGACACTGGGTAAGGCCAGCCCCAAGATGTGTCAGGCGGGCTTTGTTTAATAGTCATACATGGCACTGCAGAGGGCATGGCCCCTGCTTTCTCTTCTTGTTCATGCCTGCATGCTGGGGAAAGTTGACCATGTTTTCACTGTAGGCCTAGGTTTCTTTATCAGTAGGAATCAGTATATACTTTCTGATGGAAGTTGACTAATCCAAATTCAATTATTAATTAAACCTCTTTTTCTGCCTCAGAAATGATATGGTTTGGGTGACTAATGATATGAGTCAACTGATGTAGCCCTTGATAGAAACTCCCGGTTTCTGATTCTATGACCATGTGGCTCTTTGGCGTGCCTCTTCCTAGGACATCGCTTTCACAGAGGGAGGCATGCACATGGTCCTGGTATGAGGGAGGCCAGGTAGACTTGGTGAGTGATGGGGGACCATGGGATCGGAAACAGCCAGGCCCAGTCTAAAGATACTCACGTTTAGGTTTGCTCAAGACTCATGCTGGATATAAAAACGTATATGCGACTAAATTCATATCACATGCCCTTGATGTATTCATCTTCCTCTTAATGGGGAACTGTTAACGATCTGGTCCCTGAGAAGGAGGCAAACTGGGGCTCACAGGCCAGATTCATCTGCCTGGTTTGCAAATAAAATGTCACTGGGACACAGCTGTACCCACTTGTTTATATAGTGTCCATGCTGCTTTGGCACCACACACAGAGACAGAGTCTAAAATATTTACTGTTGGGCCCTGACAGTTTGCCGACTCCCATTGTGGAACAGCGCTTCTGTTAGGAATCTCATGGGAACCATAAATTGAGTCACACTTGTAATTTAAATTTTCTAGTGACTTCATCCAGTTCAGTTGCTCAGTCGTGTCCGACTCTTTGCGACCCCATGGACGGCAGTGCGCCAGGCTTCCTTGTCCATCACCAGCTCCCAGAGTTCACCCAAACTCGTGTCCATTGAGTCGGTGATGCCATCCAATCATCTCATCCTCTGTCGTCCCCTTCTCCTCCTGCTCTCTATCTTTCCCAGCATCAGGGTCTTTGCCAGTGAGTTAGCTCTTCGCATGAGGTGGCCAAAGTATTGGAGTTTCAGCTTCAACATCAGTCCTTCCAGTGAACACTTAGGACTGATCTCCTTTAGGATGGACTGGTGGAATCTCCTTGCAGTCCAAGTGACTTCATTAGAAAAATAAAAAAGAAAAAAAGTGCAATTAAGTATAATAGTATATTTCATTCAACCCAGTATTTCCAAAGTACTATCATTTCAACATATGATTGATCAAAAAATTATCAGTGAGATGTTTTACATTCTTTTTCTTGCTAAGTCTTGGAAATCTAGTGTGTATCTAGCATTGTAATGACACCTCAATTTGGACTAAGCCACATTTCAAGTGCCTACGGTGCTCGTGGCCACCGTACTGGATAATGTGGTTCTAGAATGTATGTTGGAAGCCTGTCTCTGAGGGTGCTGCAACTCAACAGTACCTTTTCAATTTATGTTCATGTTTTATTGAATAGTTGACGAGGTGTTTTTCCTGCAAAGGTTTTTCTTATTGCTTCCTGAATATTGCTTTTGTACAAGAACAGTGTGGCAATGTGAACATCCATTGGGTCAGCTTGGCTCTCTTCACTGGTGATAATGATGTCTGGGAGTGGCTTCCTGGTGCTGGTAAGTCATTTCTTCCTCAAGAGGATTCACAATATCTATTTGTCTTAGATCTTCTTGATCTGTTAGAATAATCACCAAGCATTTGGGAAGTTAACAATAGCAACACTAGGGTCTTTTTTACTTCCTCTAGGATGGAACTGCCAGGCATGAAAAATCTGCCATGGCTGGATCCATTTACTGTATTAACCACTACCTTTCCCTTGGAGTTGATTCATGGTTCAGTGGGAAGTTCTGGAAAATGCATTGTGTAACCAAGACCACATTCATTCATGGAGAATTTGGAATACAGGTTTGAAGAATAAGAACAGTGTCCAGGGCCCTTAGGAAAAAGTGTTCGGTCACTTAATTTCCCATGAACTTTCTGTAAGAACCTTGAACCTTGTCCTGTGTATTAGTTCTGTAGCATCTTACACACAAGAGAAGGGGAGTAGTGTTAATTACTCCTGGCCACCTCACTATAAAAGGTATCTTTGGATTACTCCCAGGTTGCCATTGCCCTTAAAATATTTTTTCTAATTTATTTACTTGGTTGCACTGGGTCTTAGTTGTGGCATGATATTTGTTGAGGCAAATGGGATCTTTAGTTGTGCCATGGAAACTCTTAGTTATAACACGTGGAATCTAGTTCCCTGGCCAGGGATTGAACCTGATCCCGCTGCATTGAGAGAACTGAATCTTAGCCACTGGACCACCAGGGAAGTCCCACCATTGTCATTTGAGCTCTGATACATAAAGACTTGCTTCCTAGACTACATTTCTTATTAGGATTCTAACTTTGTGGTGTAGTCTCGGGTTAATGATTAGAACTAGATTAAGCATTCTCTTCATTGGGCTCTGAGTTCTGTCACCTGAATAACTCAGTATGTTGGGCGGAGAGGGTAATCTCATGTCCTAGTTGGATGTGGTTTGCTTTAATATCTCCCAACAGGTATTGCAACCATCTTTATCCCAATGGTACCATGCGGTAGACTGTATTCAGCAACCTCTTCTGGCAAGGGGTTAAAATAAACCTGGTCATCAGTGCCTTTTGGTTGAAGGGTAGTTTAAAAGTGCTGATGGTCAGCTTTACTTTCTTGTATGCTCATTCTTTATTTTTACTGCAGGAGTTACTGACTTTTTTCTGTCTCTCAAAAAAATCTTCATTGATACATCAAAAAGATGAAAAGATGTTGTCAATGTACTTTGACTTTTTCGTTTCTTTGTGGCTTCCCTCTCCCCAACTTTTAAAAATAGGTCTCAAAGCATCAGGCATTTACCAGAGCAGCGGTTTTAAAGCCTAGAATCTCCCTCTTTGCTGATGTATGAAGGCTACGTACCTCTTGGCGTTTGCCTTTTGGGGGGTTTCAGTTTTTTGTTAGCACACATTGTGAAGAGTTTGGCAGATCATTTAGGTAAAGATAGGTCTGTACTTTAGCCTGGAAAATCCCATGGATGGAGGAGCCTGGTGGGCTGCAGTCCATGGAGTCACTAGGACACGACTGAGCGACTTTACTTTGACTTTTCACTTTCATGCATTGGAGAAGGAAATGGCAACCCACTCCAGTGTTCTTGCCTGGAGAATCCCAGGGACGGGGCAGCCTGGTGGGCTGCGGTCTCTGGGGTCGCACAGAGTCGGACACAAGTGAAGTGACTTAGCAACAGCAGCAGCAGCAGCAGTTGCTGCTTTTGGTACCCTGCGTACTTGGTGATGGTGGCGGAGGCATCGGATATCCACAGAGACTGGATGGACCTGCAAATGCTCCTCAGCAATGCTAGGAGTGGCCTAAGTAATGTTAAAAGGGACTATCCCGTTAGCTCTAAAGCCTTGGTTGTCAACTGGGGCCATTTTCTGTCCAGGATGACGTTTGACAATGTCTAGAGACATTTCTGGTTGTTCCAACAGGGCTGGGGCTAACAGCATCTAATGGATCGAGGCCTGAGATCCTATACAACCACATGGTACAGTACAGCCTCCTGCAGCAAAGAAGCATCTGGCTTGAATTGTCCCTGGTGAGGAGGTTGAGAAGCCTGGCTATAAGGATGCTTTCTAGGGTCTAGCTGTGGCCTGTGTGTTTGTTTCTCCTCTGTTTTTCTGTTTCTTAAATATGCTAAAAAGTGAAAAGCCACCAACTATATCCATAATAAATTCCATCTTAAAGGAAATCCCAAGTCTACTTTTCCTGCAAAAAGGAGAGGAAAAAACACACACACACACAAGTGGCCCCATGGTATGAGTTACCCACGGATGATATTAAATCTTTCCCTCTGAGGGCTGTTTTCTGGGTTGGGGTAATTAACAGAGCCCAGAAGGTCATGAAGTCTCTTCTAAAGGGCGTCACAGATTTGGTCCCCAGATGAGCCACCCCACTAGGAAGTGTAATGGTAGAAGCTGCAGTTATACCTCATGATGTATGTGTCTTCTATTTTCTAGAAGCAGTGTTCTCTAGTCATTTGTACTAAAGGAAAACTCATGCTTTTTTCATTTTAATGTGTGCTTTCTTGTGAATGGTAGGTGTTGGATAGCGAAAAGGGGGGGAAATGAATTTACAAATGTTACACTTTGCAAAGTGTGACATGACCTTTTGTTTTTACCTTGTGGAACTGTGTTTTCTATTAAGCCGTCAATCTTATTTTCTCTTTGCCATTTCAGAGGAGACCACAGACGATTTTGCAGATTTTGATGCATAGTGAGACTATTTGGTGGGATGATTGCTAAAGTTCTAGGATAGACTTTTGGACCTACTTTTTTTCTTTGAATGGACAAGTATCAAATGTGCTAAGTATGGTGTTATGTGCCTGCGTGTCTAGTAGGGTTTGCATTCATGGGACAGGGAAAACTTCAATGATACTTCAGCATTACCATTTTGTTCTTTCAGGAGGGAGGGAGGCAAGGAGAGAGAGAGAATCCAATTATAGCAAGAACTCTTGATTGAATAATCTTGGAGTGGACTTTGTGGGCAATAGTGGTGTTGGGTAGAAACAAAGTTGGGTTTCTAAAGTTAGGGAATGTGTCCATCTGTCAGAACAAGTGCATGTGGGCAATCTCCTTCCAGAATAAATCAAAGCCTATTTGCAGCGGATGGGTTTAAGACTTTGTTTCTCCATCCTCCTCTTCCAAGTTCTAAATACATATGCCCTGTCTGTTCTGGGACTCATTTAAGATGCAACGAGTGGAAAATTGAATTTAATGATTAAGTCCCTTTGATTTCTGAGTCGTGGAAATTCTTGTGATTTTTGTGCTTTTGGATTTACAGTGCATCTTAATGAGTATCTCTTTTTTTTTCCTCCTTAAATGATCTTAAAAATATGATTGAATAGTTAGTGGGTTGTGCTGGTTATGTTCATGGCCTAATGAAGGGAGAGGAGGTGAGAAAATAGTTTTCCATGAGCCCTGGCTGAATCAGAGAGTGGTAATTATTCTTTAAATACTAAAATAGAGTTTTACTTATTAGAAGCATAAAACCAGCATCCACCATCTATCTGATTTTTGCTGTTGATGTAATTTTAGGAAATTGAATGAACCGAGATGGAAATTAGGTTTCATCCTCAGCGGCTTGTGTACCTTGAGTTCTATTAGGTTTAACAGGAGTTTTGCAGGTGGAGATATAGCAGGACCACAGCTTTTATCACATCATAAAGAGAGAATACAGGATCATCCCCTTTATCTTGCTTTTAAAAATTCTTCTTTTTCTGCACCCAAGTTATTTATCGCCTGCTTGGAGTGGACAATTCAGGATATTGTATTTTGTAAAAGAAAAAGAGAAGCCATTCAAATTCCTGTTAAAATGAATGGCATGAGCTGTATATCACTTTCTAATTTCTGAGACTCCTTATAAATCACAGAGAGAAAAAGGGCATTCTACCATGGGTCAGTGGGAAAATGGGAAATTTAATAGTTTGTCAAAGATTAATAAGAAAGGATTACTGCTTGGAGAGACCCTGACTTAGTAGTGAGCAAGTTCGTTTTGAAGTTCATCAAGCTCATAAGCAGATGGAGAGTTTAATTAAAGTTACTTGTCGTTACTCACGTTTGCTTCTCCTCAGGCCCTGGGACAGACGTGTGGTAACTGTGCCAGGGTCATTTTCAGAACTTCGGTTTGACCTCTAGAGGTGTGGGTTTTTCTTTTTATCCTCTTTCCATGCTTCTTGTCATGATTTAGGAGGTGGTGACTATCTCTTAATCTTGGTTCCTTCTCTGTCACAGGTGTTAATCAATATAAGACCCGGAGGTTTTAAGTTTATTAATGTATGTTTTAATTTATTTTTATTATTTTATTTTATTTTATTTTAATTTTTATGGAGTATAGTCGCTTTACAGTGCTGTTAGTTTCTGCTATATTGATAACAGACCAGATGTGTGTGTAAATACATGTGCGTGTGTACACGTATGTTTATATGTGTATATTTGAATGCTATTGGGATGATGTTTACTCTTTCAAACTCTGAACCACATATTGAGGCTGTTCATACCGTTCTTGCAAGCAAAGCTCTTTCTGTCTTTCCCTGCAAGCGGCTTAGAGAATGACTGTATCTGTGAGGACGCAGTTTTGATCTTGTGTGGAGCCAGGAGCACTCTGACATATGGTTCAGCAAAGGTGCACGGGCTTAGGTGGTCAGCACTTGCTGTGCTTCTATTAGCACCTGTTTATCAGATTATTGAAAGGCAAGCCTGCCTTCCTCAGAATGTGCTCCCTGAGTTTATGTAATCCTATCGAGGCAGCGTCCTGATATCCAAATACAATCAACTTTCAGCACGTGTTCCCGGAACTCAGAGTAGATTCTTCAGGGTCAGGGCTTTTGTGTGAATGTAACCAAATATGCAGGAGACATGATGACCTCTGTCAGGAGCTTTTCAAAACTGTAGTTGCTGGAGACAAAAGCCAAAAACAATAAGAGAATCCACTGATCTTTTTTTTCTTTTTCCCCCTGCACAGCTATTTTCAAGCAAGTAAGGTACAAAAGTGTTAGTGGTTAAGGTGTAGAGTAGACTAGAATCCAGGAATCTCAAGTCTTGCACCCCTGGGGACCTTTGTAAGCGACACCCCTCCCTTATTCCATAACTATGAAATCTGTCCCCCCCCGCTCACCAAGCATCCCAGAAAATTTGTATGCAGGTGGTCCCTTGGTTTGATTTGGGAATCCCTAATACAGGTTATCAACCTTATCGTAACATTCTCTGGCAGGAATTGATTTCTTTGAATGTAAGTCATTTAAATTCCATAATGCGATATTGGATCTTAGAGCAGATTTAATTATGTAACACAGACTGCTGTTTTTCATGAGACACACAAAGTGAGGCCGACAATCTTTGGAACATACAGAACATTGAATACAGGTTTGTTGGCCTAGATAACACTGAATTAAACTCCACCCTTTCTTGCTCTCCCACACAGAAATTGGCTAAGGTATCCCAGTGAAGGTTATCCTCAAATCCAAGCCTGTTATTCATATCTGGCCATGAAAAAGGCTTTTAAACTTGATTCCTCTCCTAATGGAGCCTTTTGATCCAAGTGGTTTGAGTTAGATCTTTTGTTATCTTAGTTAATGAAAACTGGAGTGTTAATATAATATTAAAGTTATTTCTTATGGAACCTCTTGGGTTTGAATTTTTTATTCCATTAGACATATAACCTTAGACAGGTAACTCTACCTTGCCACACCTTGTTACCTCCCGATAGAGATGAGGGTAATAGAATTTGTAAAGATATCACAGGAATAAATAAAAGAATGTGTCAAGCATTATCTTCTGCATAGGAAAGACTCAATTAATGTCATGTCTTCTTACTATCCTGGGCGGCGGGGAGATTACAGAATGAATGTGTAGCTGATCAGATTGTAGTCAGGAGCTGGCAGCCTGAAATTCCATGTAAGGTATGGGTAAATTACCATAGTACAAGTAAGAAGGACTGAAGGCTATAAAGGGAAAAGAGAAAACTGATTGCATTTTTTGTCAGATTCAGTTCAGTTCAGTCGCTCAGTCATGTCCGACTCTTTGCGACCCCATGAACAACAGCACGCCAGGCCTCCCTGTTCATCACCAACTCCCGGAGTTTATCCAAACTCATGTCCATCGAGTTGGTGATGCCATCCAACCATCTCATCCTCTGTCGTCCCCTCCTACTCCTGCCCTCAATCTTTCCCAGCATCAGGGTCTTTTCCAATGAGTCAGCTCTTCACATCAGGTGGCCAAAGTATTGGAGTTTCAGCTTCAACATCAGTCCTTCCAATGAACACCCAGGACTGATCTCCTTTAGGATGGACTGGTCAGATCTCCTTGCAGTCCAAGGGACTCTCAAGAGTCTTCTCCAACACCATAGTTGAAAAGCATCAATTCTTCAGTGCTCAGCTTTCTTCACAGTCCAACTCTCACATTCATACATGACTATTGGAAAAACCATAGCCTTGACTAGACGGACCTTTGTTGACAAAGTAATGTCTCTGCTTTTTAATATGCTGTCTAGATTGCTCATCAGGTTCTCTTTTTATCAAAGGAAAACACAATTGCTTATGGTTTGGCAACATCTTATGAGAAGAGGTGACTTTTACCTTTGTGATGTGGCTTTTTGAGCTAAGCCCAGAGGGAGTGGTCTAAAGGAGTAGGATCATTAGAAAGATAAACTGGTTGTGGAAAGGATAGGATGTATTAGTGTCTGGCTTTCCTGGTGGCTCAGAGGATAAAGCGTCTGCCTGCAATGCGGGAGACCTGGTTCGATCCCTGGGTTGGGAAGATCTCCTGGAGAAGGAAATGGCAACCCGCTCCAGTATTCTTGCCTGGAGAATCCAATGGACAGAGAAGCCTGGAGGGCTACAGTCCACAGGGTCGCAAAGAGTTGGACACGACAGAGCGACTTCACTTTCTCTTTCACATAGTAGGTACCCAGGAAACAATGGTTGAAAAGTATTGGGCTTTATGGAGAGAAACTTGCATTGAGTTCTTGTCCTGTGATTTGTGTTGTGGGTGTGATAACACTGGCCACCTTGGGTTGTATGGAGTAAGTTAGTGAGTACTGTATGTAGTGTGTTTAGCAGACCGTTTGGTGCATCATAAGCTCTCAGTACCAGTGGTTAGTCATACAATTATTCGCAACTGATGTGAAGGGAAATAGACATCAGCTGGCAAGATGGATGTGCCCTGGATAATGAAGGCATTTTAATACTGACCTCAGGAGTTTAGGTTTTGTTCACTTGACAGTTGGGGACTAGGGAAGCATTTTGATCAAATGCAGAGACTTTGATGGTCTGTCCTCTCATGATTTCAATACAATGCCTGGGAGAATATCAGAAAAAGAAGCTTCTTTCCACAGTTATCTTCCTGTCAGGAAGTCAGACCTTCTCCAGAAACCCCATTGAACATTCCACCTTGGGTCCCTTCTGCTTGAGATTGAATCTCCTGCCCATCTCATGGCTGCAAAAGAGGTTCCTGGAATGTGGTGATGCAGCCAGTGGTATCTGCCCCAAATGGCATGTTGGAGCCCAAAAGTGTGCTCAGTAGGAGATGCAAGAGAAAGGAAGAAAATACCATTTATAAAGAGCATATGGGCAGTGGTAGAGGGTTGTGTAGAGTGCATTCAGGGGGAAAGTAGGCTATCCAGGAAGAAGTGGTCCACAGGCAGGAGAAATTTTGGATTTGAGTGCACAGCTGCAAGTACTGATCAGAAATCATTCACTTGAAAGGTTACAAAGAAATACCAAGATTCCCAAAGAAGGAGAGATGAGAGAGGGATGGATGAAAAACAAATAATAAGCCAAAGGAAGTGATTTCTTTTTAGGCGGCTTCTCAAAGGCAGTGACGTTGCTAAAGGGAATCTTCACTTAATATTTGTAAAGAAAAAAAAAAGATTCCATTAGTCCCGAGTCTCCTTTGAGACACATACCCTCAGTAAGAACAGTGATGTGCTAATTTTACAGTCTGTGCTAGAAGACCAGTTTCTGGGTCTGGGGGCCCATTCCTAGACTCAGCTCTTTGGACAGATTTCTCCTGTCATCACCGTCTAGATAGAAATTCTGTTGTTGCCACTGTGGCCTCTTTACAGACCATACTGGAAAGTGGCAGAGCCGCTGAAACTAATTGGAATGAGTGGGCATTTAATATGATGAATTATAGGGAATTCAAGGACAAAGAAATTTAGTCACCAAGAAGGACTATAAATAGAACAGTTGAAGTTGCTTTTGTGGACTATATTACGTTAGGGTTCTATCACCAAGTGAACATCAGAGAGAGAGAGAGAGAGAGAGAGAGAATGAGGATCTGAATGGCACCTGTCAGCCAATGAATGGATTTTTCCTGCGTCCCATGTCCTCTTAAGCCTATTTCCATGTACCTGTGGTGGAAAATGAGAGGCTGTCAGCAGGAGGGCAAGCTCAGGTGAATTGTGCAGATCTGATTATTGTGTGTGGGCAGAACTGATTGTTGTGCAGACTGGATGCTCCCTTCCTATAACTGCCCTTGCAGCCCCTTGGCTGAGTGACTCTGCTCTGCCTCCAGGTAGGTGGACACTTTTCTGTCCCCTAGAATTTGGACTGGACTTTGTCCTGTGGGATATACTGGAAGCATGTGGGTAGAGGGCTTCCATGTCCTTGCATGATGTTTCTTGGTCTCTCTGCCCTGCCGCCTGCCTTAAGTGGACCATGACCCAGGTTGCTGCTGGTCCCACAATGAGAGATAGAGGGCATCCTGGCCCCGACCTTTAGCTTTACGCATCATGATGTCACCCAGTGTACCTGAACCCCAGTGATCAAGAAAGCAGCCTTTCTGTTGTCCACTGCCATGCTGCTTTTCCTTTTGGGGGAGTCACACAATATTATTAGAACAGAAGTGTGACCTGTTCAACAGCCAAGTTAACTCATAAAGTATCTGTTCTTTGTTCAGAAAACTGAGGAGCGGGCGTGGTGAGCCATGTGGAAAAATGAATCCATCTCTTTCAAGGTCACGTAACCTGCTCTCTGTTTGACCGAAGCTGAATTCCAGTGAAGCCCCCGCGTCAATCACACCTGTTTTCAGTACTGCAAGATGATCTGCTTTTCCCCAAAACACAACTTTAGCTTTCATATTCTGATTAACAAAGGCTGGTATGCATTATTAGACTTAATTTAAAGGTATAATCAGCTGTGTCAGTCAGATAAGAAAAAAAATAGTGCCATGGACCTTTTCCAAATTCCCGCAGGCTTCAGATATAAAAACTCCCTCCAGAGTGCTGCCAACACACCTTGCCTGTTATTACAGCTTGGGTGTTTTTTTGTTCCTCTGCCAGAACCAGAATACCATTAGGTTACAAATCAGATCTAACAGGTTAGATTATTGTTCATCTTGAGCGGTGTGCTTTCTCTCCATTAGTTGTGGCATAACAGAAGTAATTTAATTTATTATTAGGCCATCTTCAAAAGAAGCTTTTATTTCACAGTGTGCTCGAGGACATAGTGGCGAGAACCATGAGTGTTTCCTCAGTGTCTCAAGAGGTAGAAGTGCTAGCATAGAACAGATTTTAAAATGTTTGTGGTTTTGCAGGATGAAGAGATGTGTGTACCCCGATAGAGCACATCCTTGCTGCAAAGAACAGATTTCCTGGCAGCTTCTTTTTGGTGGTTTTAGTTTTTTTTGTTTGTTTTGTTTTTAGTGTCATAGCAATGACATTAGATTTACCGTCCTCGAGCAAGAGCTCCTGCCATTCACTCATTCATTTGCTGTCAGTCCATTTGTTAGCCATTCAACAAATAACAAATATTTATTCTCCACCTTCATTCCAGGGCATGATCAATTTTCCTTTTGTACATAATCATCTGTCGTACAAGGTTGAAGATTATTCAAAATGGATATGGACACTTTACAGTGCAATGAAAACTCACCAGTATTAACTCAGATTTGTTATTAGATTTCCTAAGCTTGCATATATTGCCTTGAAGAGCTGCTTTCTGCAGTAGAGGTTGAGGATTCTTCTACAAATATGTGTCTTTGCTCACCAACTTAAACTCGGATTCAACATTAAATTTCCCAAGTTTTCAGGGAGCTCCTCAATTAGCTGCTTTCCACAGTACAGGGAAGCCTGGAGAGCTGCAGTCCATGGGGTTGCAAAGAGTTGGACATGACTGAGTGACTGAACCACAGCAACGAGAACAACCACAGTGCAGATTCTTACGAGGCATCGTGCATGCTAAGTCACTTCAGTCGTGTCTGAATCTTTGTGACCCCATGGCTTCTCTGTTCATGGGACTCTCCAGGCAAGAATACTGGAGTGGCTTGTCATTTCTTCCTCCAGGGGTTCTTCCTAAACCAGGGATCGAACCCACATCTCTTACTTCTTCTTGGCAGGTAGATTCTTTGCCTCTAGTGCCACCTGGGAAGTCCCTAAGGGGCAGCCTCATCACCTAAATGGCTCTGGGTCTTCAAAGAAGTTCTGTGCCCTTGGGGCTCTGCTGATAATCCACCTTCTGTAGTCCTTCCCAAGTTGGTCAGAGCCTGGAGTTAAATTGGGTGATACAGATGAAAGTGTGGAAGTGTTTGAGGTCATTGAAGCTGATAAAAATGCTGTGAACAACTGTTTTGTTGGTTTGATGAATATTTAATGTGCACCTACTGGTTCAGATGCTGGATTCATTTAAATGTGCATACCTGTCTTATGGTCTTAAATGCCCCATGCCTTATGGAGAAATTTAAATTTTAAATCCAAAGATCAGTATTGTTACACTCACTGAATAATTGCTTAGATTACCTTAAGCAACTTTTCATCCATTATTGTTTAGGAAACACCAGGGTCTTGAGACACTAGGGCACGTTAGTATGGTGTGGGACATAATAAACCTTCTAGAATGAGGTATTGCGTGGGGCTCAACTTAATGGCACAGGATGGGGAACAAGGTTTTAGAAAGAGTGAGGAATAAAAGAACTAAAGTGTGTGTGTGTGTGTGTGTGTGTGTGTGTACATGCTCACTTCTACTGATTTATTTTTCAGCTGTCTTAATTTTGAAGAGTTCTGGATGCCTTTAAAATAACAGTAGTAGTTGTATTTGAAGTGTTAATAGTCGTTTATTGAACTAATACTGTGGTCCTGGCCCAGTGCTGTACACTTTACGTGAACTATTATGTTTGATTTATCCCAACAATCTTGTGATGAAGGGGCAGTTAATATTCTCACATGACAAAGTGTTTCTTTATGTCCCAAACATTTACATAATGTTTTAGTACGTGCCAAGCTTTCTCCTAAGTGCCTTTCAGGTATTACATTAATCCTTACAGAAATCTTCTGAGATATTATTTTTAAAGACAATGAAATTGAAGTGGAGAAAAGCTAAGGCACCACCTGTCCAAAGTCACAGTTAATAAATGATGGAGGAGGATTTGAACTTGGGCCTTCTGGCTGTAGAGTGGGCTCCTCAACCGTGTCCATCATTAACTAACCCAGCATGGACATCGCCCTGGGATTTGTTCTTGGACCATCTTGCAGAGGAGCTTGTATTCGGTGGTTGTTTAGCTGCTAAGTCGTGTTCGACTCTTAGTGACCCCACGGACTGTAGCCCGCCAGGCTCCTCCATCCATGGGCTTTTCCAAGCAAGAATTCTGGAGTGGGTTGCCATTTCCTTCTCCAGAGGATATTCCTGACTCAGGGATTGAACCAGAGTCTCCTGCATTGTGGGTAGATTCTGTAGCCTGGAAAGAATTTGTATTCTGTAGCCATTACAGTATTCCAACTCTTGTATAATAGAACAGATTCAAGGACGGACTTTGCTTGTTTTTTTAACAGAAAGCAAATCTGAAATTCACCAAGAGAACTATGTCTAGTGGTAACTACTTCATTGAGATTTGATCTGTTGTGGTTCAGCTTCGCTTTAGTTGCCCCATATATTTTTTTCACTTGGTTTTTGTTTATCCTTTAAGATCTGCTCTTAAAGTCTACTTAGACCTTAGGGAACTGTGAGTTATGTGGAAGGTTACTTAAAATTCTGTTAAGTTTGGTTTAGCTACCTAGGGTGTATAGTCTTTTATGTATAAGCTAAAGGAAAAAGATGTACATATGTAAAAACTTACATACCCTTGTGGAGTATCTCTCTTCTTTTCTACTTCTGTCTTTTTTTCACACCATCATGTATTTATCTAGGATGATTGGAAGGGAGTCTGGAAGATAAATTTCATTGCATGACTGCTTTGTGCCAAGTATATTGCCAAGTGCTTTGTGTGCCTGATCTCATTACCCCAGGCAGCAACTCTGTGAAGGAGCTACAGTTTTCATCCCAGTTTTCTCTAGATGCTCAGACTTAGGCCAGTAGGGGAGGCAGGATTCAAACTTATATTTGCCCAGCTCCAGATCTAGTATATATTCCCCTCTTGCAAGGCTATTTCAGACTCGAGTTCTGTGACCTGCCTCCTAGTTTGATTGTTAATGGCATTTGGTTTCTCAAATTTAGTTTTATTATTAAAAGAAATCCCATTGCTTCTTTTTACTGGTTGTAATTCCATTTCTACTGCAGGATGGAAATGGGCATTACATTGCAGTGCAGATAACCATTTCCCAGTGCCATCTCTGATTTAAGCTAACAGGAGAATATGAGCTTATATTTTGTTAAGGTTTAGGAATTCAGATGATGGGGCCTCATTGTTTCACTGAGCAAAAAGGAGTTTATCAGTTCCATATTGCCAGAGCTTGTTGAGAACCATATTGCTCTTTTGATCTTGGTCATTACCAGACAAGATGAATGATACTGTGGCTTTTATTAGGTTTGAAGAGGCCAATTCATCCATCCAACAAATACTTATAAAGCTCCTGTTACATGCTGGGCAGTGTTAACAGGCACTGCAGATACAGACGTGAACAAAGCAGATCTCTTTTTTAATTTGCTTCAAAACATGACTAGTGCTTAGAAATTCTAGAATGTACATCTAATTATTTTATTATTTATTTAATTGCAGTTTATTTCATAAGGATAAAGACTTTGCCCACAATGTGGGAGACCCGGGTTTGATCCCAGGGTCGGGAAGATCTCTGGAAAAGGGAATGGCAACCCACTCCAGTATTCTTGCCTGGAGATTTTCTCAGATGGAGGACCCTGGCAGGCTATAGTCCATGGGATCGCAAAGAGTCAGACAGGACTGAGGGACTAACGCTTTCACTTTCACACTTGCTTCATAAACTCAGTGGTTACTGACCATCCTTAACCCCTGAAAATACTAATGCAAATGAAGATCATTCAGTAGCAGAACCCATGCCTTTAGTTTGCTAGTGTTCCTTGCCTGCAGTCAAATAACTTTTTAAAGTTTGTTACGAAATCTATAAAGATGACTTCAAGATTGTCTATTGAAGTTTTTACATTTATCTGGTGAGGAAATTGAGACCCAAGGATGTGGAGCAGAGATAGCAAGGTAGCTTTACTTTAGTTCAGAGGAGAAATTTTGACTTGTTGCTGTTTTGTGTCTTGGTATTCCTGAAAAGAATTCATAGTTCCAGAAAAATGGCAGACTGTTAAGCTGTATCCCATGAAAGGTACAATATTAGCTCTACTGGTTTTTAAGGTTTAGGAAGCCAATTATTCCTTGGACATCTCCCCAGAAAAATACTGTTGTGTGCCAGATCTCATTACCCCAGGCAGCAACTCTATCAGGGAGCAACAGTTATCCTCCCAGTTTTCTAAAGATGCTAAGACTTAGGCCAATGATGGCGATAGAATTGAAACTCATGTTTGCCTAGCTCCAAATCCAGTACGTTTTCCCTCTTGCAAGACTGCTTTAGACTCAGATTCTGTGTGCTCCTTGCTAGTTTGGTTGTGTATTCTATTTGTTTTTATATTATTTTAAAATGGATTGAAGAGGGATATCGATTCAGTTCAGTCCAGTCACTCAGTCGTGTCCGACTCTTTGAGACCCCAGGAATCGCAGTACGCCAGGCCTCCCTGTCCATCACCAACTCCCGGAGATCACTCAGACTCGCGTCCATCGAGTCCGTGATGCCTTCCAGCCATCTCATCCTCTGTCGTCCCCTTCTCCTCCTGCCCCCAATCCCTCCCAGCATCAGAGTCTTTTCCAATGAGTCAATTATTCTCATGAGGTGGCCAAAGTACTGGAGTTTCAGCTTGAGCATCATTCCTTCCAAAGAAATCCCAGGGTTGACCTCCTTCAGAATGGACTGGTTGGCTCTCCTTGCAGTCCAAGGGACTCTCAAGAGTCTTCTCCAACACCACAGTTCAACAGCATCAATTCTTCGGCGCTCAGCCTTCGTCACAGTCCAACTCTCACATCCATACATGACCACAGGAAAAACCATAGCCTTGACTAGATGGACCTTAGTCGGCAAAGTAATGTCTCTGCTTTTGAATATACTATCTAGGTTGCTCATAACCTTTCTTCCAAGGAGTAAGCGTCTTTTAATTTCATGGCTGCAATCACCATCTGCAGTGATGTTGGAGCCCCCCAAAATAAAGTCTGACACTGTTTCCACTGTTTCCCCATCTATTTCCCATGAAGTGATGGGACCAGATGCCATGATCTTCGTTTTCTGAACGTTGAGCTTTAAGCCAACTTTTTCACTCTCCTCTTTCACTTTCATCAAGGGGCTTTTTAGTTCCTCTTCACTTTCTGCCATAAGGGTGGTGTCATCTGCATATCTGAGGTTGTTGATATTTCTCCCAGCAATCTTGATTCCAGCTTGTGTTTTTTCCAGTCCAGCATTTCTCGTGATGTACTCTGCATAGAAGTTAAATAAGCAGGGTGACAATATACAGCCTTGACGTACTCCTTTTCCTATTTGGAACCAGTCTGTTGTTCCATGTCCAGTTCTAACTGTTGCTTCCTGGCCTGCATATAGGTTTCTGAAGAGGCAGGTCAGGTGGTCTGGTATTCCCATCTCTTTCAGAATATTTTACAGTTTATTGTGATCCACACAGAAGAGGGATATAGATGGCTGGTTTTGGTGACTTTGGTGAGAGATGATGAAAGTTTGGTTGAGAATGGCAATGGGATAAAGAGTAAGCAGGTTTGAAGGCTGATGTCTCAATGTGCTGATTAGAACAGTTTCACTTGAAAATGTGTATGGAAATGGATATTTTTTGGTTGGATAATTTGTTCACAACATTAAATTTAATGCTCTAAAGTTTATTGGTAGGTGCATAAGGGTTTCATTAGTTGATTCTCTTGTGTGTTTGTGTATTTCATGATAAATTTACAAAGGGCTAATGATAATCTTAGGAAAACTTATTGCTAAATCTTTTAGGTTTAATCTCTAAAATAATTTTATGTCGAAAAGCAAAAAAATCATGGAAAACATGAGGGGGTGGGGGTCTTTAGTTTAGGGGAAATTGGAATACTTTAATGTACTTTTAGTAGCTATAAGAAATAACTAAAAGTTTAATTGGTTGGCTTTGGACTCATTATAAATTGAGTTTCCAGTGAGTTCTGGGAAGTGATACCAGTGGTAATAGTTTTTAAACCTCAAACTCTTCCATGAAAAAAAATGCAGCAACTAGGAGAGCTAACATAGAAACCCACATACAATATTTGCTATAAAACTAGGATTTAAGGTATCTTCATTAGTCTCAGAGTATGTGTGGATGAGACAAACAGTGATAGCTGTAAGACCTGTGTAGGAGTTGGGCATGGAAGGGAGTGAATGATCCAAAATCCCCCAAGTCAGCTGCAGATCCCAAAGAAAAGTGTGATGAGCCCATAGGAATTATGTAGAAGAGCTGAGAGTTGTAACAGGCTCTCTAGTTCTAGGGCGAGTTCAAGGAGACTGGGAAACAGTAAGGTCTGGTAATCTCTCAGCTCTGTTATTTTATAAGCTAGCATCCTGAATGTCCCTTCCAAGGTAAGAGTCAGCATCAAGGGAGAAGTGCTGGGAGTAGAGCCCAGATTGAATAAAATTGGGCAACGAGGGTCCAAGAGAAAGAGGGTTTCGGTAAATATGTGGGCATTGAAAAGATAGATCTGTAAAAGCAGAAGGTCACAGCTTTTGATTTTCATTGTGACAACACTTCTGTTCATTTGAACGAGAACGCAGCTACAAACCCTTCAAATATTGGGGGATATTTATTTTATAGGAAAAAAAATGGGACTAGGATAATAACTCCATACAAAGTTATAGTTAAACAGAAAATAAGGAACAATACTCACAAGAGCTGAAAACTGTATACCTGATATTTTAAAACGGGACAAAGTATTTGCATGATGGAAGTGTGAAAGGTCATTAGAGAAACAGAAATGGTTTGAAAAGAAAGATGGGAGAGTTCATGAAAAAAGTACAGATGAAACTGATTTTTAGAAATTAAGAGAAAACTAGAAAAATACACAGGAGCAGGTAAACACAACAGTTTATGTTTTGAGAAAAGTAGAAGACGAGATGAAATGTTTTAACAGTTAAACGAAAATATAGTAATGAAAAGAATTTAAGGAAATATTGTATAGAAACTACCTAAAGAAGAACCAAGTATGTATAACAGGAGACCTATAAGATGAGATTGAAATCAAACAGAAAAAAAGTAATATAAAAAACCATTAGAAAACTTTATTGAAGAAAGAGTCCTTGAAGTTGTATATTGAAAGGGCCACTTTGTTCCCCATGAAATCATCTCAAATCATCACTGAGACATAGTATAGTAAAAGTATGGCCTTTAATGCAAGGAAAACATACCTTTGAGCATGCAAGCAAAAAGACTTCATCACTATAAGGAAGAAAATTAGGTTCTCATGAGACTTTTTTTAACAGCAGTGCTTTATGCCAGATAAGCAATAGAACATCATAAATAAGATAATCATGGAAAGAAATGTGAACCATGGAATTTATAACTAACCAAGCAGATCTTCAAGTATAAACCAGCAGACATATTACTGTGACTGTGATAGAAATGAGGGAATATTATTCCCATGAGCTCTTCCTGGAAAGTTAAAGTCTTAGCTTCTTTGTGCTCCTTGGTTCAGACAACCTTAGAGCCTGAAGAAACGCTGATGAAATAAGTATACCCAGGTAACTAAATGGACTTCCTAGGTGGTGCAGTGGTAAAGAATTTGATCCCTGGGTCGGGAAGATCCCCTGGAGGAGGGCATGGCAATCCACTCCAATATTCTTGCCATGGACAGAGGAGCCTGGTGGGCCATAGTCCTTGGGGTCTCAAAAAGTGGGACATGGTTGAGAGACTGAACATGCCCACACCGGTAACCAAATGGTCGGTAAAGAGTCTTTCTCTTTTAGAAGTACTTCAGATAACACATCACACTACTGCCTTTAAGATTACTAGAATTATAGTTTCCAGCGGATTCAGAGAGAATTGTGCCAGTAGTGATATAGTTTTGCCACCCCTGATAAATTTGCAGATGTAGGCAATGATCATTGAGGGCTTCTATCATTATAAATATGGGAACACCTAAACACAACGTACTTCTTGGTAGGTAGTTCAGTTCAGCTCAGTCGCTCAGTCGTGTCCGACTCTTTGCAACTCCATGAATCGCAGCACACCAGGCCTCCCTATCCATCACCAACTCCCAGAGTTCACTCAGACTCATGTCCATCGAGTCAGTGATGCCATCCAGCCATCTCATCCTGGGTTGTCCCCTTCTCCTCCTGCCCCCAATCCTTCCCAGCATCAGAGTCTTTTCCAATGAGTCAATTATTCTCATGAGGTGGCCAAAGTACTGGAGTTTCAGCTTGAGCATCATTCCTTCCAAAGAAATCCCAGGGCTGATGTCCTTCAGAATGGACTGGTTGGATCTCCTTGCAGTCCAAGGGACTCTCAAGAGTCTTCTCCAACACCACAGTTCAAAAGCATCAATTCTTTGGTGCTCAGCTTTCTTCACAGTCTCACATTCATACATGACCACTGGAAAAACCATAGCCTTGACTAGATGGACCTTAGTCGGCAAAGTAATGTCTCTGCTTTTGAATACGCTATATAGGTTGATCATAACTTTTCTTCCAAGGAGTAAGCGTCTTTTAATTTCATGGCTGCAGTCACCAGCTGCAGTGATTTTGGAGCCTAAAAAAATGAAGTCTGACACTGTTTCCACTGTCTCCCCATCTATTTCCCATGAAGTGATGGGACCGGATGGCATGATCTTCTTTTTCTGAATGTTGAGCTTTAAGCCAACTTTTTCGCTCTCCTCTTTCTCTTTCATCAAGAGGCTTTTAGTTCCTCTTCATTTTCTGCCATAAGGGTGGTGTCATCTGCATATCTGAGGTTGTTGATATTTCTCCCAGCAGTCTTGATTCCAGCTTGTGTTTCTTCCAGTCCAGTGTTTCTCATGATGTACTCTGCATAGAAGTTAAATAAGCAGGGTGACAATATACAGCCTTGACGTACTCCTTTTCCTATTTGGAACCAGTCTGTTGTTCCATGTCCAGTTATATAACTGTTGCTTCCTGGTCTGCATACAGATTTCTCAAGAGGCAGGTTAGGTCGTCTGGTATTCCCATCTCTTTCAGAATTTTGCACAGTTTATTGTGATCCACACAGTCAAAGGCTTTGGCATAGTCAATAAAGCAGAAGAAGATGTTTTTCTGGAACTCTCTTGCTTTTCCATGATCCAGCAGATGTTGGCAATTTGATCTCTGGTTCCTCTGCCTTTTCTAAAACCAGCTTGAACATCAGGAAGTTCATGCTTCATGTATTGCTGAAGCCTGGCTTGGAGAATTTTGAGCATTACTTTACTAGCATGTGAGATGAGTGCACTTGCGCGGTAGTTTGAGCATTCTTTGGCATTGCCTTTCTTTGGGATTGGAATGAAAACTGTCCTTTTCCAGTCCTGTGGCCACTGCTGAGTTTTCCAAATGTGCTGGCATATTGAGTGCAGCACTTTCACAGCATCATCTTTTCAGAATTTGAAATAGCTCAATAGGAATTCCATCACCTCCACTAGCTTTGTTTGTAGTGATGCTTTGTAAGGCCCACTTGACTTCACATTCCAAAATGTCTGGCTCTAGATTAGTGATCACATCTTCATGATTATCTGGGTCGTGAAGATCTTTTTTGTACAGTTCTTCCGTGTATTCTTGCCACCTCTTAATATCTTCTGCTTCTGTTAGGTCCATACCATTTCTGTCCTTTATCGAGCCCATCTTTGCATGAAATGTTCCCTTGGCATCTCTAATTTTCTTGAGGAGATCTCTAGTCTTTCCCATTCTGTTGTTTTCCTCTATTTCTTTGCATTGATTGCTGAAGAAGGCTTTCTTATCTCTTCTTGCTATTCTTTGGAACTCTGCATTCAGATACTTATATCTTTCCTTTTCTCCTTTGCTTTTCGCCTGTCTTCTTTTCTCAGCTATTAGTAAGGCCTCCTCAGACGGCCATTTTGCTTTTTTGCGTTTCTTTTCCGTGAGGATGGTCTTGATCCCTTTCTCCTGTACAATGTCACGAACCTCATTGCGTAGTTCATCAGGCACTCTATCTATCAGATCTAGACCCTTAAATCTATTTCTCACTTCCACTGTATAATCATCAGGGATTTGGTTTAGGTCATACCTGAATGGTCTAGCGGTTTTCCCTAGTTTCTTTAATTTGAGTCTGAATTTGGTAATAAGGAGTTCATGATCTGAGCCGCAGTCAGCTCCCTGTCTTGTTTTTGTTGACTGTATAGAGCTTCTCCATCTTTGGCTGCAGAGAATACAATCAATCTGATTTCGGTGTTGACCATCTGGTGATGTCCATGTGTAGAGTCTTCTCTTGTGTTGTTGGAAGAGGGTGTTTGCTATGACCAGTGCATTCTCTTCGCAAAACTCTATTAGTCTTTGCCCTGCTTCATTCCGTATTCCAAGACCAAATTTGTCTGTTACTCCAGGTGTTTCTTGCCTTTCTACTTTAGCGTTCCAAATACAACTGTTATTGGAGTAGTCTTGCCAGAAATGAAGCTTTAGTGTGATCAAGCCTCTACATCTGTCATTTATAGAAAATAAATAGTGGTAACAAGTTAAATGACACCATGGGGATATAATGAGTAATACTTGCAAAATGCAGACCATGGAAACTTTACAAAAGACTTAAGTCTTAAAACACAGTGGGTAAAGGAGATAAAAGGGGAACTTATAGGTTAAAAGAGATTTAGGATTGCCTCAGTTTATATATGGACCTTTTTTGGATCCTGGATCAATCCAACAAATTGTGAAACAGAGAAAAAGATCTATTGAAATTGGGAAAATGTGAATATAGGATTTTGTTTTGAATTGGTCACTCATATTTTTAAATATTTTACTATCTTTTGGCTTTTGTTAGTAGTAGTGAAAAAGAGTAAATTTTGTGGAAAAAGTCTGGGCAACCAGTTAGAGATTATAGGATTTTGGTAGATGTATTAGAGTGAACAGAATCAGTAGGATGCGTTTAAATCAAAGTTAAACCAGATAAATGAAAGTAGAAAGATTTTTTAATATAGGACTGGCTCACATGATTATAGAAGCTGAAATGTCCCATGAGACCCAGCAGAGCCTCTGGTATAAGCTTCATCTGAGTCTGAAGCCTTCAGAAGAGCAAAATCCCAGCTCAGCAGTCAGGAAGAGCTTGATTTCTTGTTCCTTGGCCTTTTTATTCTATTCAGGTCCTCAACAGCTTGGATGATGCTCACCCACATTGAGGAGGGCCATCTGCTTTACTCGGTCTATGGATTTAAATGCTAATCTCATCTAGAAGCACCCTTATGGACACACCCAGAAAAAGTTTTTCACCAAATATCTGGGTAATCAAGTTGAGATAAAACTAAAGCATTTTTATTTCTCATCCCCGTCGCTCCTATTGTCCTTTTGGCTGTAGGTGATCACACAGTAATTCATTGGTGTTGAATCACTGTGGTCCTCAGAAAAGAAAAAGCAGGTTTTGCTATTCAGTAAATTGAGTCTCCTGGTGCCTGGGGATCACTCCAGGAACAGCTCCAGTGTTCATCTTCAGGGGTCCATTTTTTGCACTTCCTCTGTTAAGGGAGTGGGAAATTGAATATGAGTGAAATTTCCTATAGTTTTGTGCACCTTTTGGTGAACTTGATTACTTGTTACCTCTTGCACCTTTATAAGATACGTTTGCTTTGACTCACTGTGGACATTTATGGGCTTACTCCTTTTTGTACACTGAGGATTTCAAATATTATTTTTCTTAGTTTTTTTAATGTTTATTTCTTTATGGAAGTCTAGTTGATTTACATTGTTACGTTAGTTTCTGGTGTGTAACAGTGACTCAGTATTTTAGTTATGCTCCATTTTAAAGTTTTTATGAAATACTGGCTCTAGTGCCTGTGTTGTACAATATATCCTTATAGCTTGTTTATATGTAATAGTTTGTACTTCTTAATCCCCTACTCTGTTTCTTTCCTCTCCACTTCCCTCTCGCCTCTGTCTGTTCTCTGTATTGTGAGTCTGCTTCTTTTCTGTTATATTCGTTCATTGGTTTCATTTTTTAGATTCCGTATATAAGTGATAACATGCGGTATTTGTCTTCTGTGTCTTTCTTAGTCGGAACTTTTAAATGCCATTTTTAATAGACTTTACATTTTGTAGTATTCATCTCAGTGTTGGTTTACTGTAGCTATTGAGGGCTACTTCTTCACCTTAAGAATCTTAAATTCAGAAACAGTAACACTAATAACAAAATCATACTTGTTTCATTTTCATTTGTTCCCCCTAATTTCTAAATTGCTTGCTCTTCTCAGATTGACAGAACACCTGATAAGTTTTACATTTTTGACACTACTTTAAACTCTGGAAGGTCATATTTCTTTCATTTGGAACACCAGAAAACTGGAGATTAAGTGATAAGTGACTTGTTATGAATAAAATCTAAAGGGAGAGAGTTAGGTTGAACCTAGGGCGACTCTAAAGAGGCATGCGAAGAGGGAGAGACAGAAATGTTAAAAAGTGTAAACTTTAAGGAATGGTGAGTTGTGCGCAAGTTGGTGAATGAGGGGCTTCCCAGATGGTGCTCATTGTAAATGGGTTCGATCCGTGGGTGGGGAAGATCGGCTGGAGGAGGGCATGGCAACTCATCCCAGTATTCTTGCATGGAGAATCCCGTTGGCAGAGGAGCCTGGGGGGCTACAGTCCATAGGATTGCCAGGGGTTGGACGCAATGGAAGCGACTTAACACTCATCCTCATGTGAATTAGGAAAGCTATAAGTGCTGACAGTGCTAATGATCATAACGATAGGTAACACTGTCCCCGGAAGGATGCTCAGACCTCCTGGATTTCATAGTACCTCTATCAGATCACCACCATTATTTTCTCCATTTTGCAGATGAGTAAATGGAGGCACTAGGATTTATATAAGTTGCACTGGGTAGGCTTAGCCAAGAGGTATGGGGCCATGACTCAGTAATGTTAATTCCTGTTACACATCCTAGTGACTTTTCCAAATCCTTCTCCCAGGGATTAAGTGCCCCAGACAGGTTAAGCAACTTCCCTAAGCACTTAAGTTTCCATCAATGGCAGAGCCAAGAAAAGCTTGCTTGTTTTCTGACAGGGAAGCATTATTTTGACTTTTCTCAATGAGTTTGCTTGTGGAATAGCTCCTTTAAGGCCACAGTCTTGTGTTCTCAGTACAGTTTCTTTGACTTCCTTGCCAGTTTGTTACTGTTCACCTCTTTACTTTCCATCTGAGTTCCCAAGTATGAAGTAAGTAACAGCTGGGTTTCACACAATAATTGCAAAAAATAAAAGGTAATTGGAAAGTAATCTGGCCTGTTGGGAATGCCGGCTTGACGTTGAAAAACTTTCTTTCTTGTCCCTGACTCGAGGCTTAACTTTCCTGGTAATGAGGAGTAACGTGTTGATGGTGTCCCTGAACTTTATTTGTGAAAACTCACCAATGCGAGCTCTCACAGCCAGCACTGGTGATGAATGTTCACAGCGACCTTCTGTAGAAAAGGAAAGAAGGAAATCTTTTCTGTTCTCACAGGAATCTTTCCTGTTTGGAAAAACCAGAGGGACCAAAAAAAATAAATAAATGAGGCACTTGAAGGAAAGGAGCTTCATTCTTGAGAAAGTTGTGTTTGTGAAAGTGCTAGTAGCCTAGAGATTTTCTTTCCAATTTGAGCACTGAGCAATTTTCCAATGTGAAGTTATTTTTCTTATGGCCAACAGTCGGGTATTTTTGGCACTGTTCATTGGTGCAGCAATCCTTACTCTTCTAGCTGTCCACAGCAGGAGAATTTCCTCTATAACTGTGTCCTCAGACCTTCCCCCCAAAAAGGAGACAAGGAGAAAGGGAGTATTGGTTTTCAACAGATCCTTTCCATGGCTGAGGGTGTGTCTCTTCGGGGAATGAGAACAAGGCTGCAGAGGGCAAGCTTCTGTACAACATTCTTTGTGCTATGTTTCCTGGTCAGGACTTCTCAAGGCATTTTATTATCCTTGGTCGAGTATTTTGTGCCTTATACTTCGTCCCATTTTGTGCACTTTGCTCCTCACAGTTTGGCTGTGTTTGGAGATGGATGGCATTAGAGTTAATGACGAGTTGTGGAAGGGTTATTAATTAATGGAATCTTATTACTCAATGCAAAGGCAAGTAGAGCTTAATGGGCCATGCATTTCTGGTGTGAGAAGTATGTGCAATTAAAATAGAGTAAATTTGAGCTTATGAAAAGTGATGGAAAACTTAAAAGTTGTCATTATTTATAATATTTTTATATTGTAGACAGCAAAACAAATACAGATACAACAAAACAAATTATAACCCCCCCTTTCTGAGAAAAACCCCTGATTATCATGAAGATAAAATTTACATGGATTCAAAATGGAAGTAGAAATTGATGAAGCGGAATGTGTAGAAATATCTTTAGCTCTTAGATTTGTCTGTGCAGCCAATTTACTGATGATATGTATCCGTGGGTTTAAAAAATATTTTTTATTTAATCTTATACTTAAAATTTAAGCTTAAGTGTGGTATAATTGACAAAACTGTAAGATACCAAGTATATGCTATGGCAATTTGATGTAATATATCAGCTTTTTAATGAGTCTAAAACATTGACACTTATGAGATTTGGGTCAGAGGACCATGAATTTTTTCTCAAACCAGACCAAGTATTCCTGTTGAGTACTTTGAAAATATCCCTGGACTTTTTTTGTAGCGAATACTTATTTCTTAAATGAATATGTTCATTCTGTCTGGGAATGGGAAGCGAGTTGACCTTTCATATTTTAGCTTCCTAGGCTGGCAAGATTGTACTTCATAAGACAGCAGGTAGCTTTTACCCGCAAACAATATAGAGCCTTCTACCACGTAGAGCCTTCTACCACCAAGCTGCTCAAGTAGGACAGTTAAGTCAAAGCAAACCAAAATTTACATTGAAGATAGTTCCCTGTGCAGTAGGGAAAACCTGGCTGCAAGTTCGTTCCACCGTGAGAGTTTCCAGCGTCAATGGGATGCTTAAGTAAAATTGTAATTTCTCCACAATCAGTTGTGTAGGAGATCAGCTAAAACTCCTTGATATGTTCATGCTCGTAAGCTATACAGCGTCCAGCTGGCGTACTTAAGACAGAGCCAGGACAGGAGAGGAGATATGCTCTTGGAGGTCTGATTTCATGAAGTATGGCCCAGGGTCTTGTCCTGAGGTATGAACAGTGACAGAATGGCAGACAGATGTCAGCCTTCCAGAGCAGTGATCAGGAGACATTGTCCTCCAGCCCTGGCTCCCCAAGTGTCTGCTCTGAGAATGATGTGTGAGAACAGTCAGAACCCTGAAGATGGACCAGGAGGCTTACTTCCATTGTTTCCATGGTCTGGAGAGATTCTGGGGTGTTTACCCTTCTAAGCGTCTCAGCACTTTTAGAAATCATCAAGTAAGAGAAACCCAATGAGGTTACTATTTTCTCAGATTTTATTTTATAGCCCAGAAAGTTAAATGCTTCAAGTAGAAGGCTAGTCCAATGGAATATAGTATAAATGGGACAACTTCAGAAAAATGCAAATAGATCCTTATGGTCATCTGAGAGGTGGGTTTTCTTCTGTTCATGATCCATAGAAATAGTAAAGACTTGAATATACAGGGAAGCATGGACATTTAAGTATTTCATATATAATTATTTGGTTTTACAATATGGATTAAGAGTTAAAAGTGTTTCTTACATAGGAGACAATATCATGTGGTAGCTAAATTTCACAAAATTTGAGTAAGACCAAGATTTGATCTCATGTCTTCTATTCCTGATTCTATGATCTTGTTAATAAAATGAAGATAAAACCAAGAATTGTGTAAGATTCATAGAAATACTCTGTAAATTGCTTAGTGTGCATGGCGCATAGAGTGCTTAAAATTTCTTGACCACCAGTGTCATTAACAAGCGTCTGTATAGTTTTCAGAGGATAAATAGGTTTCTGAAATTTTTAGAAAAATCTTAATTATTGATGAATGTAGTTTTTGGATGGCAGGGCCTGGAGAAGCTTCTTCGTTTATTTCTTTCTTGAAGATTCAGTTTGTATATGCTAAAAACATTCGTCCCTTTTCTGTCAAAGGAACCTGTCTCCCCAATGATGAGTTGCATATGGTGAATATCAATGTATTGATATTCAAGATTTGAATACATTCAAATCTTGGAGGCACCAGAATATTAACCTGCAGTGATGCTAAGTGGATCTGACATGATCCTGACACGGAGGTCATTGATAATTAATGTAGGTCACAAGGGATCATGGGGAAATGCATTTGTCCTTTCACCCGACCCTCCCACCCCTGCAGATGTTTTTGACAGTAGGTTTGGGGTCACCCAGTGTTATTTGGGCACATCTTCCAGAACTTAAGCATCTGATGTCTTTACTGTTTTCCCCCTTTGCACTATGGATAAATGTTTCATGTTTATGTTAATGTCAGCCTGAACTTAAGTAAGATTCTTTTATGGTGATAAAAAATACTTGTTTTCCTATCACTTGTTTGTTCTCCCACCCTGTATAACCTTTTCTGTAAGCAAAGATGAGTGACTCCGCATACCGTCTATTTAGGTACCCTAGGTCTGAAGTCCCCAAGATACATGCTCAAATATGAAAGTTTCTGAACATGGAAATGGTAAGAAATTGGTCAGTTCAGTTCAGTTGCTCAGTCGTGTCCAACTCTTTGCTACCCCATGGGCTGCAGCATGCCAGGCCTCCCTGTCCATCACGAACTCCTGCAGTTTACTCAAACTCATATCCATTCAGTCGGTGGTATCATCATATGATTGCAAAACCTAACTTGTCCTGAAATTATTTGGTGACTGAAGTAGTAATTACTGTGCTTCAAGAAATATTTTGAGCTCTACACCCCTGGGCAGATGATAGCACTACATGTCCCTGGTCTCTTCTGAGGTGGGTGTGGTCCTGGAACAAGTAGAATTTCAGTAGATAGGAGCCCTGCTGCCTTAGGTGGAAACTTTATTAAGAATGAGTGAGGGAAGTGCAGAGACCTGAATGAGGATGGTGTTGAGCCTGGTCTTCCTCACTGGCATATGTGCAGCAGGAGTGAGAAAGCATTTTGTTGTTTGAAGTTTCTTTTTCGGAGAACTGCTTATTTCTTCAATATAAACTTACTCACCCTGAGAAAAATGGCGTCAAAAATAAGACTTATATTTTTCGTCTTTTTTTTTGGCTATTTTTAATTGTAATATAACTGCTGCATAATTATTACTTAGTCTCTGCTTTGCAACATCATAAATTAGCCATATGTGCACACATAGCTCCCCCCCCCCCGCCCCCCGCCGCCATTATTTTTCGTCTTTAAAACGAGTTTTGATTCCTAGTTCCCGCTGGAACCTTTCTGTGCTTTGTTGCTTCATGGCTCCTCTTCTCCCTCCACATTACATAGCAGGACAGAGGAAGGCAAATGGAATCTGGGTGCTAGTCTTACGGGTCCAGAAGTAGATGTCTTCTTGGTCCCATCTAAGCACTGCAATTTTTTCCCATGGCTTCTTGACATACTGTGACATTCCTGATCTGTCCTTTAGTTCACAGAAATTTTCCTGGCTGTAGGAATAGTTTCTTGACATACATGTATATGTATGTGTGTATGTATATATATATATGCATGTGTATATATGTATGTGTGTGTGTATATATTGATACACATGTGGATAAAATATTTTCATATCTGTCTGTCCAGAAGACTCTACCTTACCTGTCTGTTTCTCAGTATTAGATTACGCAGCTATCAAAATAATATTAATATCAAGTAGATAAAATGCAAAGATTTTGTCTTCTGAAACAATACCTTGTCACTGGTAGTTCTGTCGTTATAGAGCTAGTTTAGGGACCCAAGGAGATACTGTGTACTTAGTAGAATTATTTCAGAAATAGAGTTCATGCTGTGCTCATTTTACAGTACCTTAAAAACATCTTTATTAAGAGATAATAAGTAGTGTATTATCTCAGGTACTACTTGAAGAGAGATGTTGAGCCTTACTTTATTTGAAAGTATTAGGTGTTGTTCTTACCAGTGAACTATGTTTTTCCTTCAGTTGTTTCCTTAAATCAACTCATGATCCTTGGACCAAGTCAGTTATCCTCAAGTGGCTTGTGTTCCACGTACAATAATTAGTTTTGCTTTGCTGTGAATACTGAATCTCTGCTACATTTTTGCCAAGAGTATGTGAATTTACTCTTCTGTGTGCCTTTTCTCTGTGTATCGAGACACATTACATGGATTTTACACTGCAAGCATTTTTATGAAATAAAATAACTGTCATTCATATTTTAAAGGTTTAAAAGCCTAAGATTTCAAACAGGTAAGTCACTTTTCCATATGCAGCAATCAAACCTGGGTGACATGGTAGGAAACATATTTCATATATCCACCTGTCCATCCTTGCCCATAGCCACGTGTTGTGTAACTGTAGGTACCAGGCATAGTCGGTTGCATCTGGGAATACATAGATGAAGAAGATCTCTCTGTTCCATGGGGAGAATTCAGACTAGAGTGAAATGAGGTAGACAAGGTTTGCACAGTGCCTGACAGATAATTTGTACCAAATAGTGACCAAGTGAATTTCAACTCACAACAGCCAGTTGCCACACCCCTGATGTGTGTTTTATTTAGCCTCTCAAGGAGCCACTGTGTGAACCCAGAGGAGGGAGTGACTGTACACACACTCTTGGGGTGAGATGTGTTAGAAAGGCTTTGAGTAGAATGATACTGGAGTTGAGCCAGTCGGAATCGGCTTGGTGAAGGCTTATGGGAGAGAGGGTGAGAAGTCTTGCCTGCAGTGACAGCAGCTTGTGTGAAGGGCCCAGTGGCAAGGATTATGTGGGGGGGGGAAAAAAAAGGTAAACTGTGGTTATCACTTCCCTGAGGAATATCTTTATTTGGGCCAACATCTTTTGTATTTCTTTTGTTCCACTTGGACGTGGGTATAACATAGTTACTTATGTGACTGACTCTTAACTCAGAATAGGTCAAGGCTCAGAATGGACCATTTCTCCAGTCCTGTCAGGATTCTGTTTAGTTAGTATCTGCTTGCATTGACACAGATATACAACCTTAGCGCATGCTTGTGTGTGTGTGTGTGTGTGTGTGTATGCGCGCGCGCGCATGTGCACATTTGATTGAGGAAAAACAGACTTGGTATGCTATACCAGTAAAGAAGACATTTGGTGTTTGTTCAGACCCATTCACCCCAACAAAGGAGAAGATCTGTGGTATCCTGCATAAAACTTGAGGCACTAAATAATATCAAGGGAGCCTTTCTGAGCCCTCCACGAAAAGTACATTAATGTCAAGGAAGTGTCGGGGAATTCCCAGAGAGCATTGTAGTCCAATAATGACCACTATTTATCACAGATGTACACTCTGTTTGTTCACATCGGGTAATGAATGACCTTTCTGTCTCCATGGGTCAGGGCCAACGGGCCTGTGTTGTCTCTGGTGCAGACTGGGGGCCATTCTTCACACTTCACTCAGCCTACCGCTGCCTTGAGCCCTACCACCAGGGAAAATATTCCTCAGGCTTGAAGGATCATTCCAAAACAAAGTCTCTGTGGGTTAATCACTTTAAAGGCCAACACTGCCTGACTCTCCCTACTGCCTCTGTCTCTGTCTTACAAACAGAGACACAGATTTGACTAGAGTTTGAATAAAGTCACTGGATAGTGCTGTCAAGAAGCGAGTCTTATCTCACCCCAAAAGTCTATGTCCAGCATGAATGACCCTTGCAGAGTTTGTTGTTTTATTTTGTATGGCACAGTTGCCTGTAAAGATTTTCTTTTTCTGTTGAAAATTTTTATCCACCTTCAAAGGATAGGGCTGAAGTCCAGAAATTTGCTTAGTTAATTTAATTAGCTGGTTTGTCATGACCCTGAACTTGGAGAAAAAGGCACTTTTGCTTGTGACTTATTTGACTCTGTTGGTTATGCATACAACTAAGGAAGACCATTCCTTTCATTATAGTTTGATAAGTACATGATGGTATGGTTCAGAGAAGACAAAAATCTTTGCATGGGATGGTCATACAGTGCAGTGTGAAGATAGCATCTTTCTTATACAACAGTAATTGTCCCCAAGTGTTAGATTTGCCTCAAAGCCTGGTCAAATTTACTCATTTAAAAATGTATTTAAAAGCTGCTTCTCAGAAATGCTGTGATGTCACCTGGCATAACCCTGGAACACTGCCAATTCTGAGAACCTGAGTAGCAAATCAAAAGTATCGTATTTTTGGAAGCCTCAGATTGCTAGGCTTTGGAATTATATGCTGTGAGCTGTCTTTACTCTCTCTTAGTGAAGGATGCTATCGTCTTTTAGGTTAATAATGTTTAATTTAGTTGTGTGGCTATATTTCAAGTGTAAAACAGAAAAGAAAATGTACATATTAAATATATGTGTCTGTACATTTTTTAAAAATGGAAAGTGGAGAGTCTTCTCTAGTATTGCTGATCCTTGACAGATTTGTTGACAATTTTGCTCTCTTTTTTTGACTGCATCGTTTAAAACTGGTATGGCTCTCCTCATCAGAAGCTAAGAGATAAGCTACATCATGGTTTGTCGAGCCAAAGTGAAATTTTTGCTTTGATTTTGCTTCTTGGCTTCCTTTCTGTTTTAAGATTCAATGAGAGCATTTAACACAAATACTTCTAGTTCAGCCTTTGAAGCCTTACCTTTCTCAGTCTGTTATTCTCAAGTTTTTGAAGCCTGTCAGGAGAGGGGAGGACATTTAGCTATAAAGTATATTTTGTAAATGATATGTATACTTAAAGCTGATGTAATACCATTTGTATATCTATCATATTTTAATGGAGATAATCAAATTCATAATATTTCTAGCTGATGTTATAGACTTTTCCACTGAAATAAATTAATAATATATGTAAAACATTTGCTTTACAAACTTTATGAGATAATAAAATACCCATTTATGATGAAGAGAAAGAATAAGATGATTAAGACATCTAGCAGTTAAATGAACAGTTTAAGTCATAAAACTTGCATAACATAATAGAGAATTTTTACCTATTAATATTGTAAGCCTATCACAAACAGAATGGGCCTTTGGTTGTGCTTTTTATTTCAGGTGACACCTGCTTTTTCTCCATGTCACTTCTCTCCCGTCATGCTCAACCCAGGTGAGAGTGAAGTCAGGCCATTCATTCCTCTTTCATCAGTCTCATTCGTCTGTTATCCTTTTGTGTTGTTAATCCAGTTGCTGCATTTGTCAATGTTTCCTACTTGGAAATATCAGGAATGGGTCAGTTAGGACAATGCCAGTGACCATTTAAACACAGACAAAGCACTACCAAATTTAGGGTGTTTTTTGGACCTATCTTTTATGGGAGATGACAGTTTTGACACTTTTTCCTCATTGAAACAAGGATAGATTTTTAATGGGAATCGTTGATTCTAACAGTGTGTATGTGTACATACAGTTACACACACAGAGACATACATTAACACTGATATGATGGATATTTATGGTGGTAGGATTTTTCTAATTGCTTAGGGTAGGAAAACTAAAAAACATATTTGTTGAAGGAGAAAAGAGGATAAACTCACTTTTAATTATTTATACCTGTTCCAGGTAGAGTTAAAAAAATGTAATATTTAAAAAGATATTTCCAGATGAAGAATTTATCCATTGATTTCTTATAAAATATCCTAGAAAAGTCAATCAAGAAATTATATCTGCCAAAATAAATGTAATCATGGTGTTCAGCCTAACAAGAATTAGGAGGTTCTTTGCATACACAATTCCATGCAAATGAATTCACATTTCCATCTCGTCGTACCGGGCGTATTCTCTTCACAGCTGTGCTTTTAGTTTTGACATGGTGATAGAAGCGCCACTTTGAAAATTATTCGATTTGGAAATAGGGTTTGGAATTTGAATTTCCTGCCTAAAATAATGTCTATTAAATTTTTTTTTTATGTGCCAGGCATTGCTGAAAACCCCACGCCTGTCCTAACTCATGTAAATCTGCTAGCAACCCAGAGGCAGGTACTGTTACAATCTCCTTTTTGGTGAGAGAGTCTTCAGGCTTAGAGAGGGTATACATTTGGTCTGGTGCTCATACAGCTGGTAAGAGACGGGTCTGAGTTTGAACCTAGGCTTTTCTGGCTTTAGAGGTCGCCCTGTAATCTGCTGCCTTCAGGGTTCAGGCCCTTACCTTGCATCATCTCTCCTGGTTCCGCCAGTGCCCTTACAGGTTAGGTGTTGTCTTCATTTTACAGCTAGAACACTGGGACGCAGAGTAATTCCACTGGGTCCAGAGAGTTGGTGGTATTCTTATCTTCTCTATTTTCCTGTTTCTTCTTACGGGATGGGTGGAATAGAATTGGGTGAGGTGTAGGTGGAGTGCCTTGATTGAAAGTTTTTAAGTGAATTCTGCACAAGAGACAAAATATTCTATAGGGCATATACCTTAATAGCCATAGTTTTGCAGGGCAATTTGCTGCATCTATCAAAGTTAGGCACATCCTTTTGGTGTAGCACCTCGAGTTGAAAAATTACAGAAGAAACTGCAAGAGCATTTACTAGCTTTTTACTGATTTAATCCAGTTTTTTCAGAAATTTAGGTTTTATTCTCAGATAGTGTTGGTGATGGTTCTACACTAATGCAGAGACCCTGCGAGGTTTTTTGCAACCCAGGTATGCATCCTCCAGTGTGACTTTTATTCCCAACCCTTCTCTTGCATCCCTGTGTACCTCTTGTCTTTAGCGTGGCAGTGTTTTCCGTGCAACCTCATATATAAAAAGATTGCTTTACCTAAATGTTAGGTATAATTATCCACAAGGTTATGGGTTTTCCTAATTTCTTAACCTCCGTTACTGGTTCAGTTAGTAACTACTTACAACCACCTATGATTAGTGAAGTGAAGGTCAGTTTTAGGACTTCAGAAAGTAAGGAAACATTATAGATAGCTTATTATATCCTTTCTTTTAGCTTCTTTGTCAAAAAACGACATTTGCCTTGAAAGGAAATTATTTGTTATAGCGTCTTCTTTTGACATGCTGCCTCTCTGAAGTCATTTTTTGACCAAAAAAATCTCCTGCAGTTAAAATTGTTTGGATGAGTTTTGATAAAAAATAAAAATTGGTCTTAGTGTCACCTGGAATATTTTTATTGTCAAGTTTGTTCCTGAAGATTTCTTTTTTGGTCTTAAGATTATTTCTTTTAAAAATATTCTCCCTCGTAGGCGGTCAATTTAAAGTAAAGAACTTTCTTTACTATTGAGCTTAATTTATTTAGAAATCTGATTCTGATACATGATGCTGAGTTTGGTTGCTCATCCTGAGAGTTTGAACAGTGGATATATCAGGAATCCAAGGCTGCTGGCTTGGGTGGTTTTATTTCAGCCAGATTGTGATTCCAAGCCTTAATTTGGAGGCTTACATATTTATATTTTGGGCTTTCTTTCCTACTAGCATACCTTTTGCCTGTGTTTTCCATCATTAATTCAATTAAATATCATAGTCCACCATCATGACTATCAGGTCTACTGAAAGATTATTTGCTTTTGTGTTCAGAAGTATCTTGAGAAGTTTGGCAGTTTCCTTATCTCTATCGCGTTGGGTGAGACGCTTTCTGGCATTCAGTAGCCTTGTTGCTGTCATTCCACCTCAGAGTTTTCTTGGAAGAACAGGAGTGAGATTATTCCATCAGCTTCTGGTCAGCCCTTCCTGAATCTGATGTTCTGTGGTGGAGTCAATTTTCTCAGTGAGGCAAGTCACGTCATTGCCACCATCCAACTCCTTGAAGATCAGGCCTCAGTGGAGCTCGAACTCCACCTCAGTGGTTCTCAAAGTGACTTACCATCAGGATAACTTTGAGCATGTGTGAAAAGTACAGATACTCTGGCCCCACAGCAAGCCCTTTGGATGTTTTCAAGCATTGTTCTTAGATCTGTGACTGGAGTCCTTCCTGCCCAGACTTCTCTCCTCTTTTCAAACCTTATTCTCTGTCTGTGACTATGAATCTTGTCTATCTCATCCACTAGCCACTGACCTTTCAGGTCGAGGCACTCCTGACTTCAGTTCAGTTCAGTTCAGTTGCTCAGTCGTGTCCGATTCTTTGCAGCCCCATGAATCGCAGCACGCCAGGCCTCCCTGTCCATCACCAACTCCCGGAGTTCACTCACACTCACATCCATCGGGTCAGTGATGCCATCCAGCCATCTCATCCTCTGTCATCCCTTTCTCCTCCGGCCCCCAATCCCTCCCAGCATCAGAGTCTTTTCCAATGAGTCAACTCTTCTCATGAGGTGGCCAAAGTACTGGAGTTTCAGCTTTAGCATCATTCCTTCCAAAGAAATCCCAGGGTTGATCTCCTTCAGAATGGACTTGTTGCATCTCCTTGCAGTCCAGGGGACTCTCAAGAATCTTCTCCAACACCACAGTTCAAAAGCATCAATTCTTCGGCGCTCAGCTTTCGTCACAGTCCAACTCTCACATCCATACATGACCACTGGAAAAACCATAGCCTTGACTAGATGGAAGTTTGTTGGCAAAGTAATGTCTCTGCTTTTGAATATGCTATCTAGGTTGCTCATAACTTTCCTTCCAAGGAGTAAGCGTCTTTTAATTTCATGGCTGCAATCACCATCTGCAGTGATTTTGGAGCCCCAAAAAATAAAGTCTGACACTGTTTCCCCATCTATTTCCCATGAAGTAATGGGACCAGATGCCATGAACTTTGTTTTCTGAATGTTGAGCTTTAAGCCAACTTTTTCACTCTCCTCTTTCACTTTCATCAAGAGGCTTTTTAGTTCCTCTTCCTCTCCCATAGGGGTGGTGTCATCTGCATATCTGAGGTTATTGATATTTCTCCCGGCAATCTTGATTCCAGCTTGTGCTTCTTCCAGCCCAGCGTTTCTCACGATGTACTCTGCATAGAAGTTAAATAAGCAGGGTGACAATATACAGCCTTGACATACTCCTTTTCCTATTTGGAACCAGTCTGTTGTTCCATGTCCAGTTCTAACTGTTGCTTCCTGACCTGCATATAGGTTTCCCAAGAGGCAGGTCAAGTGGTCTGGTATTCCCTTCTCTTTCAGAATTTTCCACAGTTTATTGTGATCCACACAGTCAAAGGCTTTGGCATAGTCAATAAAGAAGAAATAGATGTTTCTCTGGAACGCTCTTGCTTATTCTCCAAGCCAGGCTTTAGCAATACGTGAACCGTGAACTTTCAGATGTTCAAGCTGGTTTTAGAAAAGGCAGAGGAACCAGAGATCAAATTGCCAACATCTGCTTTATCATTGAAAGAATACCCCTGACTTACCACCTTGTTTTTGACCATGTAGCACACTTGGAAATAAACGGCTGGAGGGAATGCAGATTGAGATTGTAATATTCCGAGTTGTAGGGTTGGTAATCAAGGGTGATAGACTTAATTCCAGAACAAGTCACTAGGTTTTCATCTCTCCTGCTGCTGCTAAGTCACTTCAGTCATGTCCGATTCTGTGTGACCCCAGAGACAGCCACCCACCAGGTCCCCCATCCCTGGGATTCTCCAGGCAAGAACACTGGAGTGGGTTGCCATTTCCTGACTGCCAGCCAACTTCATTAAGGTTAGTGATCCTAAGTAGGCATGTGTGTGCTCAGTCACTCAGTCATGTCTGGCTCTTTGTGACCTCCATGGAATGTAGCCTGCCATGCTCCTCTGTCCATGGGGTTTTCCATGCAAGAATACTGGAGTGGGTTGCCATGCCCTCCTCCAGGGGATCTTCCTTATCCAGGGATTGAACCTGTATCTTTTGCATCTCTTGGGTTGGCAGGCAGATTCTTTACCACTGTGCCACCTAGGAAGCCTGTTGACTAAGTATTCAGTTCAGTTCAGTCACTCAGTCATGTCCGACTCTTTGCGACCCCATGAATCGCAGCATGCCAGGCCTCCCTGTCCATCACCAGCTCCCAGAGTTTACCCAAACTCATGTTCATCTAGTTGGTGATGCCATCCAACCATCTTATCCTCTGTTGTCCCCTTTTCCTCCCACCTTCAATCTTTCCCAGCGTCAGGGTCTTTTCAGATGAGTTAGCTCTTCACATCAGGTGGCCAAAGTATTGGAGTTTCAGCTTTAGCATCAGTCCTTCCAATGAACACCCAGGACTGATCTCCTTTAGGATGGACTTGTTGGATTTCCTTGCTGTCCAAGGGACTCGCAAGAGTCTTCTCCAACACCATAGTTCTAAGTTTAGCAATGACTATTTATGACACTTATATTGTCTTCTAGACACCTTTTTAGTTTCCAATGATGAGTTCTTCAGTTTGGGGGAATCCACAAAAATAGGTGAGGAAACTGAACTCAGGTGCATTGGATGGCCATACCAAAATACCACAGACGAGGTAGCTTAAACAACCGATTTTGTCTTCTCACAGTTTGGGAGGCTGGAGGTCCAGGTTCAAGGTGTGGGTAGGTTTGGTTTCTCCTGAGGCCTTTGTCCTTGGCTCGCTGGCTGCTCTCTGCTCACTCTGTCCCCATACTTCTTTCATCTGTGTGCCTCTTCTCCTTATAGAGACACCAGTCCTGTTGGCTTGGGGCTCCGTTCTGATGACTGCATCCTTAATTACTTCTGTAAAGGCTCTGTCTCCAAACGCTATGATGCGCTGGCTTAGGGCTTCAACTTATCAATGGTGGAAGCTAAGGCTAAGTCACGTCAGTCGTGTCCGACTCTGTGCGACCCCAAAGATGGCAGCCCACCAGGCTCCCCAGTCAATGGTGGAGGGGTGGCCTAATTCAGTCCTTAACCCCAGGGCAGGTTAAATGACTGGCCTGAAATTCCAGATACTGTGAATGAGAGGGAACTGGACCAAGAAGTCAGAAATTTACCAGAAACCTTCTGGGAAATGTACCAGAAGCATTGTCTTCAACTTAGTGCAAAGTAGTTACTGTTGTACTGCTGGGTGGCCTTCCTCCGATCCATTGAAGAGTTTTCTTTGTATTAAATGATTAATTCTAGAGGTTAGAGCTGAGTGTAAATAAGGGCACCAAAACTGCACAGGTGTATATGTGTGTCTGTATTTGGTCTGAAAGGTCCCTTTTTGATTCAATTACAAAATAACATTGTCAGATTTAACCTAGTGAGTTTTAGCATGCCATTGAGCTTTCCATGTTCTTGAATCAGTTAAACTGCTTCTGCAAGCTTGCCTAAAATGGAGTTCAAGTGTGGTATTCTGGCCTGCGTGGTGATTAAAACCAGGCTTTTCCTTTAAAACTCTACATAGGAGTTTATAACTGCAAATCCCTTAAGTAAAGATGATCCTTTAAGTAAAGTAATATACTTAAATATGCTGATATGGACTAAAACTTTTGAGGCAAACCAAGTTAGAAAAACTTTTTAAAAATAGCTGACCAAGTTTTATTTCAATAGCATCATCATATTTTATATCACGTGACTGGTCCAAAAAATGAGAAATTGAGTATTCTTATGATTCTCCCTAAGGTTTTTCTTTTTCATTTGCTTTCTTCTGCTAAAACTGTCATTCGGAATTAGTTTTTGTCTTGTGTTTCTGTAAATAAAATTGATAGCGTGTTATTAGTGTCTTTGTTTCCAGAAATCTGAGCGATTGCATTTAAAAGGGAGCTATAGAAAACCTTAAGCTTTTCATGCTTAATGCTTAATGGGCTGGTCTTTTAAAAGTGAACGATAGTGTGAAGTTAGCACATATTAATTAAAATGTCTGAAAGACTAGTGCTTCATGAATTCAATAAAGACGGAGAGAAGGATGCAGGTTTCTGATTTATGTGTTCCTACCAGAGAATTTTTAATGTAAGCAGATCTAAAACCAAGAAGGTCTATCTCTTGTATAAGATAATAACTTTCATTTACAGGTTTTAAAAAGCTGAATTATGATACAAAACATCATTGTAAAGAGAAATAGGATTTTTTTGTTTCACAGGAAACTGTCCTTTTTATTAATGGCAGGTGAAGCTTACCTGATGTGTTAACTATATTACATAGCTCTTGAGTTGATTATAGCTGAAAAATATTTGCAGTTCAATAGAGCTAAGTTTGGCCTCTATAAAATGAAAGTCAGCCTCTTATTTCAGATGCCTTGGGCATGAGGATATTTTCCAGTTTCTTTAAAAATGTCCAGCTGCTCATGGAAGCCTCAGATCAGCATGGAAGATAAATGCAAAAACAAACTTAAGTAAAACAGTAAATATTCTTCAGCTGCCAGAAAGAGTGGAATTTCTAGGGTGTACCAGCTCCAAGAACTTTGGCCCAAAATGTAAACTGAGCTTGATCGAGTTGGGGCTTGAACTGAAAAAATAGGAATTTGCTTAATACAACTTTATAGAAGCAACATTACTTTTCTCATTTGAAACAACACCTTGAAAATATTTTTGATGACGTTTAAGGTTAGAGGTAATGAGTGCTCAATATAGAGAAGTGGAAAAGAAAGAAATATAGAGAAATAAAAAATGCCGATGAATTTTATTAAGGAAAAGAAATGCTTTTGCCAATTTGTGGATTTTTTTTGCAACAGCTTTTTCCTACCAGGTACTCTTTCAGCTCTCGTCCACCGACTCTTACATTTTCTTCATTATAAAATCACCCTTCTCAAACATTCGGTTTGTTTTGTAGTCCTAATGCGTCTTAGAGTTGTGTGTATTTTATGTGGTGCTATTTCTTTTTTCTCCCCCAAAAAGCTGCTATTAAAACGACTGAATTTCAGAATTCATGGAGTCTTGGAATTTAGGGAACAGAGCACACATATATTTATAGCCACACTTAAAATTTATATGCACGTATATATTTCAATGTGTCCTGCATTTTTATCCCTTGATATTGTGTATGTGCATTCCCTAGTAGTAGTAAGGTCTTACCAACACTTTTAACAGCTCAGCATTATTACTTTGTATGATTGTGCATACAGTGATAAGATTCTGCTTTAGTCATTTAGGTTGCTTTTATAAAAGGTTAGGCTTTTAAATGCAATTATTTCCTTAAGGATGTTCTTTGTGAATTCTCTGTCTAAATATCCATGACCTGTTGCGTTGGCATTTTTCCAGGTACTGAATCTTTAAAGTTTAAAATACTAGAGGTTGTAAACTCGTGCTTCATATTTTAGGGCAACAAAAAATTAGATTTTCATCTCTTAAACTAAGTAATTTAGTAAGTACGTAACGAGGACGGTTGCTTTTTATTATAAATAATGTCAGAATGTGAATTGTGTACCTATTTTTTGCTTTGGTCATGCTGATTTGAACGTAGGATAAAGAATCTTTTATTGAGTAAAGAATTATTAATTGCATAGTGCTGTCCCAGACACTTTGTAGGTGTGAGTGAATGAGAGAGTTATTTATTTTTTTTCATTGCCATTGGAGAAGGGAAGAATGGTATTGAGATAAAGAATATGTTAGTAAACAGATATAGAAGATACAGATAATTTCAGATGGATGTTTCTGTTTTTTTTTTTTAGGATACCTTTTATCTGTCCATTGAGCAGTTCGCTGAGTAAAACAAATAGGAAAATATTAAAAAACATCCACTCATGCATTGCGACTGTTTAGAAGCTAAAACAAAAAACCTTAAAGAGGTATTTTATGTGTCTGTAAGATAATGCCATTATATTAAGGAGACAAAAGGAGAAGAGGGAGGCAGAGGATGAGATGGTTAGGTAGTATCACCAACTCAATGGATATGAACTTGAGCAAACTCTGAGAGAGATTGGAGGACAAGGAGACCTGGCATGCTGCAGTCCATGGGATTGTAAAGAGTTGGACATGACCTAGCAACTGAACAATGACAACAACAACTTTTCTTTGTTTTTGCAAGTCAGCTGCTGGTTGAATGGACATGAGTTAAAATGAAAACTTCCAGTGCATGTTCTGGGAGGATAAATTAAGATAGTTGCTTCCTCTATAGTAATTTTAGTTTAATGGAGTTTCTTTCTTTCAAAAGAAAAAAGAAAAAATCTGTCTTGTAGATGTAAAGCCATTACTGAGACTAATGAGGCGTTGAACTACAGGGTAGACTCTATTTTAAACCTTTTTATTGATTCCTTTTGACTGTCAAGTTAAAGGAGATGTGATTAAACTTAGCCCTCTTCACCACCACCCTCTTGCCCCCAAGATGTGTTTTCATGCTTAGGGAGTGACACCAAGAGAAGAACAGTTGTGTGTTTCCATCCACTGGCAGTTTGCTAAGTGAAATTAAGAGACTGCTGTGGAGTAGTGAAGCTTTTTGGGTACCAGTAACCCCGTAACCAAAGGACCAGCGTGGATGTGTGACATGGGGAAGGGAACTAACTCATTGTGGGTGGGACGCTCACTTTTCTTGCAGCTTCAGTGTGAGATTGACTTAGGAGCCATGGTCTACTTGAAAAGCTACTCTGAGGTCCTGGGGACAGCAGCAGCCAGAGCCCCGGGGAAATTCTAGAGGCATAGTTGCAGTGGGTCAAGTATTTTTTGTAGAATCAAGGAAGGCAAGTGTGGACTGCCAACAGAGTCAAAGCCAAAAAGAGTTTAGCTAGGTGGAGGGGAAGGGGGTGTCAGAGTCCGCAGGAAGGGTAGGACCAACAGTGAGCCTTTTGGGATGCTCAGAAATAGGCTGACTGCTTGCCAGGCTGGTGGTTTAGGAGCCTGGCCTAAGTGTCCAGTGTCAGGGTGGACAGAGGCATCAGTGGAAGACAGGGTAGATTGGGAACCCACATATTGGATTTCTTAAAATTAAAGCTAAAAATTAATGTGTGAATTCTACGTAATCCCAGTGAAAGTACCACCATGACTTTTTATACAGATTGGCAGCCTATTCTAAAATTCATTGGAAACACATGGAATCAGAATAGCCAAAACACATTTGAAAAGGAAGAAGAGTTAGAGGACTCAAACTACTTGATTTCAAAACTCTGTGTACTGATTCAGTGATTAAGGCAGTGAGGCGCACAAAAACCTTATTGAGACTGTTACGCAGTTGGTAAAAACCGGATACATCAACTGGTGAGTAGAAACTTCGTGGTGTATTCATACGGAGAAATTCAGCTCAGCAGTAGAAAGGACCATGCTGTGAACACACGCAACAGCATGAATCTCAGAAACATCACGTGTGTGAAAGGAGCCAGATGTAAAAGACAGTATACTTCATGGTTCCCCTTTATAGAATTCTAGAATAATGGAAATCATTATTATAATGGAAATCATTTGGGTAGTGTGCAGGTGTTAGGGAGAGAATTGACCACAAAGGCATTAGAACAGATTGGGTTATGGAAATGTCTAACTTGATTGTGCTGCTGCTTATACAATTGCCTTTTTTATTAAATAATCAAATTGTACCCTTAAAGGGGTGAATCTTATTTTATGTAAATTATCCTTAAGTTGATATCAAATGAAAACGAGAGGTAGACAGACTTCCAAACTTTCCTCTTTGAATTTATCCCTGAAAGGAGGGTTTGGAAAAATGTTTCTTTGAATAGCTGTAAATTATTGATTTTCTAAACTATCCATGGTATGAACGTAAACTGCAAAGTTGTTGTACTTTTCCTGCGATTTGTGGCCTTTTAGTGCCTGGAATTAATAACTTTGGGAACTTTTTTTTTTTTTTTCCTTCCCTAAGAAACATTCAACGTTTAGGTGATTTTCTGCTTCAGTACCTGGGGTATCAGGTGTTAGCGTCAACTAATAATGTATTTCACTGTAGCTCTGTTAGAGATTTTAGAGTAGTAAAGGCAAAATCGTTTCTAGTCAATGGAATCCTGCCGATGAAAGAAATACTTTTGGTTTGGTAATAAAAAAGAGGAAAATTGCCTTGGGGATAGATCTCATGGATTTGGGGAGGACTGAACAATTTGGGAACTGCCAAAGTTATTAAAATATCTTACATACAAGCACAATCAGCAGTTCAGCTTCTTCACCAAAACATTTCAGTTACTTTTCCCTACTGTAAGTTGTCTCAAAATACTCCCCGAAGGTAAATACTATCTCGTATTCATGTATAATTCTCTCAGTTCCCATTTGTACATGGGGCTGTTCTAGGCCCTGCATGTATGTTTTGTTTATCTATTAGCTATTGCTTTGTCAGTACTAAATATAGACTATACTTTTTATAATGAGATTGCTTCATATTTATTTTCCTTCTTTCAAATTGCTTAATGGTGCATGAGCTGTACATTTAACCTAGCCATTTCCAAACATTGGTGATAATGAAGGAATTGGAGGCTTATCGAAGTTTAAATGGACACATGCTGCCAAATTGAGTTTTCTTTGCAGAATAATTCAACATGAAACTGGTATAAAAGAGACTTTTACTCTAAAATGGAGAAGTGTTCTAAATTGTGCTGGAGGGACAGAGTCATAAGAAAGATTTCTTTAAATTTCATTTCATGGAATATAACTTAGATTTCCATTTGCATTGCAAAAGCTTGAGTATATCTTAATACAGTAGTGGTTCTAACAGGTTGTTCTATCATCCACAGACTAAAATTTGTTTTTAATGCATGCAGAGTTAGTCTTTCAAGTCTTGGTTCTCATGAACACGCCCAGGCTCCTCCTGTCTTGTAGCTCAGCTTCCCCCTCTAGCTTGGAGCATTGTAGAGGCCAGTTCAAGAAGCTGTGCACATCACATTTGCTTTCTATCATGCACATAGGTCAGTACTAATGAAGGAGTTTGGGAAATGCACTCGATTTGGATCCACAGGAAGAAAAGGAAACCAGGTTTATTGTAGCAGTGGATGTCTCTGCAGCATTTAAGTCAGTGCCCAGCACACACTGACATAAATTGGGTTGCTTTAATGAGGACCCTGAGTATATTGCCTCTCTGGCTCTGGAATAAAAGTGACACAGAACGAAGGTAGATTTGGACCGTTTTCCCTTGAGTACATTTCTGGTACCGACAACAGTCAAGCATGAAGATTGAGCCAAGGAATGCTGCTCACCAGGCTGGTGCTAGGAAAGACTGAGGGCAGGAGCAGAAGGGGGTGATGGAGGATGAGATAGTTGGATGGCATCAGTGGCTCAGGGGACATGAATTTGAGCAAATATGGGAGATGATGAAGGTCAGGGAGGCCTGGCATGCTGTAGTCTATGGGGGTCACAGAGTCGGATAGGACTTAGCGATTGAATGACAACAACAGGCTGGTGAGAGAAGGTACAAGTGTATCTGTGTGTATGTTTGCATGTATGTGCTGCAGAGAATCTACTTCCTTGAAGCATGTGGCACTCTCTCTAGAAACAGTAAGAAATTTTACTGCTGGCAAGTGATGAACGCACACAGACTTGATGAACGTTTGGAGGGGCAGGTTGCTAACCTTGACTTATTTGAATTAAATGTGGCATAGAGTGTGATAGCATACTTAAAGACAGGCTTATTTATCTCTTGTCCTGTTCAATAGTACATTGTTTTCTGCGCCACATTTGTCCAGAAAATTTAGAAACCACAATCCCATAAACAAAACATTAAACCTTTCATTGTTGGTTCACCCAGGGAATTCCATTCACAAGCATCACGGGATTGGATGGTGACCCAGGTTCTCTTGTTGTATGCTCCCACCATTTATACTGAGGATTGTTACGTAGTATTTTGCCTAAAATTCTTAACTCTTAGGGCTCTGGTACAAAAATCTATATATTTCCTGTTTGTTTTACATCCTTTTATTGGTTAAATGATGTGTTAGGTTTGCCAGATCCAATGTAGGACATACTTATTGTTGTTGTTTAGTCACTAAGTCATGTTTGAGTTTTGTGATGCTGTGGACTGTAGCCCGCCAGACTCCTCTTTCCATGGGATTTCCCAGGCAAGAATACTGGAGTGGGTTGCCACTTCCTTCCTGGCCCTCGGATTGAACCTTGTCTCTAGTGTTGGCAGGTGGATTCTTTACCACTGAGTCACCTGTAAACCCTAGGACATCACAGAAGAATAAAAATAATCATTTGTCATTTATCAGAAGTTTAAATTTAACTGGTCATGTGTATTTTATTTGCTAAACCTGGCAAACTAGTTTCATCATATGATTTAAAAACAGATTTTAAGTGCTTTGACACTTTGGGGATAACTGAATTAAATATTGCAATACTGACATGTTAAGACTGTATAAACTTGGATAAGCCTGTATCTCATTTGTTTCTTTGTTCCTAATTGTACTGCAATGCCTATCACGTAGTAGGTGCTCAATATCCATTTCTTTTTTTAGAAATCATTTATTTTAATCGGAGGAGGATTACAGTATTGTGGTGGTTTTGTGATCCATCAGCATGACTGATTAAGGAAAAAGTCCTTCATTCGTTTCTTTCTCTGAGGTTTCTAACACCTTCTCTGGTAGCCTGTTTTAATCGCCTTGTGGGTGGAGGTTGTTTCATATTGTTTTTATTTGTTTTCAACTGTATGAGTGATTTGAAAGGCACCTCTGTACATAATGCACAGGGACTGCATGAAAGAAGTTGCCAGTCAAGGGTTTTTAGTGGATGCATAACCACTGAGAGGGGATTTTTTTGGGAGAGCAGCTTGTGATTACCATGTGGAAGTGTAACACAGAGAATGTTAGACTATAGATGTGAACAGAAAACCTAACAGTGAGGACGATTAAACTGCGGGGTGGCCTCACAAGGCAAACTGCGGAGACTGTTGCTTTAGTCAGTTGGAGGCAGCGCCTCCAACTGGGAAGCTGTCTATTGATCTTATTATCTGGGGACTTGAAATAGGGTTTCAATTTTCCCCTTGAAAAGCCATGATGTTGTTTATTTTTTTTTTTTAATCACATGCTTCATCTTTAAACTCTCATGCAAAAACCATTACTTGAGCTAAACCTTTCTTGCTAGAAATATCTTCAAGGAACATACTTGGCATAAGGATGTGTATTATAGAAGGTTAGAAAAAAAAAGTGTTTTGGTGCTCTGTGTTAAATGGCAGGGGCTCTTGGCAAGGCGAATGCCTTTGGAACCTATGAAAAACTTCATATAATATAGTCTTTTTCATTCTTTTTTACTGGTAAATTAGTGTATGTATTAATAGGTTGTATGAAATCATATGGCAGCCTGGTTCAGGGAGAGGGTTTGGGGATCCTAGCAGATGTGAGTTGAGAACTATTCTTTCGTTTTGTAACCTGAAGCAAACCGTTTAACCTTTGAAAGCCTCGGTTTGCTCATCTACTAAAGTAGGGACAATAATAGAAGTTAATGAAATTGAAGGAAGTCTGTATAATGCCGTACTCACTTCAGTGTCGAACATCTGAGAAATGCTGTAAAATTTTCAATTGCCATGTTTTATTTATGCACATACTGTTCAAGAGATAATTATTGTTACATTGTTTAAGACCCAAAACTCCAAAAGCAAATGATTAATCCTTATAATAGCAATTAATATCTGAGTGATGCGTTATCTTCCCATAAGAAACAGCTAGGAATACAGTCCTCAATGTAGCTGTTGTGTGTTCCAGGACAGTTTCAGAAGTTAAAGTGTGATGGAAGCAGCTGCTGTATCAGTGCAAGACATGGGCTTGTGTGAAGTAAGAAAATGCCACGTGTTAAATCAAGTCCTAACTTACAGGATCTGTGTCTTTGGACAAAGTGCACGTATTTACCCTCTGTAAAGTTGAAAGTGAAAGTCGCTTAGTTGGGTCTGACTCTTTGCAACCCCATGGACTGGACAGTCCATGGAATTCTCCAGGCCAGAATACTGGAGTGGGTAGCCTTTCCCTTCTCCAGGGGATCTTTCGAACCCAGGGATCGAATCCAGGTCTCCTGCATTGCAGGTAGATTCTTGCCCAGCTGAACCACAAGGGAAGCCCGACTCTAAAGTTAGGCTTGGGTAACTGGTGGTGACGGTACCTCCTATGCACTGAGCTTCACACAGTGCCTGGAATACAGTAAGCCATGCATGAGGTGAGTACAGTGAAAGAGAGGAAATATTCTGGGCCTATCCTGTCCAATACAGTAGACCTAGTCACAAGTGACACGAATTAGAATGAAATAAAAGTAAGATCTTCAGAAAACCATAATTTGAAAAGACACATATATCCCAGTGTTTATTGCAGCACTATTTACAATAGCCAGTACATGGAAGCAACCTAAATGTCTATCAGCAGAGGAATGGATAAAGAAGATGTTGTACCTATATACAATGAAATATTACTCAGCTGTAAAAAAAAGAAGATAGCGCCAGTTGTAGCAACATGGATGGACCTAGAGATGATCATACTGAGTGAAGTAAATCAGACAGGGAAAGACAAATATCATATGCTATCCCTTATATGTGGAATCTAACACAAAGAGTACAAATTTACAAAACAGAAATAGAGTTACAGATGTGGAAAGCAAACTTACGGTTACCAGGAGGTAAGCAAGGGGGAGGGATAAATTGGGAGATTGGCACTGACATATTACGCATGACTATATATAAAATAGGTAGCTATTATTGATAGTAAGAGCCCACTGTATAGCGCAGGAAACTGTACTCAGTACTCTGAAATGACCTATATGGCAAAAGAATAAAAAACCGAGTGTGTGTATGTATGTGTGATTCACTTTGCTGTCCAGGAGAAACTAACTTTGTAACAACATTGTAAATCAACTATCCTCCAACAAAACTTAAAAAATAAAAAAAGATCCTCAGACTTTTGGTTTGGATTGCATTCTCTCCAGATTTATGTGTTGGGGTCCTACTTAACACCTCGAATGTACTTATTTGCAATAGTCATTGCAGGTGTAATTAGTTAAAATGAGATTATAATAGAACAGGATAGCCCTTAGTACAGTGTGACTAGCTTCCTTATAAAAAAGAGGGGTTTGGACACAAATGGATACATAGCGAGAATGCACGTGAACTTGAAGGCAGAAATTAGGCTGCTGCTTCTACAAGGCAAGCAACACTGAAGATGGCCTACACACCACTGGGAGCTAGGAGAGGTGCCTGGGAGAGCTTCTCCTCACAGACCTCATGAGGAATCCACCCTGTTTGCTCCTTGATTTCAGACTTCTAGCTTCCAGAATCCTGAGGCAGTGAATTTTAGTTTTTTAAGCCAACTACTTTTTGTTGTTGTTGTTGGATCATGATTGCTTTACAGTGTTGCCCTTTGTTTCTGCTGTACAACACAGTGAATCAGCTGTAGGTCTGCATACATGCCTCCTCTCCCAACCCGTTCAAGTCATCGCGGAGGTGGAGGTGAGCTGCCTGTGCTGTATGGCCGCCTCCCGCTCGGCATCTGTTCACAGGTGGTAGTGGATATATGTCACTGCTACTTTTCCATTTTTCCCATGCCCCACTTCTCCCTCTGTGTTCACATGTCCACGGCTTTCTTTCTACCTCTGCATCTCTGTTCCAGCTCTGCAAACAGATTCATCTGTATCATTTTTCTAGAGTCTGTATATATGCTTAATGTGCAGTAAGACCACCTACTTTGTGATACTTTGCTACACTTGTCTCACTTGCCACTTCCAAGCACTGAGTAGGCACATGTGCCTACTGTATTGGATGGTGGAGACACCGAGCATTGCTGTCCTTATTGAAAGCACTCTTGGATAATACTCTTCAGGGGATTCCATGCTGTTCATATTTTAAGCAAAAAAAAAAAAGTATGAAAGGTTGAATGAGTTATATGAAGTATGTTCCTTGTGCTAAAATTCAGGACAAAGCACGTGAGTGATGTAAAAGGTAAAAAAAAAAAATTCTTCTTAAATATGTGCTGGTCAGACAGCCAAGTATTCATGGGGACTTCCTGTTCTGGGGGAGATGGAGAAACCGGCCAAGGCAGCCTTGTCTTCTGTGCAGGATGAATTTCTGATTCTGCTTCCCTGGTTAAACTCTTACATAATTGCATTCTATATATAGAGCTTTCCTTTGTATCCAGCTCTATTTTCCCCCCTTGTTTTCTTCTGCAACTATATAAGTGTTTGCAAGATGCTTTGCATCTCTCTGTCCCCTGTTCCCCCAACCAGTGAACTGTAAATAGGGCTTTCCGTCTCCCTGTCCTCCCCGCTCTCCAATCCTCCCATGAGCTGTAAATAGACAGGACAGATGAGGGTTTGCTGCTCCAGTTTTCTAAGTGCTTCACCATGTGGAAGGGTCACGGAGTCCTTCCTAGTTCCCAGCCATGGCTGGGACATACTGTGAAATGCTCATAGCCCCTTTACTTTGGCTGTAGAGTGAGTGCCTGAGAACCTGTCTGGGGATGGGGCTGGCAGGGAAAAGCCTCCTTGGAGCAGAGGTGAAAACTTCCCTGTGGGTGCTGCCCTTCATCCTGGAGGGGATGTGAATTGGCTGGCAGTGGTTGTGACCTCTGGTGGGGCAGAGTCACCATCCTTTCTGCAGTCCGTGCCCTCTTTTCAGGAGGTTATACCTTGGATGCTGGGAGAGCGCTGAAGGTCCTTGATCCAGGGAAAACAGTTTGTGTACCTGATCTCCCACCTGCTCCTTTCGACCCTGAAATGCCTCCTTTGGGAAACTTGGCCTTCAGTGAGTCAAGTGAGGAAGAGGCTGAGAAATGTTTGCAATTTTTTACCTTTTCAAGTTAAGGAAGGTCTTTTGAAAGTGAGGTGATACTTCAGTGTATTTTTAATATCCCTTTTATAACAACTAATGTCTTGAAAAATTATTTTGTCTTTTCATATTCGATTTGTTATTTCAGACCACTTTTCTCATAAGTTTTGTTAAGTTGAAGTCATTGCTATAATGAATATGGAATGCAAAGTAACACCCTTCCCTAAATAGCTCAGTATTCTCTTTCTTGGGTTGTTTTATACTCAATCTAATATTCTATTTATGGGAAAAAAAGTGTGTGTGTGTGTGTTATAAAACCATCATCATGCCATAGTGTGTGCCAGGCATTCTGCTCAGCTCAAGGCATTCATTTTAACCTTTAGCAATAAATCTTCTAAAGAGGCAGCTGTAATAATTATCTTAAAACCAAGATGAGGAAACTGACATTTAGGGAAGTCTCATAACAGATAATAGGGCTTCCCCAGTGGCTCAGTGGTAAAGAACCCTCCTGCAATACAGGAGATGTGGGTTCGATCCCTGGATCTGAAAGATTCCCCTGGAGGAGGGCATGGTAGCCCACTCCAGTATTCTTGCCTGGAGAACACATGGACAGAGGAACCTGGCGAGCTACAGTTCATAGGGTTGCAAAGAGTTGGACATGAGTGAAGCAAGTGAGCACGCGTATACACATAACAGATCCACCCGCTGGCGATCAGCAGAAAGCTTATCTGACATCACAGCACAGCACCACCGCCACCCACCCCCCACCAGAGAGCTTGTGAACAAGCAACTCCATTAAGTATTGTTCAATTAAAAATTATGTTTGTTCTTGGAGTCTTTGGAGTACATGGGGACCTTTTGCAGTCGGGACAAGCCCATTTCCTTTCTCAGTGGGAAACACTCCAAGTATTCCTCTTGAAACAAAAAACGCCAAGGATTATTTTTGCAGACTTCTGTAGAGTGGTTTTTGGACAACACCCTGGAACAGGAAACCACAGTTTCTCCTAAATTTGTACAGGATGGAAATAGATAACATTCTTTAGAAAACCACTGCCACAATTAGTGCTTTCAAATCAGCATAATGGTGGACGGTTCAGTTTATACATTTCTTACCTGAATAAAGTATTGGAACCTGCTGCATGAGAAATCCATGAATATTTTTCCAGAGCCTTATTTTATTAACTGGAAATGCAGCAAAAAGATAGGGGTAGTTGAGGGAAAGGAGTGTGGTATGATTTAAACTATTTGAAAGCTTTCCCTGGAAAATGGATTTGAAATAGAACAGGACGCTGTAGCATAACTGATGAGAACACAATTTGCTGTGACTTTCCTAATGCCCAGAAGCTGCTTATTGTTATTGAAAAGAATGAATGAACTCGATGCAATAGGAGGCCATGATGTGTGAGGGACATTTACACATTAAGCAAAGAAAAAAACGACTGTGTTTAGACACTGAATTTTTTTTTTTTTAACGAAGATACAGTGGCCAAAACTCTGCATGAAACATATGGTTGGTATACTCAGGCTTCCCTGGTGGCTCAGCAGTAAAGAATACACCTACAATGCAGGTGACATGGTTCGATCCCTGGTTTGGGAAGATCCCCTGAAGGAGGACATGACAATCCGCTCCAGTATTCTTGCCTAGGAAATCCTATGGACAGAGGAGCCTGGTGGCTTATAGTCCACGGGGATCACAGAGTCAGACACACCTTAGCAGCTCAACAGCAACAGCAAGGTATACCCGTGACAACTCCAGAAGTATTGGGGTTACTTAACTATCTAACCCCAAGTCTTCATGCCTAGAGTTATCTTTCCATAGTGGTTGAAACTCCTTTTACATTTTGAGTCTGTTTCTGCAAAGTTCTGATAGCTGAATTGAGCTTTTTCAGATTACTATACTTTTCTGATTATTTTTAATTGTTGTAAGCAACACATGGTTATATACTACTGACAAGAATGGAAATGATTTGCACATACTTCATTGCTTGATTCTTTCCCTAATTCCAGGCCTCCCTTTTTGTCCTTCCTCTGAAAAGCTATCAGTTTTGTAAATACTGCTGTTTTGCTTTTAATGTGTTATTTGAATGTCTTCATATCTCTTTGGGAAATATTTAATATCTTTTTTTCTTTTAGCTGTGGCAGGTGTAATCTGTATGATTCTGTGTATGGTTGTGTAAATATTACGCTTTTAAAATCTTTCCCCCCTGTTTGTGCCTTTCATTTTTGTCCACATTGGTTCATATTTGTTTGCTTCATGTTTTATACTGCTCCATAGGTATTTCCTTACTGTGGCTGTTTCCTCGTGGTTTATTTGCTTATCCATTGCTTGATGTTTACATTGTTTCTATTTTATTGACATTAAGAAAGAAAATTGACTGAACATCTGTCTACCCTTCCCCCTTATACACATGTGCTATTTTTGGGGGGAGGCACATTTAAAATTTAAGTAAACACTGCAAAAACGAGACCACCACCTTTCAGCAATTTGGGGGGACTGTTTGCAAAGTGAAATGTGCCTTTGTGTGAAATAGGATGCATTTAAAAGTGGATCTCGGTTTTGCTTCCCTGTAAGATGCCTGATAATGGAAGCGCCCATGGGTGACTGCCGCTAGGTTTCTTAAGAGTGGACAGCATCTGTGAGCTCAGGTCCATGTTAGGTGGGCTTTTCACAGCGCAGACGGTTCCTCTCGCTCTTTCTGCTGCTCAGTGAGTGCAGTGCCCTGGCTGCTGCCCATCTGCTCCATGCTGCCGCCACTGTGTCCACAGATAACAGAAAATTAACTTGGGCTGCATCGGTCAGTATTGCAAGCAACAGAAGTCTACTCTGGCTAAACTTAAAGATGGGCTTTATTGCAGAAAGGTAGGGGACCTGGTGAAAATTCTGGCAAGGTGAAAAAGTCCCTCAAAAAGTAATTATTTGGGGGGATGAATCTGCTCTAGACTTACTCGCAATGTCTGTGTCTAAAAGACATTGGTTACATGATGGGCCTAGTGTAGGAGGTGTATATCCTGCTTGCATGGTCCATCAAGAGAAGACCTAGCTGGGGGAAAAAAAGTTAAAGCAGAAGGAAATCCATCTACTTTGAGCAAAAGGCAGAGAAGACAGATGCTCGGTGTCCAGAAAACATACTATCTGCTGCCATTGAATACCTTGACAAATATATTTTATAGCTTATGTTATCAAAATTCAGTTTTCACATATAATACTTGTTTACTTGCATAGCTGGGGAACTGCTTGTTTGAAATAAACACTTTCAAAGAATTAGACTAAGATGAAGTGCATGTAACACATTTGAGTTTTTAAATGACTGAGAACTGGCGTTAAGTGGTTTGGAATTATTAGGCTCTTTTTGATGGATCTGTGATTCTTTATTTAAAATGATAGAAAACAAATGTTCTGATTGGGATTCTGGTAGAGCTAGCATGCTCAATTTATTCTTTTCTTTTGTCCTTTGATGGCATAATTTTGAAAGTAAAAATATTAGAAAGTATGGTTAAGAAATAATAATTTTAAATTGGAGCCACTTGATTGTCTCCTATTTTATGATTGTGATTATGTAGATAGGATGACCCTCAGAAATGGTGAGGTAATAAATGTTAGTGCTTTGAAGTTAGGAAGTTTTCAGGTAGTTTGTTAAATAACACTTGGTAGTGAATGTGGTACTGACATAATTGAGGCTATACTCTTGGTTGACGGGAACTTTTCTGATGATTTTGGGACTCGATTTTAGAGAGTTTAACAAAAGCATCTGTGTTAACAGCCTTCTTTCTAAGATTTTTAAAAGAAACTACTAAATATTCTGTTTTCTCTCTCTGCCGCCACCATTTCCTAAAAAATAACCTTTGAAAAGGAGCATTTTACATGTTGTCCACTGTGCTTTTCCAAGAGTTCTGACTTTCTCTTGTTCTGGTCAGTTCCAAAGGACTGTCCTGAGGATTATTTTGACCTTTCTTGAGGGTCAGTCTTGGTGGATTTTCTTCCAAGCATGCTGTACAGAGAGTAGAAGATGGGGCCAGAACCTTGGATAACAGTTTAAAAACTAAATTGCTCTGTGTGTGTGTGTGTGTGTGTGTGTGTGTTTCTTAGTTGCCCTACTAGGAGGACTGTACTAGTGTACTATGTATTATACGTGTGTGTGTGTGCTTATATATGTATACACACAGACATGTATGACATTAACAATGTGTAGGCTTATCAAGAGCTATTCTTAGTGGACAGACATTGGTAAGACATAAACCGGTCTTTTCCTGTATATAAGCATTTCCAGTGGGCAGTACTTACCTGAGGTTTAAACCAGGTGCCAGGTCAGAGTATTACTCTATGGAGAACCACATATCCTAACAGTCTATGATGAGGAATGTGTAGAGAAGGGGAAAAATGTCAGAGCAGTGGAGAGGGACTTGCTATATTTCTGGTTTCCAAGAAGAGCTGAAGGTATATCGGCTTTAGTGGTTAGTTGCTTGTTCATGTCCGAGTCTTTGTGACCCCATGGGCTGTAGCCCATCAGGCTTTTCTGTCCATGGAATTCTCCAGGCAAGGAAACTGGAGAAGGGTTCCCATTCCCTTCTCCAGGCGATCTTCCCAACCCAATGATCAAACCCAGGTCTCCTGCATTCTAAGCAGATTATTTAGCGTCTGAGCCACCAGGGAAGCCCGTATCTACCTTATGTATATCTTACACTTTTAAGATTATAAGATACTCCATTTGTTTTAGTCTTTCCCCATCCTTGCTGCGAATCAAATATTTGCATTAACTTTTCTAGTGAAGCTGGAGAGCTACTGGTTTATAGAGGTATGGGTTTCCTTTTTTAAAGATGGCTATGATTTAGCTTTTTCTTATTTTCATTTCATTGGAAGGAGAGCACCGTTACTGTACGGTTCTCATGTTTGGTAACAAGGCTTTCCTTGTCCATGTTGTGCCCAGACCCATGTTTAGGGCCCTAAAAAGACTGCTAAACTCTCTGGTCCGTACTGACATGAGCACCTAGGGGATGACAGTAGTAAGATGAAAAGCTTTCACCAGTGGACAGCTGGACTGTTTCTATTGTTCTTCTCTGCTGGGTTTTTGTTCCCTCCTCCCCCTGCTCCCCACTGGACTTCTGAGATTCATGGATTTTATGATCATGTTGTTGCAACTTATACACATGAGTCTTTTGAAGTTAACCTCTTCCCTGTTTTCATGGTATAGATGGAGATGCTCTCGTCTTTCTAAAAACAACAGAATCTTGCCCAGGCCTGGTGGTTTTCAGAGTGTATCCTAGAATGCTCTGACTCTTTGGAGTCTTATAGAATTTTACTTCCTTTGTTTTGGTTTTCTATTTACAACTTCAAAACTCAGTTTGAAATAGCTTTAAAAAGTTCGTGTTAAAGTAGACCTGAGAGTTCTGTAATGTTTTACTCAGGGAACTACAGTAATTATGACAGGCGAGACCTTTTAAAAGTAAAGAACATACAGAATTATAATAATTTCTTTTACTTCTCACGTTGTTGGTTTGAATAGTGCTTCAAGCCTCACAAAGGGATCTTGCTGAGGTTAAAAGCCTTGGGTTGTTTGAACAGTGTCTGGCAGGGGGTTCGTAGAGAGCCTGGGGCAGAATTGACAAGTATTAAACCAAAGAAGATTTGGGGGGAGACACTTGCTGGATCTTCGGGTGTTATAGAGCCTGGGATTGGGCTTACTGTGAGTTATAGGTAAGCAAATATCTAAATATCCTTCTGGGCTCACCTGGGTTTCCACCTCTTTCTGCTCCTAGAAGAACTTACAAAGTTCCTTTCCTCCCGTAACTGTTTCCTTGGTTGCTTCAATATCTGCTGGTGGAGGTTCTAGTGACCACAGTCTCTCTACTTCCACAGAACTTGAAGATCAAGAATTTTTAAACTGTGGAAATTCCATTCCTTGATAGTCTAACGGTTAGGACTACATGCTTTTGTTGAGGGTGTAGGTTCAATCCCTGGTCAGGGAACTAAGATTCTGCAAGCTATGTTGTGCACCGCACCTCCCCCCCCCATACACCCCAAATACCTAGAAGAGTTTTTAAATTGAAAAATACATAGAACATAAAATTTACCATTTAAACAATTTAAAATTGTGCAGTTCAGGGGCTTAGTTCGTTCATGGTGTGGTACAGCCAGCACCATTATCTAGTTCCAGAACTTTTTCATTACCACAAATGAAAACTGCTTACCTAGTAAGCATTCATTCTCCATTTCCTCCTCCCCCCAGCTCCTGCCAGCCACTGACTGACTTTTCAAGAATTGTTGAAGGTGATTGAAAATTAAAAACATTCATCTTTTTAAGCTACAGCATAAGAACTGGCCCAAAGAACAAATCTGAAGTGAATCCCACAGTGTGACCCACAATTTCAGATTTCTTTTTACCATTCTTCTTGTGCCGCCCCATTCTCAGTGCTAAACATTTTGGAATGTGTTTTCACAGTGTTTTTTTTTTTTTTTTTTAATAGCCTGCACACACATGTATTCACATATCTTTGATTCATTTCCTTATTGCTTATGAATATGGGATTGTAGTATGCACATTTCTCTGCAGCTATCTTTATATAGGGGCTTCCCTGGTGGTTCAGACAGTAAAGAATCAGCCAGCAACATGGGAGACCTGACTTCGATCCCTGGGTTTGGAAGATCCCCAGGAAGAAGGCATGGCAACCCACTCCGGTTTTCTTGCCTGAAGCACGCCCATGGACAGAGGAGCCTGGCCGCAGTCCATGGGGTCACAAAGAGCCAGACACAACTGAGTGACTGAGCACAGCAGCATATATATATTATGAACATCTCTCCAGTCTGTTGCGAGCAGCTTTAACTCATTCACTTTGCAGTTCTGTAATATTTCATAGTTTGGATCATCCATAAATTACTCAATCATGCTGCTCTTCGTGGCCTTTTGAAGATTCAGTAATTAATTTAAAGAAAGTCTTGTGAGAAGGGCTGGGCAATTGCAATTAGCCCTTTTTGTATATAAAGAGACTAAACCTCAGAGAGAGATTAAATTATTTATCTTAAGTCACAGACATATTACTGCTCTGTGACGTGATTACTCAAAGTAAGGTCTTAAGAATCTAATTCCAGTGAGTTTTCTCCATAATTGCATGCTGTTCCTTTATTTTTTTTGAAGGTAATGCCCCTTTCCATTGGACATTTATTTTCTGGTGAATTCCCATCCTACTCTCCTATTCTTCTGTGTGTCTAATCTTTCTTCTTTATCTGCATAGCCTTAGTCATTTAGTATTTAGCAGTTCTGCAGTTGAAGTGCAAAGTACCTTATTACTCCAGAAATGCTATATTGTAACATCTTATTTAGAATTAGAATTAAAAGATTCTTTAAAGATTCCTTTAGGAATGTTATATAATTGAAGGAAATGGACCCAGAGAGCTTATGTGACTTTGAGTTCATGCAGCTCTTCAGTGACCAAGGTGAGACTTGAACTCAGTCCTCCTGAAATCATATCTCATCATGGATATCTGTAGCATCTCCCACGCCAGTTCCATGGACTGGAGCACCGCATAAGAAAAGTTGAGACTTTGATCAGTTAATGATGCCTGCCATGAAGGGGAGAGGAGACGACCAGCTGTGGTAGACATGCCATACACTGTGCCCCAGCATGCCACACTGACAAGGATGATTCTTAAGTATGGCTTGAGAATTGAGAACCCTTATTACATGTCAAGGGTTCCAAGAGTCATCTTGGGAGACCAATCACAAAGTCAAGTTGAGGTCTTATTCCTTACATGGATTTTGGATCAGTTGGCCAACATGTGCTTTAGTGTGTGTGTGTGTTTTAATGAGTATTTGAATTATAAATTGGTCATGGGTGTTGTTATCATATCTTTCTACTAGTCTTGACAAGAGTAATGTAATTCCCAATATTTTAACCACTGTTAATTACTGTATTGCTGTTGAATGTTGAATTTGTGAAATTGGCTTTTTTATTTTTTGTTCTGCCATCATATATGGCTTTCTTTTGACTTTGAAATTTACTGGTTGTAATTAAATCTGGGTGTCTAAACATCAGTGCTATGGGTATTGAGACTGGGTAATTCTCCCTTGTGAGGGGGTGTCCTGCGCAGTGTAAGATGCTTTACCAGCATCCCCAGCTTCTACCTACTAGAAGCCAGTATCCTCGCACCTCAGTCTTAACAACTGTGTGTATCTCCAGACATTGACAGATTCCTCCGGGAAAAAGATCACCCCTGTATGATAGCCACGGAGTTAAACTGATTCATGCTTGAAGTGGGTTGTAATACATTTTTTAAAAGGTTAGTTTCTCTGTAGCCCATTTGTATTTCAGGTGTGGGAAGTGACAGGAAAGAAGGAAGGAAAATAAAGACTCATTATCTTGAAAAAGACAGTAGGATGCTTTGCTTCCCTGTAGAAAGAAATAGGAAATCTTCAAATACAGAAGCTCGTTTTGTAACAATAGGTGGCACACTACTACCAAAAGCTGCTGCAGAGAGTTCATGGAGAAGATAGGTGAATGAGTAAATATATTTCAGTCCATTTTTATTAGTATCACCAACTCCTTTTATTTCTTTCCAAAGGATATGCAACTTTAGCAGTGCTTCTGCAGCTGAATTTATTCTTGGAAATGAATACAAATTGGCCACTGAGTGGGAAAAGAACAACCTATAATAATATAGTATTTATAATAAAAAGATTCTGTCATCATGGTAGTCAACCAAATTAGCTTTGATACGTCAGGTGTCTTCTCAGTGTGGTATAGAAAAAGACATTTTTTGTCTTCCCTATGAGATTAGGTATTTTGTCCAATTTTTGAAACAGATAAATGAAGTTTTACTCACTTTTAGCACTTTTAGTTAAGCTCACTAATATAATACATGGCTTCTGTTGAAAACATGTCATGAGATGCCAGTTGGGGTTAGCTGAGTTGTGGCAGCCTAATGCCTCTTTTATACTGGTGAAATAGCCTTAACTTTTAATTATGATGCTTTTGTGTGTAATTGGATCCGACTGTAAATTCAATTTTAAAGATAATAACCATGGTACGTACAGTTTGCATGATAGACTAGCTCATTACACACTTCCTTTTAATAAACTGTCCACTAATAAATTTAAGAATAACGACTGTCCTTCTTTGCCTGGTTTAGCAAACATGACTTTCATTGTTTTGTATATGCACGTCATGATGAGAAAATAAGAAAGTAGAGACAAAAAATTTCCTGAACTAATACTGAAATTTTTATGGTTGTGTCTTATGACTCGCTTAAGGGTTGGTTTTTAAAAACTTGAAGTGGAACAGGTTAATCTAATGGAGACTCTTAGAAAGAGCAATAGCTTTCTTCTGCAAAATAATTAAGTATATTTTAACATGAACTTTATAGCTCCTGGGATCTTAGTTCTCTAGGCCCTAAGCAGTGAAAGTGTTGAACCCTAACCACTGAATGGGTAGGGAATTCCCAGTATTAAAGTTTTGAAGATTTAAAGATGCTTGGGACTTGTTGATCATCAGAATTGATCATTTATTATGCACCCACTATGTGCCAGGCATTAAGGCCTTTGGGGCATTGTCTCACTGTAATCCATATAATAATTTTGTAGGAATGTGGAAGTTGAGACACAGGGAAAATTATTAAATACCTCCTGTTACAGTGTTATCTGAATCACAGACCTGAAATTCAAACCAGGTCTGATTTAAAATTACCTTTTATCTTAAATCATGGAATATCACATAAGGAAAAATCAGAATCATCATGAAATAAAATTATACTTCTTCCCATAGCTCTGTCCTATATACATCTGATGTAAGGAGAACTTCTTGCTTGTAGCCCTGGTAAGGAATCCATAGTTTTGGTTGCTAGGAGTTTGCTTGTCAACCAATGAAGTGGTCGCTGGTCAAGACTCTTGTTTTGTTTGTTTGTTTGTTTGTTTGTTTGTTTGTTTTAAATAAGGGGAATAAGTTAAGAATGGGAAGCTGGTGAATGACAGGCACTTGGAAATAGTTGTAAGAACTAATGACCTGAACCCAACAACAGCTTCTTATGTCCTTAGTTTTGATCAATAGAGCACATCATTTGTTAACTAGCATATCATTTTTTTAAAAATGTGAACCATTTTTAAAGTTTTCATTGAATTGTTTTGAATATTATTTTGTTTCTACATTTTGGTTTTTTTTTGGCTGCAAGATATTTGGGATCCTAGTATCCAAAGTAGGGATCAAACTAGCACCCCTTGCATTGGAAGGCAAAGTCTCAATCACTGGATCACCAGGGAAGTCCCATGTTTCCTTTTAAAATTTCATAAACTCTGGAAAGATGCTGAGGTTTCCTAATTTGTACATCAGTCCATAAAATCATGCATGATTGCTTTGTCATGTTGCTAAAGACAGTGAGATAACAGAGGAGGAAACATTCTATGCTTGTTTCTGAATGAAAAGTTGTGCCTCAAGGTGAGGATGCAAAATTGAAATTGTTGATATGAGTGATGTCAACTCATAATGAGTTGATATCAGTGCTAGACTGAGAAGGAAATCCTTTTCTTAAATTTTAACATGTCCCCCAGTCATATTTTATTTTGCTGACAGTTGCTCTTGTCCTTTTCTGCTGCCATAGACTCTTGGATGATTCCTTCTTTGCCTTTAGCAAAGGGTGGGGGAAAGGCTTTTTTTTTTTTTTTTTTTCCCCCTTCTAGGATATAGAGGTACAGCTGATTTTTTAAATAAAAAATTTTGAGGTAACTGATACTTCATGTACAGTTGTCTTTCCAGTTTCTTGCATTGGTGACATTTTGCAGAATTAATGTGTAATTGTACACCCAGGACATTGAAATTGGTAACAATCCACCTGTCAGATTTAGTGCTAAGATTTTCTTGTATTCATTTGTGTGTGTGTGCGTGCATGTATGGGCACAATGTGCATTAATGTGTGTGCGTATTAAAATCTACATGATTCTATCACCTTCGTAGGTTTATGTATACACCACCGCAGTCAACAGTGCCAACCCCGCAAGGATCCCTGGTGTTGCCCTTTTATAACCATACCTACCTTCTTCCTACTCTCCAGTCCCTATCCACCTCTAATACAGCTCCATTTCCAAAGTTTTGAACATTTTCAAAATGTCATGTGAATAGAATCATACAATAAATCACCTTTTGTTTGGTATTGGCTTTTTCTACTTCAGTCTGCCTTTGTAGTGAGTCACCCCAATTGCTGTATATCAATAAGTGGTTTCTTCTTATTGCCAACTGAAGAAAATATGAACTGTTATTTTAAAATGGTCCTTTAGAAAACCAGCTTTTATTATGATAGTTTTGGTGACATAAGGTGTCAAGTACAGACTGTCTGCTGTAATTGTCATTCTCCAGAGTTTCCACTGAGCAGCTTTTATTTAGCCCCCCAAATTGGCACAGACATCACTCTTCAAAGCTTGTGTCAAACTGGGGGCCCGCAAACAAAACCCTGCGAAGATGCTGATCAAAGATACCAGTGTAGGAGTCAGTCCTTGAGGGCAGAAAATGCTGTCTGCCCTTGACTTTCTTGCCACGGTGCTTTTCTTGGAGTCTTGTCCTTTGTCTTCAAAGCTTTGGAGAAATGCTCCACATAAAAGAAAACGATGCAGGGGCCAACAAAGGGGCTTGCCTTTGTTGTTGTTTATGCGGAAGGTATTGTTTTCTGCTATTGGCAAAGTAATTTTCATCTCTAGGTGAGCCCAGGTCAGTTGCAGTGATTTTCACAAGCCTTAAAAGAAGGCACAGACTTAAAAGAAGGCACAGACTGGTGTTAATTAGAGGTGGCCGGAAGCTCCATCACCTTGGCGTTCCTTCTGGAGACTGGGGCACTCTTCAGCAGTCCTGGCAGTTAGTGCCTGCTAATGCCAGTGGGTTTTATCACACTATTTAGGTTTCTGCCATGTACCTTTATGACTGGAATGCACTAATGGTTTTGACATCCTTTGTCTGCATGTACAGTCATGTCTGAGTCTTTGTGACCTCATGGATTGTAGCCTGCCAGGTTCCTCTGTCCATGGAGTTTTCCAGGTAAGAATACTGGAGTGGGTTGCAGTTTCCTCCTGCAGGGGATCTTCCCTATTCAGGGATCAAACCCACATCTCTCACATCTCCTGCCTTGACAGGTTGGATTCTTTACTACTGAGCCACCTGAGAGGCCCAGATCTATTATGTGCTGTCAGATTAGACTGAAAGAATCTTCTAGGGGCAGAATTAAGATAAGACATAAGCAGAGGCTGATGGGGTTTTTATACTTTGTATTATCATATAATAAATGTCATGGAAACTTTTTGACATTGTCACCTAGAAGAATGGTCTTTTTTGAACTTTATCTAAGGAACCCTAATTAGTATTAAAAGGTCGTTGGTAATAATGTGAGTGTTTCCTAGACTCTTATTTTTTGTTGGTTTATTCCTTCATTCATTGACTTTTGGCCACTGCACTGCTTCCAGAATTGTAGTTCTCTGACCAGGAATTGAACCTGGGCCCATGGCAGTGAAAGCGCCAAGTCCTCCCCACTGTACCACCAAGGAATTCCCTCCCAGACTTTTGAAAGAGTACAGTTGCATTTTGCTCGTTAAAACCTGTTGCAAAGCATTTCCCTCCTGTTGGCTTAGTTCTTATCTGCCATCAGGCCAATTTGTATTTTAGGAAATACTCCAGGTATCTTATTGGAGAGTTTTAATTCCCCCGATTATGTGATCCATATGTGATCCTATATGGCATTTAACCTGTTGAAATCTTATTTGCCTCAAGTTTAAAATAAAAGATTAGGTTTCACTGGCTGACCCCTAAATTCCTCTTCAGTTCTAGTAGTGAAAGTAAATCTGTGGGTATAAAGTAGAAGACCTACTGGCTTTCTCTGCATTGAAGGTGATGAGACGATATGGTTGCCTGAAGTTCTCTATGGAAGCCAGTCCCGTCAGGTTGCCGGTGCTCAGGTTCAGACACGGGGTGGACATGTCTGATGATGAGTTCAGAGCGACCTGCTGCTGTGGCTGCACCTTTCTTCACCCCTCTCCTGCCTCACCTGTGCATCTGCCATGGTGATGTCACGGAGAGCTTTGAGGTGGTGGGCATGTAGGTGTCCACTATAAAAGTTCCAGTTTTGTATGTTTGAACATTCTCAAAATAATAGGAAGGGGGAGAAAAACGTAGTGGGAATTTTATTGCTGTAACTTTGGGACCAAAGCAGAGTGTGTATTTAGGCACAGGTCCTAATAGCATAGACTTAATTCCTGGCTGTGGCAGGCTCATCAGGGCTCACCTCTGGAGTGACAGGTGTCTCCAGGGCAAGGATGTGTAGTGGGCGAAGGATGTTTCCACGTTCCCTGTGTCTTCTCTGCCAATCTACTGTGTAAGGCAGCGCATCCCAGTTTCCCATTGTGGGGCTCCAGAACGCCTGTGTTACCTTGAGCAACACGACTGTGAGGCCCCACGATAGGCCTCTGCTCCTGCTTGCTCTTTTCAAGCCTTGGGGTGAGTCCCCCCTGCCCTGGGATGGGAGGGGGGTCATCATTAAATTCTGAACACGTCATTTAAACATTTAAAAGAAAGGTCAGATGTATATAGATAGTGAACCCCAATTCAACTGTTTTCCGCTTTCACTAGAAGAGAGTTCAGTAAGAATATTACCTGGAATGAACCTCGGAGGTGCCTTACATGTTTAGCAGAACTCATTCATCTATACCAGCTCTGAAGAGGTTGTCCAAGGTTATGTGCATGCTGGTTAAGAGAAACAGCAGTAAGATCGAGGTAGCTCCGGGTCCCAACCCTAGGTCATGCTCTCCCTAAGTTAATGGAACTTTAGACAAATCAGTTAACTCCTTTGCATCCCTCATTCTTCTCTGTTGTAAAGTAGGGAGAATAAAATCAGTTACCATGTGGGACTTTTATGAGAACAAAACCAAACAGCCCTCCCTGTGGCACCTGCCATTGATAAGGATCAGTGAATGTTAGCTAGGGTGGTAGAATTCTTCCTGCTGCATAATTACAGCCTATTCTTTCCTATTACTCCTTCGTTGACTCACCCAGGACTTCAGTGCAGTAGCCCAGAAGACGGAAGTGTTCCACTGTCTCACAGCACTGTTGGGACTTGGCCTTGTGATGCTGATCTCTAAAGATGTCCATCTTTGTCTGTCCATCAGTCAGTGGATCTTGCTCCCCCTGACACCTAACTGCCGGGCGTGGAGACCCTCACTCTTTTAATGCCACTTAATTGTAAGCAAATCAGTTACCCTGAGCATCTCGGGGATTCAGGGGGAATTAAGGCAAATCCCAGGGGGATTAGGGAACCAGAGTCATTTGCTTGTCACTTGATTTTGCTCTAAAAAACTATCAAGTTCAACTTAGTGTAGTGAGCTGAGTTTGTTTCAGCTCTTGATTTTTCACCTTGTAGCTGTAATTTGCTGGCTGCCATTGCCCTCTTAAAATCTGGTTCAGCAGTCACCCGGAGTGTTCAATAACCCAAACGTTTTAAGGTTTTCTCTTCAACATCTGTGCTCTGCAAATTGAGAGGAAACGACAGATTCGAAATACACTCTGAAGGAGACTCCAGGATCCAGCTCCTTGTAACACGCAGTGTTGGTTTCCTGATCTTCCTAGATTGCTCCCCGATGTTCCTCTCCATACTATTTCAGTGGTTCTGCAGAAGGTGTCTTGTGAGGTTTCAGTGTCTTGGAAGGGCCATTTGTGTCAGCTTGCCAGTGTCAAATTGTCATTCCCTTGCCGCCCCCCCTGCCGCCACCCCGGCTCTGTCCCCTCCAGTCTACAGGTTCATAGCTGTGTCCAGGTATCCAGAGACCATGGATCATTTTTGCTGATCACTGGGGATGATGATGCTTTTTGTCCTGAAGCAAGCTGGGGAAGTGCACCATGTATATGACCAGTGAATCTGTGGGGTCAAAAACAGTACAGCTTAGAATGCCGTCATTCAGTGTCCGTTCTCAACCCTGTTACACAACCAGCACCGCAACAGTGATGTTAAGAATAGAGCAGCTACCAGTTAGACAGCTTCATTGTTCTCATCTTCTCTAAAAGTCACTTGAGGAGAGTACTCTTCTCTCCTTTTCTAGAATCCCAGGGATGGGAGCCTGGTGGGCTGCCATCTGTGGGGTCACACAGAGTCGGACACAACTGAAGTGACTTCGCAGCAGCAGCAGCAGCTGAAAAAAACTGAGTGTTAGAGGTTTCAGTCTGAAGCACATACCTACTGAGTGGTGAAGCCAAGATGCAAGCTCAGACCACCTCTGCCTAGCGTCAAGTGGGTACTGACTGTGTGCCATCCCGTTACTCTCTGCAGTGGAGTAAGTGGGGCAAGGCTTCTTCCTGCTCCAGATGGCCTCTTACCTGATCATCATAAAATCATCCTGTGTTGGCCTAGGGCACCCCCCTCCCCCGTGCTGGCAGGGTAGGTGGCAACACGCTGCTTGTACTCCATGAGCAAGGCAAAGCGTGTTTGCCTTCTCATTAACTAAGTTCTACTTTGCTGTATCTGCACCATGTGCCACTGGGGCCAGAGCTCTGAGCTGAGTCCATTACCCCAAGGATAAAGTATATCTCCTCTGATGGCCATGTAGCCAGGACAGCCACAGAAGGCTTGGGGTGTTGTGCTGGGGTTAAAGTCGGTGGAGGTCAGTCAGTGCTGATCCAGGCTTCCTTTGCCGGACAGAGGGACTCTGGTTTGTCCATAGGTCTAATCTTCAGTCTTTTACGGCCAGTATAAGAATATGGTGACCTCTGATGGGGCTGCTTGATAAATGAACCAGGGGGTTCATCTATCCCTGCTTCCATGTACAATGGGTAACTCATGCAGCGCCATTCGCCTTACATCCAGGAACAGGCTGAATTTGCTCTGTCCGCTCTTTGGAAACACTGCCTCCTGTTGCTGTCACCGGCTATTAGTTTATTATTTGACTCTTCCTATTAAACATCTGTACTTCCTTTCCCCACTCCTGATACATGTGAAGATGCATTCTTCATTTTGTTCCTGGTCATACACACTTTTTTGGCACTTGACTCTGATTGCTTTCAGTAACTCTCATGTCAGAGAGAGGCAGAAGGTGGTGGTTTAGGAATTGGAAGGCTTTTGACCCATCCTGTCTAGGCTGGTGAGATTGAGATAGGGGCTAAGGACTAGAAGGAAGAAGGGCAAGCACATCCCCATCTTAGAACACCTGGCTGGAAGTTAGCACAGAGAAGTGAGCATTGCTCCTTCCTGTAAAAATAACACTTCACAGGGTTTTCCCCTTTTCGGAACTGGGTGCTGTTTTATCCTACTGGAGACGTGTCTATGGGAAGAGAGACTACAGCAGCACTGGGGCCCAGGTCATATGAGGCTTGGATGTGGGTCATAGGAGGCTTGTTGGCTGGGTGGAACATCAGCCTCCTAGCCAGGCGTCATGCTTTGTCAGATTGCCCAGGATTGGGACAGCAGCCCTACCAGATGGCCTCCTGGCCCCAGAAGTTCCTTCTGGAACCCATCAGGGTGTTCTTGTCACTGTGATTCAGCAGCAGCAGGCTTGATGGTGCCCCCGCCGGGGGCCTGGCATGGCTTCTCCCCGCTGCTGCCCACAGCTCGCCTCCATGGCCAAGGAGTGGCTGCACGTGGAGACATACCAGCGGCCCCCGTTGAGCTGACTTGGTTGCCTGAAGTGAGAATGGTTAAATGCGTAATTGATGGAAGGAAAGCGAGGGGAGGCATGTCCCTGCTGGGCAGCTGGTTCACTGTGAGGGGATGTGTGTATGGAGCAGGCGCAGAAATGGGTGACCTTTGCAGAACGTGAGCCTGTCCCCTTCTCTTCTTTCCCTCCCTTTTGTTTTATAATAATAACTTTCATTCTTCACTGCTTTTTATGAACCATACACTATAGCTCTTTTCATCCATTACTCACTTGATCTTTTCATGACTGATCTTCCTAGTAAAACTAGGGAATCGGGTCATTTTGGGGAGTGACAGAAGTGGGCCTTGGGTGGGTCTAACTCCCTGACAATTCAGGCCATTATGCTGCAGCTCTTCTCCATCTCGCTGTGACCCCTCTCCCCATCCCTTCCTCAGGGGTCTCCCTGGAGCATGCATCCTATATCAGGCTGCTGATGGAGCTCATAGAGATAGGGGAAATAGCCCTTCTGTTAGTGCATGTGTGTGTGTGCTCAGCTGTGTGTGACTCTTGGTGACCCCATGGACTATAGACCACCAGTTTCCTGTGTCCATGGAGTTTTCTAGGCAAGAATATCAGAGCAGATTGCCATTTCCTACTCCAGGGGATCTTCTCAATCCAGGGATCTAACCCTCCCCTCTTGCATCTCCTGCATTGGCAGGTGGATTCTTTACCACTGTGCCACTTGGGAAGCCCTTTTAAAAAAAACTCACAGTTAACTTGTCATAGGACAAACACATGCTTCTGACCCTTTGAAGATGAGACACAGCCCCGGGCTGTGTGGGGCTCATTGATGAGCTCCTGCCTGAGCCTAGGGCCTAGAGGTGGGTTATAAAGTTTGAGCCCAGTGCTCTGTCTTCCACTGAGAGTCTGAGCCCTTGTGGCCTTGCTGGACTGAGCACCTTTTCCCCAGCAGCCTAGAGCATGAGATATAGGAGTGGTTGCCGCCTTCTGTGACTGTCCAGTGGGTGTGGTTTAACAAGTAGGGTTGGCTAGTACACCCCTGTTTTTAAGATCTCCTGTTCTACTTAAGCTTCCTCCTTCTGCCCTACCCCCAAATAGTCCCTTCACCAAGGAGAAGAGAGGGTACATGTCTTGAGACCCAGGTTTGTGCCAGGCTCTGGATTAGACATGCAAATTGTTAGTTATCTCATATGATCCTTACACAAACTCTGTGCAGTGGGTCATGTTCTGTCTTACCTGATGATGAAAGAACCCCAAGATCAGGGATTGTCAGGTATCTTTTATGTAACTTCTTTGCCCACAGTCCTCCTGGGATTCCTTTCCTTTCTTTGAATTGACTCCACAATCCCTAAGTTTTAGAAGAAAAGGCCTTCTGTGGGCTTACCCCTGGTGGGCTTGCTGATTTTGCTTCTTTCTGGTCACCCCCTGCCCCACCAGCCCCCTGCACCCTGGCCTCCCTGCTGTCTTCTTGGCCTCCTGGGCTCCCCCACCCCGGGCCTTGGATTTCACTGCCCCCTCTTGCCTTCCTCTCCCTCTCCTTTCTCCTCTCCTCACCTTCTGGGCTCTCTCACCTCTCCCTGTTACGTTTTTGCTGTGTGAGTTTGATTCTGAAGGTTTTGTTGGGCAAAGTGAACACATTTGGCATGTAGAATTTCCCTGAGGCTAATTTGTAACAAAATTATTAGTAAAGCTATGGGGCTTTTTTGGTGGTTTGAGTAAGCACAAGTAAGGCCAGCGATTCAAGGTCAAGGTCAAATGCTGTGTCTTGCAGTTTTTGAAGTTTCTAGGGCCAGGCTTTCTATATCTCTTGTTATTTTGAATTCCTTTGGGCACTGGTCTTTGTACCTGAAATAGCCTCATATTTAATTCAGCAGGCACATTTATAACAAGGTCTTATTTGATGACTTGCTTAGAATTTTTTTAGATTTTAGCAGGATTGTAGAATCGCTGGCTTTGAAGTTGGTTATCTCTAGGAACATTTTTGGTAAATTAAGCCTATTCTCTCTGTGGCTTCCCTGTTTTGCTTACCCTGAGGAGGGTGGAGTTTGGTAGTCTGATGGCTTTTTCTGCTGTGGGTTTTATTTTTGCTCTGATGTACCTGTTATTGGGCTCCAGTAACTCCTGGGCTCCAAACTCACTGCGGATGGTGACTGCAGCCATGAAATTAAAAGATGCTTGCTCCTTGGAAGAAAAGCTGTGACCAACCTAGACAGCATATACAAAAGCAGAGACATTACTTTGCCAACAAAGGTCCATCTAGTCAAAGCTGTGGTTTTTCCAGTAGTCATGTATGCAGGTGAGAGTTGGATCATAAAGAAAGGTGAGCACCAAAGAACTGATGCTTTTGAACTGTGGTGTTAGAGAAGACTCTTGAGAGTCCCTTGGACAGCAAGGAGATCCAACCAGTCCATCCTAAAGGAAATCAACCCTGAATACTCATTGGAAGGCCTGATGCTGAAGCCGAAGCTCCAGTCCTTTGGCCACATGATGCAAAGAACTGACTCATTGGAAAGGACCCTGATGCTGGGAAAGATTGAAGGCAGGAGAAGAGGAAGACAGAGGATGAGATGGTTGGATGGCATCCCCGACTCAATGGACTTGAGTTTGAGCAAACTCCGGGAGATGGTGAAGGATAGGGAAGCCTAGAGTGCTGCGGTCCATGGGCTCACAAAGAGTCAGATGCAATTGAGCAACTAAACAACAAGAACATGCGTTGTATAAAGTGAACTTACTTCCACTGTTCAGCAATGATACGTGTGCTCAGATGCAGGTTGCAACCACGTGGGTGCAAAGACAGTTCCTGGACCCTCATGAGGATTCCCTTGTACCTCTTCCTTACCTATAAACTCCCCTCTCCCTGAGGGAAGCACTCTTCCCATTTTTGTGGCCATTGATGACTTTTGCCTGTTCTTGATCTTCCTACAGATGGAATCATACCATATGTACTCTGTTTCGGGTGTTCTTTCTTCGTGTCTGTGAGATTTGTCTGCGTTGTTACTTATACTTATGTAGTCTGGTGTCGCATTTCCTTTGTCCTATTTTATTGCATCTTTCTACCACGGTTTACCTATCTGTGCTTCTTGTTGATGGGCACCTGGGCTGTTCCAGTTTATGACTACAATTAATAGATCCGTTGTGAACTTAACTTTGCCTTGGTGAATGTCTGTATTTTTATTTCTCTTGATATGTAAATTAGTATCAGTCTTCTCTGATAGCTCAGTTGGTAAAGAATCTGCCTGCAGTACAGGAGATCCTGGTTCAATGCCTGGGTTGGGAAGATCTGCTGGAGAAGGGATAGGCTACCCACTCCAGTATTCTTGAGCTTCCCTTGGGGATCAGCTGGTAAAGAATCAGCGGAAATAGTTTTATCCAGGTGTGTGCATATTACAACTTTTACAGTTTAAAACACTTAAATATGTAGTTCTAAAAGTTAAATACAAGTAACTTTAAATGAGGGAGTAGACTACATGTTGTATATTATCTTATTTAATTAAAAAAAAAGTTATAATTTAAGATCATCCAAGCAATTGTAGATGTGAAGTACAAAATTCTCGGCATTGTCCTTTATATCATTTTAGGAAAAAAGTGTCTACATATGCTATTGTATAAATACCATTGTTTTCTTGCCTTTTGCTGGAAATACATGATAATAAATAGTTTTAATATACAATATACTTCACTGACTGAGTTTTCCATTGTTAAGTGGGGCAAATGATTCTTACTTCTCAGTTTTGTGACACTGCTGTACAAACTGTAAAGTTAATTGTAAAAATTAACAATGACCAGGTTGTGTGTGCCTTACATTGTGAAATCAATTAATACAATAAGATCCCTTAATGAATATGTCTGTGAAATTCATTTTAAAACATTGCTGTTTAGAAATCAGCAGTTAAGTAAAGTTACAGATGACGTTCAAAGCAGAGGTTTTAGGAAAAGAAGGGAATAGTTTGTTCAGATAGTCAGTCTCTGTGTACGTCAGTTTCCTGGCTTCTAGAATGGAGGGTCGTTAAGTAGAGCATTTTGAAGGTCCCTTCAGGGCTCCAGTTTCCTTCTTGCTTTCTTTTGTTGTTAAAAAGCATAAAATTGCTGACTCTGAACTGGATGCTTGATTCTAGTAGGGAGAATACCATCCTCTGGGCCCAGTTGGATGAAGGGATGGATCATTTGACAGAATCTGTAGTGACTTCCATGAAATGAAGAAAGTTTGACTGCTTAAAAAATATTTGCTCTGTCTCTCTTGCCAGGACTGAGCTGTCATGTTCGGATCTGTTGGGTTCCAGCTAAGTTACCTTGAAAGTGACAGGTTTGCACGGGGGAAAAGGGGAGAGGCCTGTTTCTCTCTGACTTTACGTTTTAGAATTCATCTTGTGTCCCGCTAACCGATCGATTCTGGGGTAGGAGTCGTGGTCATCAGGGCAGTCAGTTCTGGGAATCACCGAGGCCTTTTAGAATCGCAGCTCCCAAGCAGCACCGCTGGCTTGCGGTCCATTTTGAAGGAGATAAATGACTGTCTTTCTCACTTTCCTTTCTGTGTCTCAGCACAGCTGTTTAACTTTAAAGGCCACAGGCATTCAGATTTCAGAGATCTGTATTTTCTACCTGAGTGTTTTCGCCCAGCGTTTCTAATGCCCAGCTCAAAGCTCTCGACAGCTGAAAATACCGCGTCACTCTGTAACCAATAAGCAGACAGTGAATTCTTGGATCATAGAGCTTTCTCCATATATTTCATTTACTGTTGGAACCTCAGTAAGAGAAAAACTGGTCAAAAGGTCTGGCTATGGAGTAGACTGGGCCAAAGAAACACACTTCCTGTGGAAATAGCATGCACTTGGACTAAGTCCAGTCTCTGTACTGAAGTGGGTGTTTGAAACGCAGTGTCATTGATTTGGATGAGTTGCTTTTGTAGTGTTTGGCTCCGTGACTTGCTGGCCTTATGATCTTGGACAAATTACTTATTCATTGTGAGCCCTGATTTCTCCATCTATAAAATGATATCACACTTAGTGTTGAGGCTAGTTTGGTGATTGTATCAGCGCTTGGCTGGTCTGGCCCTTCCTTCGTGCTCACTTAACATATGGCACAATCATCCATGAGGTGTATCATTGTATGTGTGTGGTGGTGGTAATTTAGTCTTTAGATCTTGTCTGACTCTTTGCGACCTCTTGGACGGTAGCCCGCCAAGCTCCTCTGTCCATGGGATTTCTAAGGCAAGAATAATGGACTGGGTAGCATTCCCTTCTCCAGGGAAAGCCCCGTATATGTGTGAAGGGTCACAACAGTTTTTCCTCAGTGAGCTGGGCCAGGGTGTATGTGAGCCTTCTGCACATCTAGACTGTGTGTTCCCAGAGGAATCCAAAGGTCGTGGTGGAAACAGAATACCCAGCTTGGTAAAACAGCTATGTTTGGAAAGAAAGAGCTTTTCCCTGAAATTATGTTTCTCATTTGCAGTTCCATCTTTAGAAAATCTGAGGAATTTGTTTTGAATCAGAACCATCCATCTCTGGAATGACAAAGAGTTAAAGAGGGAAGTAATTGAATTGCCAAATGTGGCTTGGGTTTTCTTCCCCTTTCAAGACAGGCATTGGCTGGGAGCAAATGGATTCCACCATTTGGGGAAGTTCTTCAGTCAAGTTGAAGATTTCTCTGCTTTTTGATCAAAAAATTCCATTTGTAGCTGAGAAAAACTCTTTATAAGTAGCCTGGGTGACATGTCAAATACTCATCACAGCACAATTTGTGATGCAGAAAACTGGCTACAACCTCCAGTGACTTTCACCATGCAATTGGTGAATTCATGTGTTACATTCATACCTTGGGGGACCAGGCAGCTGCTGAAATGAGTAAATAAGACGCATAGGTCAACATGAATAAACTTTTAGCTTTACCTGTAATATTTCATTTCCTTCATGTTAAAGCAAATACTATGGAGAAGGAAGTGGCAACCCAGTCCAGTATTCTTGCCTGGGAAGTCCCATGAACAGAGGAGCCTTGCAAGTTATAGTCCACGGGGGTCCATAAGAGTTGGATACAACTTAACAACAAAACATCAAAAGTAAATATACTGAAACATTGAATCCTGTTTAAATAGTGGTAGCAATGTGGCCATCAGTTATATTTTTTTCTGAACATTAGAAACATTTTTCAACTTTAGGTAGCTGGTAGAAAAAGAAAAGTACTGTAGAATGGCTTATGGGTTGCATTTGGCATTTATTTCATGTTATAAAATATTTCCTTCAGGAAAGTAAATCGGTAATGTGTGGTATAGTGATGAATGTGGGTGTATGTTTATGGGAGCGCCGAAGGAACGTAGGTTTTTCCACCTCATTTCTCTTACTTATCAGGAAGACGTTTTTACCGATTAGCTCTGTAACGTGACTAAGAGTGAATGACATTTCCGAAGGCAGTGTAGATGAGCAGCTAAGTGATCAGGCCACCAAGTCAGCTTTTCTGGGTTCGCGGCCGTTCCCACACCTCCTGACTGTGCGGTGAGAGGAGAGAGCCTCAGTCTCTGCTGCCTCTCTGTCAAACGATGTCCAGGAGAGCGGTGGGTCATGAATGGGATTATTTCTGTTGATTCAAATCCTAGACAGCGTTTGACATAGTAGAAATGTCAGCTGTTTCTGTTACTATGGGTTTTGGTGGGAAAAGGCACTCTACAACCAGTTGTAGACCCCAGCAATGAAAGCTGTGGATCGGACCGTCCCCGCCACAGGAATGCAGAACAGCGCCCTGAGTCTGCGCCTTTTTCTCCATCTGCTCACCTTGGCAGCTCAGGCGCTCCCCGGCCAGTGTCATCAACAAGGGCTGTCCCCCATTTTCCGTTTCAGGCCTTGAGATGTGGGCTTGGCCTGGCAGCCTGTGCTGTTTTCTCTCCACCAACTTTGGGGAGCTTATCTCCTCAAGTTTGACTGGGTCTCATCACAAGTTTTTCTTCCCAGGATGTTATCTACCTTATGCAGACTGGTTTTCAGTGTCCTGATGTGTTCTGTATTTACTATCTCCAGGCTAATTTCACATTTATAGGGACTTCCAGGATGGGGGTGCTTTGGGGGCCAGAGAGGTGAATTGTCTTCCTTTTCACCTAAATATCCACCATACTTTTTTCTTTTTCTCCCTTTCCCTTTTTTCCCTACCTTTTTCTTTGACTATCCCGACTTTAAGAAGTGTAGGAACCAGTAGGAATAAAAAGTCGTTGCCTTTAAAAATTTTCCTTCTTCTTTTCCTTCTGCCACATGCCCTTATCTAAAGAAGGGAGATTCACAGTGGATAACGATCTCACAAAATCTCTTGCTTTGGCTTTTGATCCCTCTTCTGATTTTCTTCCTCTCTTTTCAGTGTGTAGAAATCATATGCCAAAGCACAAGACCGGCTTAGAGTACGGAGTGTTTGTAGAGGCTGCAGCCATCTTCCTCAGCATCCTGTTTCAGCAACTGACACTTGAGTGGTTCCCATTGATACCACGCAGGGACGCGTTTCAGAAGGCCTCTGGGATTGCCTGGGGGTGGTGTCAGGAGTACTTGAGTGCCATCTGTGAGGCAAAAGGCTTTGAGAGAGAGAGGATCCTCCTTTAAAAGAATCATAATGTTTTTAATGATAAGTACACCATCTACTTGGTTAATCAGTAAATGTCTGTCTTTGTAAATGAGGGAAACTGGGAAGTGCTTCAAAGGAAGGTTACCTAGTGTCTCGAAAGAAGTGTTGGCTCCGCATTTGTGTTTTGGTGTTTGGATAGTTAGTGATTCAGACATCTATCAGGTGGAGGGTTCCCTGCTTGGAGGTGTGCCGCAGTGATAAGCACACGTTTCCTAGACTGGCTTTAAGCCTTTGCCAAGGGGCTTTCTATTCTTAAGAGTGCCATCATTCCTTTCTAGGGATGTAACTGGAGAACAAACCTTGCAGAGATGGTTGACTTTTTTTCCACTCCCTCCATGTGCCTAAAATCAGGGTGAAATAGGGCCGGATGCCCCCTTGATACAAAGAACCAACCCAGTGTGAGGGACAGGAGTGGTGATGGGGAAGCTTTACAACTGAAATCCATTTCCTACTTTTTTGAAGTCTTCACCATGATTCACTAAAAGCAGTTTCTCTCTCTCTCAAAAAAGAAAAAAAGGGCATTACAGATAATGCTAATAAATGTGAGCATTCAATACCCAATATCAGTGAAAGATTCTCTTACAATTAGAAACAGTAATCAGGAAGGCTATACTATTAATTCTATGGTATTCTTGCCAAAAATGCATAATGTCACTCCAGTCCTGGGATGCTGTCAGATACCCCAGACTGAGGGACATGCTGTGGATCAAGATTCTTCTGTTGAGATGGTGCGAGATCAGGGAAGACGGAGAAACCGTTAGAGACGGGAGGAGGCTAAGGAGATATTACTGAATGCAGTATGGGATTCTAGAACTGGAAAAGATATGAATGAAAACCTGGAACATTTCATGTAAGGTCTGTCTTTCAGTTCCTTGTGTCTTGCCAATGTTAATTTTCTGGTTTTGATCATTGGAATGTGGTTATATAAGATGACATTTGGGGAAGCTGAGTGAGGGAAATGATACTATTTTTGCAACTTTTCTATAGTTCTAAAATCTGTTCAGTGTAAATTGGTTGCTTTCAAAAGCAGTAATTATTGTCTAGAGTGAAACAAGTTAAATAGTTTCTGTTGTTTGCTCATCCAAATATAGTTTAAATGCCATTTCATATAAATAGTTCACAAATGTGTTAGTTTTATGAATTATAAAACCATGGAAGTATCAGTTCCAAATATTAAATGGCGATTTTTTTTTTTTTTACAGTGGGGTACATAAGGAAACTTTCTGTGTTTAGTACTTGGAATGTAAAAAAAATCATAGAAGTAGCAGGCTTACTGTGAAAAATTAAATAATGAAAAGTAGAAACAAGTGTTCTTAATTCCTTTTTCCACTCTGCCTTACTTACAGCTCACACCTCCCTTTGTTAAAAGTGAGGTACAGATTCAGGATTTGAAGTTCACCAGTGTCTGTCTAGGTAATATGTATTAGACAGAATGTGATCACATTGTCAAAGCCTTTCTATAACTTACCTTCCTCTTTTCCCACCTAACCGTAATTCATGGCTTTCTTCAATACCCGTAATTCTACCTTATGTCATTTATTTTCTGTCAAGTAGTACTTCTTTTGCATTTTTTATATTGATGTGTTTTGTTCAGTCGGTAAGTCATGTCCAACTCTTTGAGACCCCGTGGGCTATAGCATGCCAGACTTGCCTCTCCTCCACTATCTCCTGGAGTTCCTTCAAACTCATGTTCACTGGTTCAGATAATAATGTGTCTGACTACTTATTTATTGGAATTTCAGCTGTCTTCCAGTTATATTCATGAAGTGTTAACATCTCTTCCTCTCTGTGTATTCTGATTTTTTTTAATATTAAGAAAGATAGCTTTTGATTCAGGCCTACATTTTTATATCAGAAAGAATTTTTATATCAGAAAGAAAGTCTGGGTCTTTGCCTTATGCAATCTTTGTATTCCTTTTTTAAACTTCTTTTGTATCGGAAGTGTATCTAAAGTGTAAATTCCTAGACATCAAATGCCTGGATCCAAATATAAGAACATTTTCCATTCAGTCTACCAAGAAGAAAAGGCATATTTAAATTATGTGATTCTTAGCTTTTATGTAATTGTAGTTCAGTGTGGACCCAGAAGCACAGAAGCATGACTTTGTATCTTTATTGCTATTCCCTAAGTATTGAGGTTGTGAATGTTCTGCATCAGTGGATGGGTATTTGACAATGCTAACCTGGCCCTCAGAAGTTAATTTTGTGTTTTTGAACTTTGGTACAAATGCTTAGGTCCCCAGGAGGAGGTTAATATGTAAACTGCAGAGAAACCACACAGGTGCCTAATTTTGGTTGTTTTGTAGTTTATCATTAAGCCAGAAATGAGGAGGAAACAGCTGACCAAACATCTTGCAGACATTTATCACCTTTGAGTGTTTGATAAAAATACACTAAATTAGAATAATGTTCAGTAGTTATGTGTAGGCCTTGGTAGTAAAAGCATTAATTGTTCAATTGCATGTCAGAAACACACTCAGGGGATGTTAATGTGTTTAAATATGGAAACTTCTGATGCAGTGGGATGGAAACAATGAAAATAATGGCAGCTAGGAGGGAGTGTAAAATGAATGCTAGTTGGTGAAATAAAATACCTCTTCGTTTCCAAAATATTTGAACATTGAGCAAGCTGTGTGTTTGTGGAATTCATTGGATTAGCAGTGACAACGTTTAACATGAGGAGGGCCTTATTTTGAATATAGAACACTGGAATAATTACTGAAAGTACAGTAAATGTCCCGCTCATTCTTTCGGTTTAATCTTAACATAATTAGCTCCTTGCACAATAGAGTATTTAATTTGAAACGCTGCCAAGGCTTATTAAGTGAGAGAAGTACTTCCTGAGATCTCTGTTGTTAAATTTGGGACTTTCTATAGGAGATAATTTGCACCCGAAGTGTCAGGGTATCAGAATTGTTGCACATATTCTGGCATTTATCACCAAAACTCACTGAAACACTTAACATTTTCAGTTTTATTGATGGAGCCTTTTATGAATATTGGCGAATTTGCTGCATCTCATGGAAAGAAATTAATTTTGGGAGACCTGACAAGCCTGAGTGATAGATCCCTTTGCCCTGGAGAGCCTTCTTCATTCCGTGACTTGGGTAGTGATGATGAGCCAGTAGAATTTCATTTTTTTTTTCCTGCTTTCGGTTCTCTTTAATGGTTCATTGTAGAGTCAGTCATATTATAGGAAATACAATATGTGAACACCGGTTTTCTTTGATTTGCATTTCTCTTTTTGTTGTTACTTGACATTTTCCCCGGACTTGTAAAGCACAACAGAATTATCCTGCATTTTGAAGTTGGAGTGCAAGACATTTAGTTGCCTTTTCAGTTTGCAGATGTATCCAGTGACATGGTTTCACCAGCAATGCCTGTTATTCTATAAGATCACCAACCTGTGTATCAGAATTCCTTGCTCTTTTCAACTAATGCCATATAGTCTTAGAAAAAAGTCTAATTAGGGTTATAAAAATTGCAAAGTAGCCAATGTAGGTTCACCACGACTAAAGCCTGTGGAATTTACCTCATTTCCTATTTTGATAGCAAACATCTGAAGATTTCTTATGAAAATCATTGGAAAATGTGGTATTTACATGGGCTTCCCTGGCGGCTCAGAGGTTAAAGCGTCTGCCTCCAATGTGGGAGACCTGGGTTCGATCCCTGGGTCGGGAAGGTCCCCTGGAGAAGGAAATGGCAACCCACTCCAGTACTCTTGCTTGGAGAATCCCAGGGAAGGAGGAGCCTGGTAGGCTGCAGTCCACGGGGTCACAAAGAGTCGGACACAACTGAGTGACTTTACTTACTTACTTTACTTACATGGTGAGCAAACCATTTGAACCTTGATTAATAAGGCGATTAAAACCTTAAAGGACAGCTTTCTTTGTAGGCTTCTAGGCTGTCTCTGTGTCTTCAGAATTAGTTCCAATTCAAACACTGGAATAATTTAAAGTCTGATGTGTGAACAGGGGATGCCTGTCATTTTACTTAGGCCTTTAACTGCTTTTTATGATTTCATTGTAGTTTTCAATGCAGTGGTCTTATACTTGAGTAAAATTTATTCTGAGAAGTTTTGTTCTTTTTCCTGTTCTCAATTTCATTTTTGGACTGTTCATTTCCAGGGTATAGTTTTATATATTTATCTTCACTCATTTATTGGCTCTAATCATTTCTGGTGGTTTTCTTTGAAATCATCTATATGTAAGATTGTGTCTTCCGTGACTGGAGGTAGTTTTACTACTTCTTTTATGATCTAGATGACTGTTATTTCTTCTCTTGTATTATTGCCTTGGCTAGAACTTCCGGTACAGCATAGAATAACAGTGGTAAGATTGGCCATCATTGGCTTCCTTAGGTATTTTAAGGTGCGTGTTTTTTTTTTTTTTTTTGCTTCCCAGATTGTTTATATAATCTTATATGGTATTTTTATAATTCTTCATGTTAGAATGAAACAAACTCAAAATAATTTATAGTTGAGGATGTAGAAGACTGAACTGGAGGTTGTTTTCACTGTAGCATACCACCTTTTTCTGGACTTTATCTGTTCTATGTTCACGTAAAAGTTGACCTGGTGATGATTCTGGTGATAGTCTAATTTTTTGTATGTCTTCATTGTATTGTACTGTAAAAAAGGAGCATCACACTCTCTGGCTTTATTAATAGAATGGTCACATCAGGCATACTAATCAGGATTTAAATATTCATTTAGTCAGCAAATGTTTATTGCATGCTTACCAAATCCCAGGCACGATTGATATTCCAGAGAAATAGCAGTTCGTAAGAAACTTAGAGGCTGTTTGCTGGAGGCAGACTGATTAACAAATTGATCGATATAAAATGTGTTTTGTCTGTTTGTCTCCTCCTCACCCGCCACCTTTTCTAGAATTTTTATTTTCAGGTGCCTTCAGGAAAGGCCATATGGCATGGTGAGAAGGTATAAAGTAATGTATTGTGAGGAAGAGCCAACAGCATCAGAAAATGATTGCCTGCTGTTTAGCCAAGAATCTTGGGATATGGGTGAGGAGAGAATGAAGTTACATAATAATGGTTACAAGTATTTGTCCTCTGGATGCAGGAACATACTGATTAGCTTTCAGACTGGTGGCCAATGGGTGGATGTTAAAGTGAGAGAGATGTTAGTCTCTTTAAGGAGATATCCACTGGGTCAGTGTCTCTTTGGCTGCAGCCAGTTAGATGGACAGCCACTGACTGCTTTAGCTAGAGCATGCTTTTTCTCCCCTGCAGTTTTTCCATTCCTTAGTGTCTCCTTTTGGCATGTCTCACTCATTGGATACCTTCTTGGCATCCTTGTCATGTTGTTTTACAGGGAGATTTTTCTAGCTGTTCAAATGATCCATGGGCAGAACAGGGAGGAATTTAGTGGCAGTAAGAGTAATAGCCTCTTTTCAAAAGAATATTTTAGTTACCATTTTTCTTGGAAATATAGAGTTGACTAGATTGATTATTTTAGGTGTGGAGTACTTCACTCAAATACTTACATACAACACCCTTACTCCCCAGTATACATAAGTGGAG